>NC_057802.1:617993789-618322056 GCF_018294505.1 Triticum aestivum | reverse complement strand
CAATGAAAAGGTATGAGCACCGACAACTAGAATGAGTGTGTGAACATGAATGTAAAGTCGGTGAGAAATACGTACTCCCCCAAGCTTAGGCTTTTGGCCTAAGTTGGTCTAGTGCCAAGGATAGCCTGGCTAATATCCAAAGTTATAACTGGGGTCGTACTAAGATGCAGCAGCCAATGCCTCCTGAGCTGCGACATGTTGGTGAGCTGCCTCCGCTCTCCTCTCGTATTCGGTTGCCTCCTCCCTGGTTACAACATATCTTCATTTTTGCCTGGTAATCAAAAAGGGAAGGAGCAGGGAGAGTAATATGGACAGCGCGACGTCTGTCAAAGATTAGTCGATACTGGAGGAATTGTTCATTCCTCTCAAGAAAATGATGACTGACCATAGGGTCATAATCTAAATAAGCGGGAGGCAACTCCATATCACCCTCACGTGGAGGTATACCAAGATAATTAGCAACACAGGTCGCATAAATCCCTCCAAACAAATCTCCAGCTAAACCTTTATTATGCAACCTACATGCAACAATTGCCCCTAAGTTGTAATCTTTATTACCTAATACAGCACTCTTGAGCACACAAAGATCAGGGACACACATGTGACAAGCTTCATCTTTACCATTAATGCATCTACCAATGAAAAGAGCAAAATAATGTATAGCAGGAAAATGAATGCTCCCTATGGTAGCTTGTGCTATATCCCTAGATTCTCCCACAGTTATACTAGCAAGAAAGTCTTTATATTCAGATTTATGGGGTTCATTAACACTACCCCACTGCGGGAGTTTGCAAGCAGTAGTGAAATCTTCTAAGTCCATGGTATAGGATTGATCATATATATCAAACATATTTAAACCTTCTCACGAATGAATCAGTCAAATAAAATGACAAAGACGAAACCCAGTTCAACACCTTCCTCGACCATTTATCTGTAAGTATGGTTATGTATGGAAACTAGTAATATCGTCTTGCTTTGTCCCATACTTTCTAGGTTGCTGATAATGAGACTCCCATAATTTTCAACAGATGAGGTTCAAGTTGGATAGCCAAGACGATGCAACCAGACAAGCTTGCACCCATGTTTTCAAGTCTGCTCTGTGTCAGTATCGGTATAACTTGAGGAAAACTCACTTTGAAGGCAAGGCTAACAGTGAACTTTCCCAAACATCTCCAGTGGAAAATATATCGGATGAAGACTGGAGGGGCCTTGTTAAACACTGGTCTGATCTGAAGTATGAGGTACATTATATATATGTGATCAGATCGCATGTTAAAGTCCTATTTACGCATGTGCCTCACAAATCTATCTTCTTGTAGGTGAACTGTTCAAAGAACAAGGCCAACCGTACGAAAGTGAAATTCCAATAGACAACAGGATCTTGTAGCTATATTGCACACTGCGAGGCTCTTGTAATTAGCTGCTGTTTCACTCTTTTCATTGTACCATATTATCAGATCTATATTGACTTGTTCCAAATGCAGAGGAAAACTCGCAAGTCCCAAAAAGTACCTGAACCAAATGTTGTGGAAATCTTCAAGGACTGTCACACCAGCGAGAAGAAGGGCATGACTACACCAGTCAAAGCCGCTGTTGTAAGTCCTTAATCCTCATGCCTTTTAACTACTACTTACTCTGACTTGTGCCATGAACTGCATGGTTTGCAATAAAATACAACTAATATTTTACATGGGTTCACCAGAATAAGTTCTGTATATAGACCAAAGCTATTTTGTTTGGTTTTGCTGCCTCCTTAATATCTTCTGTTCTGGTACTACTAATGTAAAAACTCAACTTTTCAGCGAGCTATGGAAAAAATGATGGAACCACCACCTTATGAAGGTGGCGAGGCAACTATAACCGCAATATCAGCTCTTGCTGCAGTGGGTCAGTACCTGTCCACTAATAGTGCCAAAAGCACGTTCCTGCGTAATACTGGGTTGGTTGTTAAGGCAATCTCGTCCAAACTGCCTCATGATCAAGATATGCAAGCTCAAAGCAATGTTGTATCTGCGCTCCAGACACAAGTCCGTTCGCTAACAGAGACCCTTTGTGAAACAAGGAGAGACATTGTTCGATGTCGTCAAGATATGCATGGTTTTGAAACTAGACTATCATACATTTGCTATGTTGTTCAGGAGCCTAGGAGAAATGAAGGCGAGGGTTATGGTGCTCCATCGGACAATACAGCATGAAAACGTAACAGTCAGGTCAAATGAACTGAGCTTCTGAACTTCTGGTGGTGCATTTATCTGCTAGACTGTTAAGTTTTATGCCAACTTTCCTTTTGTTATATAGTTGTAATTTTTTTTGGTGCGATACAAAACTTATTCTTAACATGCAGCCACCGGCTGAAGAAAACAACAAGCCATTTTTGTATAGTGTAGGGTGTTCCCTATATTTGCACTAGTGGCGATCTTTGATGCCGAGTGGATGTAATCTGTGCAATTGCCTTAATAGCCTAGCGTTAGTTTCGGCCTTATTTATTTCCTAGTCTTCTTTTTCCATGGTTTGCTAGTGGCCGCAACAACCATGGGACATATACGGGCCGTAGGATCCATGGGTCTCCTACGGGCCGTCGATAAATGGGCCTCCAACAAGGCCGTAGAATCGGTGGGCCTCGGGCCGTCGGATAAATGGGTCTACATGGGCCGTAAACGGGCGTAATTGGTATCGGCCCATCACGGTAACGGGCCGTTAACAGGCCGGAGGACAGCAAAGGCTTAATTCTGTCACAGGCATAACGGGTCGTTAATGGGCCAGAATATAAGACGGGCTGGAAACGGCACAACAGGTTAACAGGCCAGAAACGGGCCGACTCTTGCCATGGGCCGAATTTGGCCCATTAGGGGAACAGGCCATTAACGGGCCGGAAGTAATCGAGGGCCGGAAAGGAGCCCAAGAACGTATGGGCCGTCAATAGGCCAAAAGCTAACACGGGCTGGAAACGGCCCATGTGAATCACGGGTCGTTAACGGGTACAAAGAAAATTACTGTTCATTATGGGCTAGAGTCACCGTGGGTCTCTAAAGAGCCTAAAGATACAAAGGCCTCATATGGGCCGAAAGACGTCGTGGGCCATACATGGGCCGAAAGTGAAATGGTCTGGTGTTATATTCGACGGCCCACATGACGTTGTAGGGCCGATTTCCTTTAGGTCCTAAAAGGCCGTGAGTTACCGGGCCGTAAAATGGGCTATTTGCGAAGAGACCGTTAACAGGCTTTTCATGGGCCAGCCCGTTAACTTTTGACCAAGTCAAACGGTCCGGCTTTGTAAGCTAAATGGGCCAGTGGAGGGTCGTGGCACATGTCGACATATCATAGGCGCCTATCTGACCCACTGACGAGCTGACACGTGTTTCGTCCGGCCAATAAGAATTTTACACGTGGAAATTTCCCATTGGTCGGGGCTGTTAACGGGTTATCGGATCCAAAATCCGACCAGATAGCTTAACGGCATTCCGTTACGGTGGATGCCACGTGTCGGTCACCCTTAACCAAAGCACTTATGTGACGCGCGATTTATCATCATGGAAGTGGACACTTCCGTGATGATAATTTTGGTAATGTCATGGAACACTTCAACGATAGCACAGGTATGACTATCTTGATTCTATCATAAAATTGTCATGGATGTACATGCATGACAAAAAACGCGACCTACTGTGACAAACACGTATCATCACGGAAGTGTATTTTTTTTGTAGTGTCAACATGACCCTTGTATGAAGGTATAAGACAAAAATAAAAGATAGGCCCTTCGCAGAGGGAAGCAGAGGTTGTCATGTGCTTTTAGGGTTGGATGCACAAAATCTTAATGCAAAAGAACGTCACTTTATATTGCCACTTGTGATATGGACCTTTATTATGCAGTCCACCGCTTTTATATCTTCCACATCACAAGATCGTATAAAGCTTATTTTCTCCCACACTAATAAATCATACATATTTAAGGAGCAATTTTTATTGCTTGCAACAATGACGACTTACTTGAGGGATCTTACTTAATCCATGGGTAGATATGGTGGACTCTCATGGCAAAACTGGGTTTAAGGATATTTGGGAGCACAAGTAGTATCTCTACTTGGTGCAAAGAATTTGGCTAGCATGAGAGGGATAGGCAAGCTCAGCATGTTGGATGATCCATGACAATATACTTTATTTCGGATAGAAGAAAACATAACCCATTACGTTGTCTTCCTTGTCCAACATCAACTCTTTAGCATGTCATATTTTAATGAGTGCTGACAATCATAAAAGATGTCCAAGATAGTATATTTATATGTGAGAACCTTTCTTTCTTTATTACTTCCTTTTAATTGCAACGATGACCAAAACTATGTTTGCCAACTCTCAACAACTTTTATTCATCATACTCTTAATATGTGAAGTCATTACTCTCCATAAGATCCATATGATCTCATTATTTCTTTTTATTCTTTCTTTTTCTTTTATTCCCTCAAGATCATAGCAAGATAGCAAAGCCCTTGACTCAAGACTAAACTTTATTATATATAGCTCACGGACTCAATTACATAGAAGGATCATAAAGCAAAACTCAAAACTAGATCATTCTAAAACTTTATTCTACTAGATCAAGATATTACCAAAAGGATCAAACTAAGAAAAACGGTAAAGATAGGAGTGTGATGGTGATACGATATCGGGGCACCTCCCCCAAGCTTGGCAGTTGCCAAGGGGAGTGCCCATACCCATGTGATTATATCTCTTTCCTCGGGGTGGTGATGATGGAGTTTTGATGATGTAGGCTTGTCGTCCATCTTCCAAGGCATAGGCTCACCATCGTGGAGGGATGATCGAGTCTCCGGGATCCTCAAATCTGCAGCCAAACTCATCCTCTTGAATCTATATTCATACTCGCAGTTTTGGTTTTGCAGGTCATAGATCTGGGCTTGGAGATGCTCGATTTCCTCGTGAAGCTTGAAGATGGTCTCCCCAATGTTCTTGGCATCCAGCTTTTGGTTGTTGGTGAACTCTGCGATCATCATGTGGTTGGCATTGAGTCCGAGTTCCACCATCCCTTGGCACTTGAAAACTTGTTGCTCCATTGCTTTGAGTCTTGTCTCGACACTTCCGGTCCTCCTTGGTCCCTTAACATCGCGGATGTGCAGCAACCCATCACGCATCTCAATTGTTTGAGGGTGTTGCAGGACCTCCACGAGGTAGGGATTGATAACCTTCTCGAAGAACTTGTCCTTGGGAGCACTTGAAAACGTCATGATGATCTAGATCTATCAGAAATACAGCTCGAAACAAAAATAGAGGATATTTGCGTGGTACAGTGGTCAAAACCTTCGGGAGATTATATAATGAATTTCTACTGACCAAGAGAAGTATCATGCAAGAAAACGGAGTCCGGAGAGCACACGAGGTGCCCACGAGGCAGGGGGCGCGCCCAGGGGGGTAGGGCGCGCCCTCCACCCTCGTGATTGCCTCGTGTCCTCTTCGGACTACTTCTTATTTTCCTATTTTCTTAAATATTCCAAAACGGAGAAAAATTGCTATTATAACTATTTTGGAGTCGGTTTACTTACCGTACCACATACCTATTCCTTTTCGGAGTCTAAAACGTTCTGGAGAGTGTCCCTTATGTATTCCTCCGGGGTTACGGTTTCAATCACATTGGTTTCAACATTTATGGGATTACCTGAGATATAATGTTTGATTCTTTGACCGTTCACCACCTTCGGATTTGTGCCTTTGAAGTTGTTAATTTTTATGGCACCGGAACGATAGACCTCCTCGATAACGTAAGGACCTTCCCATTTAGAGAGGAGTTTTCCTGCAAAAAATCTTAAACGAGAGTTGAAAAGCAACACATAATCACCTACATTAAACTCACGCTTTTCTATCCTTTTGTCATGCCATCTTTTAACTTTTTCTTTAAACAGTTTGGCATTCTCATAGGCTTGAGTTCTCCATTCATCAAGTGAGCTAATGTCAAATAACCTCTTCTCACCGGCAAGTTTGAAATCATAATTGAGCTCTTTAATGGCCCAATATGCCTTATGTTCTAGTTCGAGAGGTAAGCGACATGCTTTTCCATAAACCATTTTATATGGAGACATACCCATAGGATTTTTATATGCAGTTCTATAAGCCCATAATGCATCATCAAGTTTCTTGAACCAATTCTTTCTAGATCTATTAACAGTCTTTTGCAAAATTAATTTGAGCTCTCTATTACTCAGTTTTACTTGGCCACTAGAATGTGGGTGATAAGGAGATGCAATTCTATGATTAACATCATACTTAGCAAGCATTTTACGAAAAGCACCATGAATAAAATGTGAACCACCATCAGTCATTAGGTACCTAGGGATTCCAAACCTCAGAAAAATAACTTCTTTAAGCATCTTAATAGAGGTGTTATGATCAGCACTACTAGTTGGAATAGCATCTACCCACTTAGTAACATAATCAACAGCAACTAAAATATGTGTATACCCATTAGAGGAATGAAACGGTCCCATGTAATGTAAAATTCCACATGTAATGGGAGACGATCTGTTTGCTGCATCTAAAAGAGCACCTGGGAGACGATCTGTTTAAGAAGGCCTTCTTAGCAAGGGTATGAGCAAGAAGGTTCTGACACCTAGGAATATGGAGAACATTGCAAGAGTTGAGACTCGAGGTGAAGTTGAAAAAATCTGCAAGAATTGATCTGATCCTCCAATGTCGAGGGTTGACCAAAAGGTTCCTAGCTTTCGCCGCCTCGACCAAGGTCCTGCAATCGGAAAAGAAGGAAGCAGATGTCCAGCCAATTGCCTTGACTGCAGAGGCAGCCAGAAGGAGAGCCATAGCTTCAGCCTGCAAAACAGATTGCACATTCGAAGCAACCCGCTTGAATAAATATTGTGTGTCTAGAAGATGTGTTTATGAGATATACTCCAAAGGAAGCTTCATTTTCTGCCACCGAAGGATTAAAAGCCACATCAACATATGCCAGAGTACCTGCAGTTTGCATGGGCATATTTGTATTTGAAAGTTAAATGTAGTAAACTCTAGGAAGCATCAATATATTTGCAGAAGTAGTTCTTTTGTATGTGCCTTTGCTTATAACCAGGGCCTAGTTTCAATGGTGTCCTAAACTAGTAGCCATTCCAGCAATTAAAAATTATTGCCTCTCTCAAAACCTATTGCTCAAAAGCTCTAACATATCGATCAATAGCGGTATACAACAGAATGGATTTATAGGAGAAGTTGGAGTGAAAAACCAAGCCATGTTTTTCCTATATAAGCAGCATGAAAGAGTCAGTTTCACTATGGAGGAAGGTTGTCGTTCCATGAGTAGGGCATCTCCAACGCAGACCGTTAAGCCTCCCACATCGGTTCGAACTGGTGGTCCGGGCCCCACAAGCCATCCAACGGAGTACCGCATCCGTCCACAGAACAGTCCGCACTTCTATTTTCCCGCAAATCGAAACTAAACCTGGGGGACTTTGCCGGAGTCCGGAGACCAACCACTTAGGGCTCCGACACTCCCAGCCCACCAAAAACCGTGGTGGAGCCCACGAATTCGGAGTTGGCCGCACTGTTTCCACAACAAAACCACTCTTTCTCAGCCTTCTCCTTTTCCATCCCGCAGCTCTCCACCCCAATTCCCGCCCATTTTAGCCATCACCGCCACATGGAGGACCTTACGAAAAGCTTCCGGAGTTGGTGGTGGAGGATCCGGCGAAAGCGGCCGCACACAAGATCAACTCGGCGACACGGCAAGATCTCCGGCTCAGACAAGAGGAAAAGGCAGCGCCGCTCAAGAAGCAGAAGTCGGGCGGAGGTCGTGGTCGTGTAGAGGGCGGTCGTGGCGGGGGATGTGCAGGGGGGTCGTGGTGCAGGGCGGGGCCAGCGACGCGGGGCACCGCCTCATCGTCATCGTTGCAGACTCCACCCTGGCCCTAGCAATACAAGGCTCCCAACTTATACGTTGCCCAGCAGATCGGTAAGCAAAACATGCCATTTTGCATCAATGCCAACATGGTGCCGCTTTTCTTGAAACTAGTAGTTGGGGCGCACCCTGATGCGCCTCCTGAGAGGAAGTTGGGGCAGTGTCAGGTGGGGTGCGCCCCTTTCATTTTCTTATCTATACTAAGCATTGTTACTGGATCAGACTAAGCAGGGGAATAGATGTACGTGCAATTTGCTGACTGAAACAATAAGACTAAAATGGAGTGGGTGGTGCCATGTAGGGGAACGACCCTTTCAGTTTTCTTTTCGCATCTGGATAGCACATACATGCAATTCTTCGTAAACTTATTATATTGGTGCATCACGTGAGAGAGAAACTAAAATGTCATCACAGGCAAAGCACAACATATAATACCATCAAGAGAAGTATCTTGCTGCATAGCAACATAAAATACAACAATAGAACTTGCCACATGTGTCAGCCTCGGAGGTGGTGGCGTGCCTCTGATGCCTCCCTCCGACTGTGCAGCGACTACGAGAGAAGTTGGCTCACCTCCGATTGTGTGCTTCATCACCCGGTGTGCATTACCAATGACTTGCCACATCCTTGCCAGCATGTACATACAACACAACAACAAGAAACATCAATGAAACATAGCCGGACGAGCTCCCCAGCCTGCAAATGCATTCCAGTTATAGCCGATTTGGAGGTGATTTGGGTGAGGGGAGGAGACAAACAGAGCTTCTGTAGGGCGCCGCCGCGAGGAGGAAGACGCCTCCTGCGTCTTGGGGTGGGTTGGGCTGCACCCGAGACGGCTCGGGCCGGTTTACTGCTCTCCAGGGGTAAATGCCAGGGGGCATGGCTTTACCCCTTTGCCACGTCGGACGGTCAAACAGGCTGACTGGAGAGGTGGGACATGCCTAAACGCCACCGTTCGCGGCGTCTTCAGTGCAAGCAGAACGCCGCGGATGTTGGCATCTCGGTTTGGGTCAGATCCGAAAAATGTTTCAAATACGGGTCAAATCGTGCTAAACTTAGAGACATGGGTCAGAACAGTGAAAAAGCCCTAAAGTAGAGCGTGTTTAGACTAAAAAAGCATGATTTAGCACAGATCGCGTAGGCGTCACCGTCGTCACTGCTCCCATGAATACTGTCACCGGGAGGCTTCCGGCCAGCGATTGCGCCGTGATTTCTCGAGTTTTGTCCATGATTTAAACTTTGTTTCAAATGGAAATGGAAACAGACAATGGAGGAAAATTTATTTGGACCGAGCTGAAAGCTGAAGCTAGGATGCATAATCTAATGGTGGTTGACCTTAGATTTAACAATTAGATTATTAACGGTGGTTGTTTTCAGTAAGTATGGTAGCACAATTAAAAATTAGGTTGAGAACCCTAAAGCACTCCAGATATACAAATGGTACCTTTTCTCTGAAGTTGCTCGCATTTTTTTCTTTCGATGAATGGTGATTTTTTTATCTCAAAATGTAGCATCAAATGGACACGTAGCATTATGAGTAACACAATAAATCTAACGCAAATGGCGTCCTATCTTTAGGGGAGTAGTGACGACGATGACGCCTACGTGTTGTCTGGCTGAGGCCCTCTTTGGAGCGGTGAGCGTGGGTTTCTTATGCGTGCCTCATCATTTTCTCTACTGCAATTCAATTTCTTTACTTTCCTGCTTATATGAATTTCGTTAAGTAGTTTGACTGTGGTCTAGATTTGCTAATGTAATGTATTACCGGGATGGTTCCTTGGTGATAGCATTTTGCTCGACTGTTTAAACTTTAAAGTACAGTTTTTCTCCTACATGTTGACATTATACATCAGATTTTAGTTCTTGATGTGTCAAAATTATACATCAGATTCGATTCTTTTGTTTGTGTTGTGAGGCTATTTCTGAAACTTGCGCTTGGGGCCTTGGGCAGTTGTGAGTATAGATCAGAAAGCACCCTCAAACACTCTAAAGCTTAGTTAGTTTTTTAAGAGCCGCCAAATAGGAGATGATTTCTTCAGTATTTTACGAAAATCTACGTTGGAAAAAAATTAGTAGTTAAGTTCGCTTTGGATGAAATATTAATTTTTTCGTTTCATTGATAATGGTAGAGCCAAATTTAAACTAATACAAATGTATACATGTTTTTATGGCCTCAAAGTGACATATTATTATAGTATTATGGTAGCTATTTTTTCGCTCTAGACAATTCTTTTATCAACTCAACTTGACGCTCCCTATACCAAAATCCTGGCTCCGCCCGTGCGCACGTACAAACCCATAACTACTTCCGGCTCTTACTCAACCGGCTAGCTTCACTTTGAGTAACAACCAAGTCTGCAGAACGTTGGATATGCACGTACGAGATAAGCCGCAACTGATTGCTCCCGATTCTTTCTCCTCGTCGAACTGCCACGCGACTCGGCTGCTCCGGCTCCTCAGTGAACGCAGCTAGCTGACTAACATATCCATGCAGATAGACTACTTGCTAATGCAAGGTCACATACACACATTTGTGCCACACACACGATGCCATGTGACGCTTCCAACTTGACATGACTAACCTGTCGTGCTGACGTGCATCTTCCCTAATCTATATGCATTTATTTTCTAATTGTCTAACTCACTACTAGCTTGCATGTACACATGATCTCATCTTCACGTGACTACATGGCCGCAGCTTAGTTGGTTGAGCATGATTACGTGCATGAAACTACTCCCTCCGTTCGGAATTACTTGTCGCAGAAATGGATGTATCTAGATGTATTTTAGTTCTATATACATCCATTTCCGAGACAAGTAATTCCGAACGGAGGGAGTAGTAAATAAACATGATGAAAACCAAAATAATAAGGTTAACTCTAACACATAGAAGTGAAAGACTTTGTATGATCATTAAGAACAGTGGCCATCAATTGACATGAACAAGCAGCACCCCAGCGGACAGTTGCATAATTTTGGAAATTTATAAACTTTAAAAATTGATCACACACTTGCATAATTCAGACACTTTTTGACGCAGTACTTTTAGAAATTCAGAAACATGGAGCAAGCAGGATTTTTTTTTTTGATAAATGTATGTTTACTTTCTATTTCAGTGCTTCAGACATGGTATTGGCTGATGACAACTTCGCTACAATTGTTGCAGTAAGATTCACAATGTGTCGCAGTGGCTTATAATTGATGAAGCTGATCGCAAACCTGAGCAAACTTTTGAGGAGGACATGAAACAAATATTTAAGCGCCTCCCTCGGGCATGTCATCATCTGGCAATTTCAACTCACATACAAAGTTCAGCCTTTAACTTTCTGCTGAGTTTACTGTATTTTGTTCTGGAATTGTAATGCAGAATAGGCAAACTTTTCTCTTTATTGTCACACAGACTCAAATGGTCTCTGCTCCAAATCGGCAGGCTCTCTGCTCAAAATGTCTGCTGAGCATCTTCTTCATTGAGCCAAAATCAATTGTTTGGTGCAGTTCCAGTTTGTTCTTACTCCCTCCGTTCGAAAAAACTTGTCACAAGCTCCCTCAAATGGATATATCTAGCACTAACTTGGTTCTAGATACATCTATTTGAGGGACGAGCTTTTTCGAACGGAGGGAGTACTATCCAATACTAATTTATAAGAGGCTACAATCTCAAGCAGGTACACATTTCACTGCTACAAAATTCTGCAGGCCTGTTTTCCTGTGTGGTGCAATGTTAATTAGTGTTTGGCCCCTCCACCTTTTTTTGGGTTTGGGACTGGCATTGGCAGAGTTAGGCCCCCCTACCCCTATTAATAGTGAACCATTTTATGCACATTTGGTTAGATGTAGTTTTAATATTTCCTGGATAATAATTAATATATAAATATCAAAACAGGTTTGATTGCATTGTACATATGTAATATAACAATGTGAATATTAGCTATTGGTTTGCATTTAATAATAAGCTTTAAAAATGATGGAATTGGAGAGAAATAATCACAGATGAGATTCTGTATGTTGATGCCCTCCACCTAGTATTGTTAGTATACTTTCCCTTTGTCATGCTTACTGGACACATAATGAAAATTATCCATGAATGATTTAGTTTTTCAGATCATTATACATGAGAGTTATACCATGAATAATTTTATATATACACAAATGTTTCAGTCTCCTTCAAGACGTTCAAGTTTTCAGTTCTAACTGCGAAGTTGTCACCTGGCTGCAATGTTTCGGCAGAACCCTAGACGAGTCTGCTGCGACCGTGCTGTGGAAGTTTTTTTTGAGGGGATTGAGGAACACAGCTTCTGTTTGAACGACCTCCTATTTTTCTTTTTCTTTTTCAAGGGCTGCTGGGCTGGAACAATCAGATGGATTCAGATTGGCCTTTTAGTTAACTCCACTTACTATTGAAACAGACTTTCTCTCTCAAAAAAAATGAAACAGACCGGGCCGTCCAAAGTTGGCATACCAAATGTCCATTGTATCGACTCAGTTTTTTTTATCTTCTTTTCTTCAAAAAGGAGGAATTCCCAGACGTGGATTTTTGACTGAACATATGCTCCCTAATGAACAGATTTTCTTTTAAAAGAAATCCGATTTTTTTGACATGTTCACAATACTTTAGCAGGCGTGTTTGAAAATTTTCATGCCATATGGGATAACAGTGCTTCGTTGTTTAAAAAGTATAATTAATTATAACATTTGGTGTTTGAGTTTTTATCTCCAAAGTTCAAAATGCTTAAGTTTTATCCCTGAAAATTTGCATGAAAATTGATACTCAAGGACACCTGTTTACTGACGTTAGTCAAGTCAATATAAAAAGTGTTACAAAATGAAAAAATAGGACTAAGTAATACTAAATTTATCGCCTGTTGCAACGCACGGGCATTTGTACTAGTGGTGTACATGTATGCATGGTTTCATAGCTCCTGGCTGTGTACGTAGCATGTTGCAAGTCAACCGTTCTTGGAAGAGGAAGCTACAGGGCGACGCTGATGCAACACCAAAAGCAATGCATGCAAGTACCGTCGAAATAGAAATAGTCACGATGCATGCATGCATGTTCTGCACGTGCATCCAACAAGCAAATTTTAACATAGTTCCTCTTACCTTCTTTCAAATTAAACTAATACTCCCTGTGTGATGAAAATGTTAAGAGCATCTAAGATTAAGAAAAATATCATTCAAAGACGAAGCATGACCACCGAAAAAATATATATCCCTACACTGCCCCGGCGGCTTTTTTTATTACATCACATACTCTAATGAAAATGCATGGTTAATTTGGTGAGATCCAAACGTACGGAACAGCTCGGCCGTTTTGAGTGAGAGCCACACATGTTGTGCTTGCATGCATTCCTTATGTGAACAGAAAGAGAAAATAATTAATATAAAGAATGAACGCATTGCATGCAGCAAAGGTGCGCAGTGATATAGTCATGACAATGTACATGGATATCTGATGATTTAGCTGGGCATTTGGCATGCGTATATATAGTCCATCGGAGTGTTTATATGTTCCTTCCCTGTATGCACTAATATAGAAGTAGAAAGTCAGCTAGCTAAAGCTATACTAGATGTAAGCATGTGATTCTGAGCTAGTAGCAAGGCATTTCAGTAACTATTACTTGTTTCGAAAATCATTAATTCGACGGTCAATTGTTAATTACGTATGTCAGTTAATTACTTTTAGATGTTGGAGTGAAACAAGCAAGCCAAGTGTTTTCGGATGCGAGCACCGTGAAAGCGCAGATCCGGTTGTAGAGGGAGTGTGATGTGCCCTTGATCACCTGACTCCGTTGGTCGTGTCCATGAGCATAGGATGATATCGGTGCCGCAAAGCTCACCCGTCTCATAAATGTCAACTAGCACTGGTTCTCACGCGTCTCCGGAGATAAAAATTCGATAAATAAACATACTGTGGGTAGCAGACAGAAGGAAGCATAAGTCATTCAGGGGCTGTTTGGTTCGTTACCTGAGCACCTTGCCTGAAGAAAATGGGCGCCTGGTAGGCACAGATATTCCCGTGACCTTGGCGTGTTGACGCAGCCTGAATGATTTGCTGTTTGGTTTGCTCCCTGAGCCTCGCATGAACCTGAGCAATATTAAAATAGTAACCCGTGGCCTAGAGTACATGCATGCATCCCAATTTGCTTCTGCCTGAGTCAGGCCTCCGATTTTGGTGGCCTGGGCTTGTCAGGCTGGAGGAGTCCAGGTCAGGCTGGTCGAAACGATGCACATGCACCAACCAAACAAATGCATGCAATTGTCTGGCTTGCATCCGGTCAGGCAAATTTCTCTCAGGTAGCAAACGAAACAGCCCCTCAGTATATCCATAAATAGTTGTTCCACGGAATTTGGGATATTGTGGGGTTTCGGACATGTCAGGTACGACCCTGCCTGAGTCGTTTTGCAGACGTACACCTTAGGACATGTACAATGGTCGGTGAGGTAGTCTTATCTTAAATCTTGCATGTAATTTAGAGATGACAAAAAAACATATCTACAATGGATCATCTCTTAGTCGTATCTTCAATAACTAATTATTCCCAAAAACGTGGTGAGACATATTGTGCTAAGAGCTCATCTCTTGCCTTCTCTTAATTAAGAGAAGACAAGCTTTCTCTTATGATTTCTCTCTCCTCCATCTCATCATTTATCCTACGTGGCATTACTAAGATAGAACCATTGTACATGCCCTTTTGATTTGTGTCGTGTGCCGCATCCAGGTTGTTCGCCATCTGGACATGGCGCACATGGCGCACGGGAGAAATTTCTCGGCAGTTCCACGCCAGCTGCCCGCCACTACCAGACGGCCGCTTGTTACAACGAGAACCTATACAAGGGCAAGAAATTTCTCGGCAGTTCCACGCCAGCTGCCCGCCATCTCAGTCGAGCTTCGGTCGTCCCCGTCCACCTCCTCGACCCCCGTTGCCCGAACCCCTGCAGCACCCCTGTGAGCCGCCGCCTCCCCTCCTCACTCCCTCTCTCCCGTCGTTGAGCCCCCCGCTCACCATGCACATGCCCTGCTCGCGGCCGTGGTCACCGCGTCCATGGCTGCGCTCCGTCCGTGCCCAGCACACCCTGGCCACCTCCCCTGCTCCGGCCACTCCGACCACGGCCTCGCCCAACTCTGGTGTCGCCGGCCCGCGCGCCCGCAGCCCGTCCTATGGCTCGCGCGCAGCCCTTCGTCGGCGCCACCCGGTACTATGCCCTGGCGCCCCGCGCTCGCGCCCGTACCGCTGGGGCTTCGCCCCGGTTTGCCCCGTCGCCCGCAGCGTCCGTTAGCGCCCGCTGCCCTGTATGGCCCTTGGGGTATGTGAAAACGGGCCCCACGCCCCAGAATAAAAAAAGAGAAGAATAAAAATATATATAACTAAAATGAAAATTAATTAAATTAATTAAGCCCAATTAATTAACCTAATTAATCTGGTTAACTAACCTAATCACTTAGTTAAGACAAATTAAACCCTGTTTAGCTAATCTGTGACATTGACGAACGGGACCCACGCGTCTGTTGACCCAGTCAAACAGACGGCTGACTGATGACATCACGCTGACATCACGCTGACGTCATAATTTCTTTTTCTAATTAAATTAATTCTGTTAATTCCAAAAATATTTTAAACTTTGGAAATTAATATAAATTAAACCGTAGCTCGGATGAAAATATTTTGAACATGAAAGTTGCTCAGAACAACGAGACGAATCCAGATACGCAGCCCGTTCGTCCGCCACGCGTCCCTAGCATAGCGAGCCTGCAACATTTCACCTCCGGTTCATCTGTCCGAAAACGCGAAACACCGGGGATACTTTCCCGGATGTTTCCCCCTTTCGCCGGTAACACCTACTACCGCGTTAGGGCACACCTAGCACCGCGTATTGCCATGTTAAACTTTGAGATGCTTTGATTGCTTTGTTATTTATTGTGTTCCCCCTCCGTTACTTCTTTCCGGTAGACCCCGAGACTGCCGGCGACCCCCAGTTCGACTACGGTGTTGACGACCCCTCCTTCTTGCCAGAGCGACCAGGCAAGCCCCCCCCTTGATCACCAGATATCGCCTATTCTTCTCTATACTGCTTGCATTAGAGTAGTGTAGCATGTTACTGCTTTCCGTTAATCCTATCCTGATGCATAGCATGTCCTTGCTACTATTGTTGTTACCCTCACCTGCTATCCTAATGCTTAGTATAGGATGCTAGTGTTCCCTCAGTGGCCCTACACTCTTGTCCGTCTGCCATGCTATACTACTGGGCCGTGAGCACTTCGGGAGGTGATCACGGGTATATGCTATATACTTTATACTGTTACATTACTTATGGTACTGTTCGGAGATGGGGGCTGAAGGGGCAGGTGGCTCCATCCCGGTAGAGGTGGGCCTGGGTTCCCGACGGCCCCCGACTGTTACTTTGTGGCGGAGCGACAGGGCAGGTTGAGACCACCTAGGAGAGAGGTGGGCCTGGCCCTGGTCGGCGTTCGCGGTTACTTCAAAATAACACGCTTAACGAGATCTTGGTATTTGATCTGAGTCTGGCCATTGGCCTATACGCACTAACCAACTACGCGGGAACAGTTATGGGCACTCGACATCGTGGTATCAGCCGAAGCCTTCTTGAAGTAAGCGACTGAGCGGCGCGCCGGATTGGACCGTAAGCCTGCTCTTGTATTAAGGGTGCTAGGTCTGCTTCCGGCCACCCACGCAATGTGCAGGTGTGCAATGGGCGATGGGCCCAGACCCCTGCGCACATAGGATTTAGACCGGCATGCTGACCTCTCTGTTGTGCCCAGGTGGGGCTGCGACGTGTTGATCTTTCGAGGCCGGGCATGACCCAGGAAAGTGTGTCTGGCCAAATGGGATCGAGCGTGTTGGGTAATGTGGTGCACCCCTGCAGGGAAGTTTATCTATTCGAATAGCCGTGTCCCTCGATAAAAGGACGACCCGGAGTTGTACCTTGACCTTATGACAACTAGAACCGGATACTTAATAAAACACACCTTTCCAAGTGCTAGATACAACCCGGTGATCGCTCTCTAATAGGGCGACGAGGAGGGGATCGCCGGGTAGGATTATGCTATGCGATGCTACTTGGAGGACTTCAACCTACTCTCTTCTACATGCTGCAAGACGGAGGTGGCCAGAAGCGTAGTCTTCGCCAGGATTAGCTATCCCCCTCTTATTCTGGCATTCTGCAGTTCAGTCCACCGATATGGCCCTTTACACATATACCCATGCATATGTATGTAGGAGATATGCCCTAGAGGCAATAATAAATGATATTATTTATCTCCAAGTTCACAATTATGTTTATGTTCCATGCTGTAACTGCAATGATTCTCGAGTCTGCAATATCCACGAGGCTCGGAGGAAGACTCATATGCATGTGTGGAATAATAAACGGTAAGAAGTATTCCTAGTCTGGCCTCTAAGACTAGCTCAAGTGTTGCATGATGGTTATGTTTTCCTGATCATGGGCATGTCTATGTCAGCAACCTTGAGGGCACAATGTTAAGAGAACATTTGTGTTGAATCGACCTGGCATGATGTTATGCTAAGAGATTCATTCGTCACAAGTTAATGGTACATAACACAGAGATGGTTAACGTTTGCATGATTCCTTAGACCATGAGAGTATTGAGTTTCTTCATGCTTGCTTCATGAACTTTGGGGTTTGTTAAACATCATCCGTAAAGGGGTGGCTATTACGGCGGCTTACGGGTTCATGGAAAAGTGTGTCAAGTAACTTGATAGCTCAAGATTGGGATTTGCTCCTCCGACGATGGAGAGATATTCTCGGGCCCTCTCGGTATTACGGTATCCATCATCGTCTGGCCAGACACAGTGTGATTTGATCACTGGGATGCCGGAACACGGAAACGAGAAAAGAGAACAAAACCGGTAACGAGGTAACTTGCATGGTGGAAAAATTGTTCGTCCATGGGCATGAAATAAATCTCACCTCGGGTGTTTGTGACATACCGCGAAGCAACAGGAATAGCTCACTGCAACTGGAGGTTCACTCGAATATTCATTCGTGTTGGCATAGGGGTCAATATGGGTGTCCACGGCTCCGATGTTGATCATTGATTGGAAGGGGTTCCGTGTCATGTCTATACTTCACCGAACCTATAGGGTCACACGCTTAAGGGTCATCTATCTGCTGAATACTAGACAGGGAGTCTGAGAGAAAATCACCGAAAAAGTTTCGGACACCGAAAAGTTTCGGACAGCGGAAAAGTTCTGCAGAGAGAGGTCACCGGATGAGTTTCGGTGAAACCGAAAAAGTTGTTTCGGGGTATGCCATTAAGTCAAAATGGTTTAGGCACATGCCTGATAATTCTTGGAGGGTGCCATAATCATTCTGGAAACTTTTTGGAATTTTCAGAAATAAAAACCGAAAATGTTTCGGAGCTGCCGGTACCGCTTTGGCTGTTTTTCGCAGATGAAATTCACTAATCTGAAATTGTTTCAGAACGAATCCAAAATCATTTTAGTGGGTACTGGAATTATTCTAAGACCCACATAAATATTTTCGGATTTAGTGGACGCGAAAAATTGTCTTCATGAATAGTGAAAACGCATTCTTGTTTGCTTTTCGCAGATGAAAATCACTAAACCGAAATTATTTCGGAACTCGTTGAAATTTATTTTAGTGGGTATTTGAAATGTTCTGAGCCCACATAAATATTTTCAGTTCGAACGGACGCTGAGAAATGTCGTCATGAATAGTGAAAGTGCTTTTTGCTTGGCTTCTTGGAGAAGCCACCTTGAGGGCCCTTTTGGTATTTCCCCCCCTTGGCTTCTTGGAGAAGCCACCCTTGGGCTTGGCCTATAAATAGGGGTGGAGGGGGCTGCCTAAAGGATCATCCCTTTCTCACATACACATGCCATGCATTATCTGGCTTCTTCTCTGCCTCCCACGAAAAGAGTTTCATAGAGCCGTAAGGTTGTCTGGGTTCCGGCAGGAACTAGTTCTGGACGGCGAAGCCCTGCCGGATAGATGACACCGTATGTGTGCAACTCTGTAGAGAGATCGTAGTTTCGGTCTTAGTTCGTGAGTGCCTCCCGAAGGGCTGTCTGTGTGACCGTCCGAGTTTCGAATGTCCTCCCGAAGGGCTGTCCAAGTGACCGTTCGAGTTTTGAAGGTCCTCCCGAAGGGCTGTCCGCGACACCGTCCGGGGGGCTGTTCGACCGCCTCCCAGAGGGTTGTCTGAGGAGCAGATGAGGGTATACATCCTCGCGGTTGGGAGGTTGTAAATCCTAGCTGCGGGGATCTGCACCGCCGATCGTCATCGACTCTACTTCCCGCTGTGCTACGAGTCGGTAACGAAAAAGATCAAACCATGTATGCATTCTCCATAGTGGTCCTGGGCTGGTGCGTAGGTCAGAAATTTTTTGTTTTCTTCTGCGTTACCCTACAGTGGCATCATGAGCCGTGCTATGCGTAGATGCAGGTTTCGATCTAGAATACATAGAGATGTATGGGTATTGCATAATATAATTAGGTAGTAGATGAGATCTATTGCTGAAAATTATTTATGCGGGTGACAGATGAAATCTGTTACCCGATGTTCTTGTTGCTTCCCTAGAATTTGCATTTGCTCAATCTCGAGACAGCATGGTGGAATTTGACAAAGTTCTGGCAATCCGTGATCCTGATTGATCATGGAAGTGCTATCAGTTCTTTGGGTTCTGCCGTAGTCAAAAGAAAGATGAAATTCGCAGATGAAAGGGCATTGCAGATATGATCTGCACGGGGGTCATGCGTGTGACGAAGTTTAGTATGGGGCTCGAGATTTAATTATCTCGTGTTTCATACACCCCGAGATGTTAATCTAGCAACTTGAATAATCATACTTGATGATAAAACGTTGGTAGCTGCGGTTTAAGTCAAAACCTTAGAAGCCACGTAAAATAATTTTTTGCATAAACCGATTAGTGGCGTCTAACTTGGTTTTGCAGGATGTGCATGTGATGTGGTATAGCAATGCTCATATTCAATTTGATTATGTATGAGATGACTATATGATGTAATTAACATGACCTGCGTGTCATGATTCGGCATGATGGCTGGAGCCATATGATTGTCACTTTAATGACTTGCGTGTCAACCTTAAGTAATGCACTTATTTTATTAGCTATAGAGATAGCAATATTATCTGGTGCATCGACAAGGTGGTGGCAATCTTCGTGAAGGTGAACACCGACGCGAATGCCGAAGACGAAGAAATGAAATACTTCTCCGTCAGAAAGGGCTATACCATATCATGCTATTATGAATTGCCTGAGATGTTTATCCCTTATGATGCACCCTTCTTGATTGCGCGGTAGTCGCTTTTTATTAGGGTGATCTCTCACTTAAAATATCAAAGTAGTTAGTGTTCTCCCAAGTGTAGCACCGTCTGAAATTCGTATCTTTTCGGGGTGCACCATGTACACATGAGCACGAACGAATCGAGAGGAATGAGGCGGGTGAGGTCAGACCTCGCAGCAAGATCACTTGGTTGTCTTTGACGTTCAGGCAGGAGAGTCTTGAGCTCGGAACACGCCCATCGAAAGATGAACAAGAATCACATAAGAGATGTGATCGGCAAGTTGGCCTACCGATTGAAATTTGTGTCATCAGTGATGAACCCGTCAATGGCATGGAATAGAAATATGGATCTTGAATCACTCTAAATCAATTATGAGAGATATTGATTTGAGTGGGAGCGCACTGCTGAATTAGCATGTTTAATTCTCAGTTCAATTAATTATGAACACTGTCTAAGTGTTTCTTGCAAAATAGTTGTAGAATAATGGCTGGCGTTTCCACCTTCCCTGTTAAAATTGAATAGCTGTTAAATATCTGGTTAAAACTTTACGATTGGTAACGTAATGTGAGGATTGTCCTCAAAAGTGCCGAGAAGGACTTTGTCCTATCGCATGCTTTCCGTATCCTCCCGCTAATGCTATGGATCATGTGACTCTCGTCCTTTGATCCAAAAGCTAGAATTCTGTTACGGTCAAGTGGAATATGTTTGCTTCCATGAAACCCAAACTTCGAAAGTTGGGATAGTTATATGATATTCATGGAACTGAAAATTATTTTCAGATACAAACAAAGCAATGTTTGTTTGCAAGTATTAGTAAAAGTGTTTACTATGCATTTGACTGTTGGGAAAGGGATCCAGAAGAACGCCTGTCATATAATGAAAGGTCAATAAAACAACAACTTAAAGAGAAAGGAAGTGTCCAAAGGGTGTAAGTATGACTTACACGCCTAGGAAGTCCGGGGCTAATGCCACTCTTAAGTTGGGTGCTTCTTCTGAGAGTAGGAGAAATACTAAAAGTTAAACTGTTAGAAGTATAAAGGCAAAAGGAAAGAAGACTGGAATATCCATCTCATGTATGAATGCCATACAAGTTTTTGATGTATAGAAGGATGGTCAAAGATATAGTTCTTGCGAATTATGGTTAAACATGTTAATCACTAATTCTTGGGTATTGTGAGTTCATCACAAAATTGCCCGCTCGATTGCATTCTGTTGCAACTCGATGTAAGAACTACTATGGCCTGAAAGACTAGCTAGAAATGAGGTTAAGGTATACACAGGGAACATAGTAAATGTTACTATACCTTCCATCGGTGTATTGCCATCTGTATTTATTTTCATAATTCATTCAGAGTTTTACAAACTCTATCCCATTGCATAAGGTATCTTGCAAGAAGGTTGTTCATAAGAGAACTTTTTATGTTCGATGTTATGAATAACACAAGGGCCATACTTTCATTATGAATGAGATGTATGTTATGAATATTGATAATAATACAATGCCTCTCGGTTTACTTTCGTAATTCATTTTAGAGTTTCATACACTCTAGCCCATTGCACAATGTTTGTTGCAAAAGAGTTGTTCATAAAAACAACAATTGTTGTTAAGTATTATGAATAACATGAAGGGCCATGCTTCCATCCAAGATGGCATGTATGTTATGAATATTGATGGTAATATGATACATCCATAACACTGACGCTAAATGTCGCAAGACTAAAAGAATACCACACAAGTGTGGCACTACATTTGGTCACATTGGAGAAACCCGCATGGAAAATTCCATTATGATGGATTTTGAAGTCTTTTTGATTTTGAATCATCTGACACTTGCAACTTTCCTCCGAAAAGTGAAGTGACTAAAATACCGTTCACACGCCATAAGGAACGAACAACAAACTTATTAGTGATCATACATTTGATGTGTGTAGTCCGATAAGTGTTGTTAGTGGTGGATTTATTTATCTTCAGAAATGACTCAAGTAGATATATGGATATTTACTTGATGAGACGTAAGTCTGGATCTTTTGAAATCATTCGAAAGGTTCTCAAAAATGAAGTAGAAGTTATTGTAACAAGAAAATTATGTTTTTGCAATTTGATTGCACAAAGGAATATTTGAGTTACATGTTTAGCGAATGTCTGATGAGTTGTGAAAGGGGTTTCATAACTTGCACCTCCCGGAACACCACTGCAAGTGGAAAGTCTGTGGAGATGTAATCAAACCATTTATGACATGGTAAGGTCAAAGATGACATAAATAAATTTGTCATTATCCCTTTTAAAGTGATGCCTTAGAGACTGCGGCTTTTACACTGAAAAGAGCTACATCGGGTCTGTTGAAATGAAGCCATGGTATGGTACGCCCAACCATGTTATATCTTTTCTTAACATTTGGAATATGGGACTTGTGTAAAAGGTTACAAACCTATTCCAAATCAGACACGTGCTACTTTGTAGGTTATACCAAAATGTTGGGTATTCCTCCCTCACTATACCAAGGCAAATAGTTTTGCCGCGAAACGGTGTGCTTTTAAAGAGAATGGTTCTTTCATAAAGGTGAGTGGGAGAATAGTGCAACTCGACGAGATAAACAGTAACTACGTCATCAGATCAAAGGAAAGAGACCTTGGAAGTAATTCCAGAGTTTCCTACTTCGGTCGAACTTGCAGCTGAGCCACGTAGGCAAGGCTCGTGCAAACCTCTCAGGTGCGCGAACGAGATATTGTTGTTAGACAACATTATACCTACGATATACAAGGAAGCATTGATGGGCCCTGACTCCGGAATTGGCTAAATGCCAATACAACCCGAGTTAGTTTCCATATAAGTGATTCAAGATTTAAACCTTGATACACCTTTCAGAAGACTTAGAGTCTAACGAATATTTATGGAACTTAAAACTGATACGGATAAAAATGTTTTATCCATAAAGCTCAACTTGTTGAAATAACAAGTTCAAGAGTTGACTACGATGAGGTTGTTTTCATCGTAGCGATGCTTAAAGTCGGTTCGGGTTGAACTAGCAATTAATACATATTTCAATCATTAGATATGAAACATGGATGATAAAAGGATTTCCATCTGATGAAAATGAAAGCTAGGACTTGTATATGATACAGTCCAAAGTAATTTGTCGATCCAGAGGATGCTAGTAGGTATGCAAACTTCAGAGTTCCAGCAATGGACAAAAGAGAGCAAAATGGAGTTGGAATCTTCGTGTTTTGATGAACTGGTCAAAGGGGTTTTGACTTCATCAATGGGTAACGAAGATGCTTGTAATTCAAGAAAGTAAGTGGGAGCGTAATAATATTTCTAAAAACGCCAAGGAGTGATTCTTGCCAAAGTCACATGGAAATAGTTTTTGCAAGACTCGGCGTCCCAAAACATTGATGAGTAAAATACATGATGCAGATTCCACACACTTTTGTGTTTGGATTAATCATGTATTCCATGGTATGTAAAACAACCAGATATGTCCGATACTCCCAAGGTGTTGCGAGTATGGATACTAAAGTGATCAAAGTACTGATCGTGGGACAACAATGAAAGATATCATTGAGTACTAGAGTAAGTACTGATGATATGTTTTCTTGCAAGCAGAGATCATGAAGAGTTCGTTGTAAAATGTTACATCGATAGTCTTCATCTTTTCTCCGTGCGATTTTTGATTTAAGTTAAGGGTTTTGTGTAATACACAATATGGTGGCACGGTAGTTGGAAATTGTTCCCAACAGGATACTGTGGCAAATTCTATAACAAATGACTAAGTATGTTGACGCTTTAGAAGCCACAAAAGAAGATGTTGAATCATATAGTTCATTCATGAACTTAGTATGGTTCCAAGATGGCTTTTGTCAGTGGGACACTACTGCAGGTAGTTGCTCCATAACTTAGTCTGAGGAATCCAGGTTCGACCTATGATTCACATACATACAACGCCAAGTCCACGCAAAATATGAATTTTGTGAAAGCGTGAAAATGCGAGGATATGCAGAGATACACACGGAGCTGAAGTTGTCAGATCCGATGGACATCAGGCTATACCACATGCGAAGCAATTTTTACACCAGTATGCCACAGGTGTAAAGTGCATTAGCATTAACTAGATTATTGACTCTAGTGCAAGTGGGAGTCTGTAGGAGATATGCCCTAGAGGCAATAATAAATGATATTATTTATCTCCGAGTTCACAATTATGTTTATGTTCCATGCTATAACTGCAATGATTCTCGAGTCTGCAATATCCACGAGGCTCGGAGGAAGACTCATATGCACGTGTGGAATAATAAACGGTAAGAAGTATTCCTAGTCTGGCCTCTAAGACTAGCTCAAGTGTTGCATGATGGTTATGTTTTCTGATCATGGGCATGTCTATGTCAGCAACCTTGAGGGCACAATGTTAAGAGAACATTTGTGTTGAATCGACCCGGCATGATGTTATGCTAAGAGATACATTCGTCACAAGTTAATGGTACATAACACAGAGATGGTTAACGTTTGCATGATTCCTTAGACCATGAGAGTATTGAGTTTCTTCATGCTTGCTTCATGAACTTTGGGGTTTGTTAAACGTCATCCGTAAATGGGTGGCTATTACGGCGGCTTACGGGTTCATGGAAAAGTGTGTCAAGTAACTTGATAGCTCAAGATTGGGATTTGCTCCTCCGACGATGGAGAGATATTCTCGGGCCCTCTCGGTATTACGGTATCCATCATCGCCTGGCCAGACACAGTGTGATTTGATCACTGGGATGCCGGAACACGGAAACGAGAAAAGAGAACAAAACCGGTAACGAGGTAACTTGCATGGTGGACAAATTGTTCATCCATGGGCATGCAATAAATATCACCTCGGGTGTTTGTGACATATCGCAAAGCAACAGGAATAGCTCACTGCAACTGGAGGTTCACTCGAATATTCATTCGTGTGGGTATAGGGGTCAATATGGGTGTCCACGGCTCCGATGTTGATCATTGATCGGAAGGGGTTCCGGGTCATGTCTATACTTCACCGAACCTATAGGGTCACACTCTTAAGGGTCATCTATCTGCTGAATACTAGACAGGGAGTCTGAGAGAAAATCACCGAAAAAGTTTCGGACACCGAAAAGTTTCGGACAGCGGAAAAGTTCCACAGAGAGAGGTCACCGGATGAGTTTCGGTGAAACCAAAAAAGTTGTTTCGGGGTATGCCATTAAGTCAAAATGGTTTCGGCACATGCCTGATAATTCTTGGAGGGTGCCAGAATCATTCTGGAAACTTTTTGGAATTTTCAGAAATAAAAACCGAAAATGTTTCGGAGCTGCCGGTACCGCTTTGGCTATTTTTCGCAGATGAAATTCACTAATCTGAAATTGTTTCAGAACGAATCCAAAATCATTTTAGTGGGAACTGGAATTATTCTAAGACCCACATAAATATTTTCGGATTTAGTGGACGCGAAAAATTGTCTTCATGAATAGTGAAAACGCATTCTTGTTTGCTTTTCGCAGATGAAAATCACTAAACCGAAATTGTTTCGGAACTCGTTGAAAATTATTTTAGTGGGTATTTGAAATGTTTTGAGCCCACATAAATATTTTCAGTTCGAACGGACGCTGAGAAATGTCGTCATGAATAGTGAAAGTGCTTTTTGCTTGGCTTCTTGGAGAAGCCACCTTGAGGGCCCTTTTGGTATTTCCCCCCTTGGCTTCTTGGAGAAGCCACCCTTGGGCTTGGCCTATAAATAGGGGTGGAGGGGGCTGCCTAAAGGATCATCCCTTTCTCTCATACACATGCCATGCATTATCTGGCTTCTTCTCTCCCTCCCACGAAAAGAGTTTCATAGAGCCGTAAGGTTGTCTGGGTTCCGGCAGGAACTAGTTCTGGACGGCGAAGCCCTGCCGGATAGATGACACCGTATGTGTGCAACTCTGTAGAGAGATCGTAGTTTCGGTCTTAGTTCGTGAGTGCCTCCCGAAGGGCTGTCTGTGTGACCGTCCGAGTTTCGAATGTCCTCCCGAAGGGCTGTCCGAGTGACCGTTCGAGTTTTGAAGGTCCTCCCGAAGGGCTGTCCGCGACACCGTCCGGGGGGCTGTTCGACCGCCTCCCGGAGGGTTGTCTGAGGAGCAGATGAGGGTATACATCCTCGTGGTTGGGAGGTTGTAAATCCTAATTGCGGGGATCTGCACCGCCGATCGTCATCGACTCTACTTTCCGCTGTGCTACGAGTCGGTAACGAAAAAGATCAAACCATGTATGCATTCTCCATAGTGGTCCTGGGCTGGTGCGTAGGTCAGGAATTTTTTGTTTTCTTCTGCGTTACCCTACAGTGGCATCATGAGCCGTGCTATGCGTAGATGCAGGTTTCGATCTAGAATACATAGAGATGTATGGGTATTGCATAATATAATTAGGTAGTAGATGAGATCTATTGCTGAAAATTATTTATGCGGGTGACAGATGAAATCTGTTACCCGATGTTCTTGTTGCTTCCCTAGAATTTGCATTTGCTCAATCTCGAGACAGCATGGTGGAATTTGACAAAGTTCTGGCAATCCGTGATCCTGATTGATCATGGAAGTGCTATCAGTTCTTTGGGTTCTGCCGTAGTCAAAAGAAAGATGAAATTCGCAGATGAAAGGGCATTGCAGATATGATCTGCACGGGGGGTCATGCGTGTGACGAAGTTTAGTATGGGGCTCGAGATTTAATTATCTCGTGTTTCATACACCCCGAGATGTTAATCTAGCAACTTGAATAATCATACTTGATGATAAAACGTTGGTAGCTGCGGTTTAAGTCAAAACCTTAGAAGCCACGTAAAATAATTTTTTGCATAAACCGATTAGTGGCGTCTAACTTGGTTTTGCAGGATGTGCATGTGATGTGGTATAGCAATGCTCATATTCAATTTGATTATGTATGAGATGACTATATGATGTAATTAACATGACCTGCGTGTCATGATTCGGCATGATGGCT
Organism: Triticum aestivum; assembly: GCF_018294505.1. Classification (NCBI taxonomy): domain Eukaryota; kingdom Viridiplantae; phylum Streptophyta; class Magnoliopsida; order Poales; family Poaceae; genus Triticum; species Triticum aestivum. The sequence continues at coordinate 618,294,876 of NC_057802.1, read as the reverse complement.
GGAGCCATATGATTGTCACTTTAATGACTTGCGTGTCAACCTTAAGTAATGCACTTATTTTATTAGCTATAGAGATAGCAATATTATCTGGTGCATCGACAAGGTGGTGGCAATCTTCGTGAAGGTGAACACCGACGCGAATGCCGAAGACGAAGAAATGAAATACTTCTCCGTCAGAAAGGGCTATACCATATCATGCTATTATGAATTGCCTGAGATGTTTATCCCTTATGATGCACCCTTCTTGATTGCGCGGTAGTCGCTTTTTATTAGGGTGATCTCTCACTTAAAATATCAAAGTAGTTAGTGTTCTCCCAAGTGTAGCACCGTCTGAAATTCGTATCTTTTCGGGGTGCGCCATGTACACATGAGCACGAACGAATCGAGAGGAATGAGGCGGGTGAGGTCAGACCTCGCAGCAAGATCACTTGGTTGTCTTTGACGTTCAGGCAGGAGAGTCTTGAGCTCGGAACACGCCCATCGAAAGATGAACAAGAATCACATAAGAGATGTGATCGGCAAGTTGGCCTACCGATTGAAATTTGTGTCATCAGTGATGAACCCGTCAATGGCATGGAATAGAAATATGGATCTTGAATCACTCTAAATCAATTATGAGAGATATTGATTTGAGTGGGAGCGCACTGCTGAATTAGCATGTTTAATTCTCAGTTCAATTAATTATGAACACTGTCTAAGTGTTTCTTGCAAAATAGTTGTAGAATAATGGCTGGCGTTTCCACCTTCCCTGTTAAAATTGAATAGCTGTTAAATATCTGGTTAAAACTTTACGATTGGTAACGTAATGTGAGGATTGTCCTCAAAAGTGCCGAGAAGGACTTTGTCCTATCGCATGCTTTCCGTATCCTCCCGCTAATGCTATGGATCATGTGACTCTCGTCCTTTGATCCAAAAGCTAGAATTCTGTTACGGTCAAGTGGAATATGTTTGCTTCCATGAAACCCAAACTTCGAAAGTTGGGATAGTTATATGATATTCATGGAACTGAAAATTATTTTCAGATACAAACAAAGCAATGTTTGTTTGCAAGTATTAGTAAAAGTGTTTACTATGCATTTGACTGTTGGGAAAGGGATCCAGAAGAACGCCTGTCATATAATGAAAGGTCAATAAAACAACAACTTAAAGAGAAAGGAAGTGTCCAAAGGGTGTAAGTATGACTTACACGCCTAGGAAGTCCGGGGCTAATGCCACTCTTAAGTTGGGTGCTTCTTCTGAGAGTAGGAGAAATACTAAAAGTTAAACTGTTAGAAGTATAAAGGCAAAAGGAAAGAAGACTGGAATATCCATCTCATGTATGAATGCCATACAAGTTTTTGATGTATAGAAGGCTGGTCAAAGATATAGTTCTTGCGAATTATGGTTAAACATGTTAATCACTAATTCTTGGGTATTGTGAGTTCATCACAAAATTGCCCGCTCGATTGCATTCTGTTGCAACTCGATGTAAGAACTACTATGGCCTGAAAGACTAGCTAGAAATGAGGTTAAGGTATACACAGGGAACATAGTAAATGTTACTATACCTTCCATCGGTGTATTGCCATCTGTATTTATTTTCATAATTCATTTAGAGTTTTACAAACTCTATCCCATTGCATAAGGTATCTTGCAAGAAGGTTGTTCATAAGAGAACTTTTTATGTTCGATGTTATGAATAACACAAGGGCCATACTTTCATTATGAATGAGATGTATGTTATGAATATTGATAATAATACAATGCCTCTCGGTTTACTTTCGTAATTCATTTTAGAGTTTCATACACTCTAGCCCATTGCACAATGTTTGTTGCAAAAGAGTTGTTCATAAAAACAACAATTGTTGTTAAGTATTATGAATAACATGAAGGGCCATGCTTCCATCCAAGATGGCATGTATGTTATGAATATTGATGGTAATATGCTACATCCATAACACTGACGCTAAATGTCGCAAGACTAAAAGAATACCACACAAGTGTGGCACTACATTTGGTCACATTGGAGAAACCCGCATGGAAAATTCCATTATGATGGATTTTGAAGTCTTTTTGATTTTGAATCATCTGACACTTGCAACTTTCCTCCGAAAAGTGAAGTGACTAAAATACCGTTCACACGCCATAAGGAACGAACAACAAACTTATTAGTGATCATACATTTGATGTGTGTAGTCCGATAAGTGTTGTTAGTGGTGGATTTATTTATCTTCAGAAATGACTCAAGTAGATATATGGATATTTACTTGATGAGACGTAAGTCTGGATCTTTTGAAATCATTCGAAAGGTTCTCAAAAATGAAGTAGAAGTTATTGTAACAAGAAAATTATGTTTTTGCAATTTGATTGCACAAAGGAATATTTGAGTTACATGTTTAGCGAATGTCTGATGAGTTGTGAAAGGGGTTTCATAACTTGCACCTCCCGGAACACCACTGCAAGTGGAAAGTCTGTGGAGATGTAATCAAACCATTTATGACATGGTAAGGTCAAAGATGACATAAATAAATTTGTCATTATCCCTTTTAAAGTGATGCCTTAGAGACTGCGGCTTTTACACTGAAAAGAGCTACATCGGGTCTGTTGAAATGAAGCCATGGTATGGTACGCCCAACCATGTTATATCTTTTCTTAACATTTGGAATATGGGACTTGTGTAAAAGGTTACAAACCTATTCCAAATCAGACACGTGCTACTTTGTAGGTTATACCAAAATGTTGGGTATTCCTCCCTCACTATACCAAGGCAAATAGTTTTGCCGCGAAACGGTGTGCTTTTAAAGAGAATGGTTCTTTCATAAAGGTGAGTGGGAGAATAGTGCAACTCGACGAGATAAACAGTAACTACGTCATCAGATCAAAGGAAAGAGACCTTGGAAGTAATTCCAGAGTTTCCTACTTCGGTCGAACTTGCAGCTGAGCCACGTAGGCAAGGCTCGTGCAAACCTCTCAGGTGCGCGAACGAGATATTGTTGTTAGACAACATTATACCTACGATATACAAGGAAGCATTGATGGGCCCTGACTCCGGAATTGGCTAAATGCCAATACAACCCGAGTTAGTTTCCATATAAGTGATTCAAGATTTAAACCTTGATACACCTTTCAGAAGACTTAGAGTCTAACGAATATTTATGGAACTTAAAACTGATACGGATAAAAATGTTTTATCCATAAAGCTCAACTTTTTGAAATAACAAGTTCAAGAGTTGACTACGATGAGGTTGTTTTCATCGTAGCGATGCTTAAAGTCGGTTCAGGTTGAACTAGCAATTAATACATATTTCAATCATTAGATATGAAACATGGATGATAAAAGGATTTCCATCTGATGAAAATGAAAGCTAGGACTTGTATATGATACAGTCCAAAGTAATTTGTCGATCCAGAGGATGCTAGTAGGTATGCAAACTTCAGAGTTCCAGCAATGGACAAAAGAGAGCAAAATGGAGTTGGAATCTTCGTGTTTTGATGAACTGGTCAAAGGGGTTTTGACTTCATCAATGGGTAACGAAGATGCTTGTAATTCAAGAAAGTAAGTGGGAGCGTAATAATATTTCTAAAAACGCCAAGGAGTGATTCTTGCCAAAGTCACATGGAAATAGTTTTTGCAAGACTCGGCGTCCCAAAACATTGATGAGTAAAATACATGATGCAGATTCCACACACTTTTGTGTTTGGATTAATCATGTATTCCATGGTATGTAAAACAACCAGATATGTCCGATACTCCCAAGGTGTTGCGAGTATGGATACTAAAGTGATCAAAGTACTGATCGTGGGACAACAATGAAAGATATCATTGAGTACTAGAGTAAGTACTGATGATATGTTTTCTTGCAAGCAGAGATCATGAAGAGTTCGTTGTAAAATGTTACATCGATAGTCTTCATCTTTTCTCCGTGCGATTTTCGATTTAAGTTAAGGGTTTTGTGTAATACACAATATGGTGGCACGGTAGTTGGAAATTGTTCCCAACAGGATACTGTGGCAAATTCTATAACAAATGACTAAGTATGTTGACGCTTTAGAAGCCACAAAAGAAGATGTTGAATCATATAGTTCATTCATGAACTTAGTATGGTTCCAAGATGGCTTTTGTCAGTGGGACACTACTGCAGGTAGTTGCTCCATAACTTAGTCTGAGGAATCCAGGTTCGACCTATGATTCACATACATACAACGCCAAGTCCACGCAAAATATGAATTTTGTGAAAGCGTGAAAATGCGAGGATATGCAGAGATACACACGGAGCTGAAGTTGTCAGATCCGATGGACATCAGGCTATACCACATGCGAAGCAATTTTTACACCAGTATGCCACAGGTGTAAAGTGCATTAGCATTAACTAGATTATTGACTCTAGTGCAAGTGGGAGTCTGTAGGAGATATGCCCTAGAGGCAATAATAAATGATATTATTTATCTCCGAGTTCACAATTATGTTTATGTTCCATGCTATAACTGCAATGATTCTCGAGTCTGCAATATCCACGAGGCTCGGAGGAAGACTCATATGCACGTGTGGAATAATAAACGGTAAGAAGTATTCCTAGTCTGGCCTCTAAGACTAGCTCAAGTGTTGCATGATGGTTATGTTTTCTGATCATGGGCATGTCTATGTCATCAACCTTGAGGGCACAATGTTAAGAGAACATTTGTGTTGAATCGACCCGGCATGATGTTATGCTAAGAGATTCATTCCTCACAAGTTAATGGTACATAACACAGAGATGGTTAACGTTTGCATGATTCCTTAGACCATGAGAGTATTGAGTTTCTTCATGCTTGCTTCATGAACTTTGGGGTTTGTTAAACGTCATCCGTAAATGGGTGGCTATTACGGCGGCTTACGGGTTCATGGAAAAGTGTGTCAAGTAACTTGATAGCTCAAGATTGGGATTTGCTCCTCCGACGATGGAGAGATATTCTTGGGCCCTCTCGGTATTACGGTATCCATCATCGTCTGGCCAGACACAGTGTGATTTGATCACTGGGATGCCGGAACACGGAAACGAGAAAAGAGAACAAAACCGGTAACGAGGTAACTTGCATGGTGGACAAATTGTTCGTCCATGGGCATGCAATAAATATCACCTCGGGTGTTTGTGACATATCGCAAAGCAACAGGAATAGCTCACTGCAACTGGAGGTTCACTCGAATATTCATTCGTGTGGGTATAGGGGTCAATATGGGTGTCCACGGCTCCGATGTTGATCATTGATCGGAAGGGGTTCCGGGTCATGTCTATACTTCACCGAACCTATAGGGTCACACTCTTAAGGGTCATCTATCTGCTGAATACTAGACAGGGAGTCTGAGAGAAAATCACCGAAAAAGTTTCGGACACCGAAAAGTTTCGGACAGCGGAAAAGTTCCACAGAGAGAGGTCACCGGATGAGTTTCGGTGAAACCAAAAAAGTTGTTTCGGGGTATGCCATTAAGTCAAAATGGTTTCGGCACATGCCTGATAATTCTTGGAGGGTGCCAGAATCATTCTGGAAACTTTTTGGAATTTTCAGAAATAAAAACCGAAAATGTTTCGGAGCTGCCGGTACCGCTTTGGCTATTTTTCGCAGATGAAATTCACTAATCTGAAATTGTTTCAGAACGAATCCAAAATCATTTTAGTGGAACTGGAATTATTCTAAGACCCACATAAATATTTTCGGATTTAGTGGACGCGAAAAATTGTCTTCATGAGTAGTGAAAACGCATTCTTGTTTGCTTTTCGCAGATGAAAATCACTAAACCGAAATTGTTTCGGAACGGGTTGAAAATTATTTTAGTGGGTACTGGAAATGTTCTGAGCCCACATAAATATTTTCAGTTTGAACGGACGCTGAAAAATGTTGTCATGAATAGTGAAACTGCTTTTTGGTTGGCTTTTTGGAGAAGCCACCTTGAGGGCCTTTTTCGTATTTCCCCCCTTGGCTTCTTGGAGAAGCCACCCTTGGGCTTGGCCTATAAATAGGGGTGGAGGGGCTGCCTAAAGGATCATCCCTTGCTCTCATACACATGCCATGCATTATCTGTCTTCTACTCTCCCTCCCACGAAAAGAGTTTCGTAGAGCCGTAAGGCTGTCTGGGTTCCGGCAGGAACTAGTTCTTGACGGCGAAGCCCTACCGGATAGATGACACCGTATGTGTGCAACTCTGTAGAGAGATCGTAGTTTCGGTCTTAGTTCGTGAGTGTCTCCCGAAGGGCTGTCCGTGTGACCGTCCGAGTTTCGAATGTCCTCCTGAAGGGCTGTCCGAGTGACCGTTCGAGTTTCGAAGGTCCTCCCGAAGGGCTGTCTGCGACACCGTCCGGGGGGCTGTTCGACCGCCTCCCGGAGGGCTGTCTGAGGAGCAGATGAGGGTATACATCCTCGCGGTTGGGAGGTTGTAAAGCCTAGCTGCGGGGATCTGCACCGCCGATCGTCATCGACTCTACTTCCCGCTGCGCTACGAGTCGGTAACGAAAAAGATCAAACCATGTATGCAATCTCCATAGTGGTCCTGGGCTGGAGCCAGGCGCCACCGTCGACGACGACTCCCACTACACTGGATGTGCCTACTACTACGTGCAGGCCGCTGACGTCAACCATGAGTAGTTTAGGAGGATCCCAGGCAGGAGGCCTGCGCCTCTTTCGATCTGTATCCCAGTTTGTGCTAGCCTTCTTAAGGCAAACTTGTTTAACGTATGTCTGTACTCAGATATTGTTGCTTCCGCTGACTCGTCCATGATCGAGCACTTGTATTCGAGCCCTCGAGGCCCCTGGCTTGTATTATGTTGCTTGTATGACTTATTTTATTTTTAGAGTTGTGTTGTAATATCTTCCCATGAGTCCCTGATCTTGATCGTACACGTTTGCGTGTATGATTAGTGTATGATTGAATCGGGGGCGTCACAAGTTGGTATCAGAGCCGACTGCCTGTAGGAATCCCCCTTCCACACTCCTTGGCCGAAGTTGAGTCTAGCCATCACAAAACATTTACTAACATGGCTGTGCGGCTTACGGGCCCACGTCGCCATTGGGTGGTACTAGGATCTTTTATTTCTCATCTATGCTCTGGGACTCTGATCTCTCTTCTATTCGGGTTAAATGAATATTACTAAATATAACATTAGGATCTCGTCATCACTTTCACCCGGAGAGCATCTTATTACCGATGGTCGACTGCTGCACCAGAAGATTTCGAAGTTACTCTCCGATACTCTTTCGAGAATTTGTGCCCGTCGCTTTTGCAGTTCCCTACCATCGAAATATCCCTATGGATAAATACATAAACCTGTCGTCCTTACTTTTATTCCCAATTGATCTTGTTATTACAAGATACCCTGAAATCCTCTCTATTGTTCAGAGAATATTTTGTGCCTACTGCCTTGCAGTTCCTTGCCACCTGAATACCCCTACGGATAATTCCTCGCACTTATCGGGGATTCATTCATCCCCAGTTGTTCATGCGTCTCACATAATTCTTCGGAATACTTTTTGATCTTTCAAAAATCCTCTGCATCCTGTTACTCTTGAAACTCTTGCCTGCTTGCATTATGGTTAATTCCATACGACTAGTAGTCCTCATTAACATCCCTTGTCTTAGTCATTTTGAGCCTATTGATTCAATGTGTGTGTACGCACGCAGTCATCAGGTTATCCTTTTTAAAGTTATCTTTCAGACTCAGACGTCATTCCTGACATGAGTTGGTTCTCGGCAATTCAAACCTTTATTGATTGTCCAACTAAGTGTTTTCAACTCATCATCCTTGATCAGAGCGTCTGCTTCTGATCCTTCGTTTTGCAAACCATAATTTCTTTCTATTTAAGCATCAGACTAATCAGGTGATTCTTGAATCTGATGCCTCTGCATTCTTTCTTCCTCTGAGTGAGTACCGATACTCACATCAGCTCCGTTGTGGATCGCCCGATCCATTGTTGGTTTTTTGTCTGACAGTGTCCTTCATATTCAATCACCTTGTGAGTTCTTCCCCTGATACATAATGCCATTGGTAAATTGTATCCTCTGCTTGGCCAACCATGCTCTGCTTTCGAGCTTGTGTATTTACTTTTGAAACTTGAGGTATATGTTACTAAGATGCCCGACGGGTTGAACCTATGCCTTCCCCTAATCCGTGAGAACCCGAAAGTTTTCACAATTCATACTCTTTCGGTGTTCTACCAAATAAAATTCCAACACTATAGTTTTATCAAAGCGAGAGGTGAATGAAATGTTATGCATTAAAGAAGTGGGAGTCGACCTTGAACTTTGTGTTCATGCCCGTGAAAATGATGTAGACCGTCTCGGAAGCTTCTTGCAAAATGATTATCCAGCTGTATGATTCTTTCGGTCTTCTTGAAATTGATTCCTTACAGTTATGGTTCCGACCATGTTGTCCTAATCTAATATATCTGATGGGAATCCATTCCAGTGCCTCGTCTATTTTTGGCAATGTTGAAGTATCTACTGTCATAGGTCAATGACCCGGTTCTACTTCTATGATGCTCTACCTTCGAGTATTACCCCCTGGTATCTCGAAGATGTCTTGCCATTGCACCACATCTTACTACCTTTGTTGAAGTAATGTCTTTCCTTGTCGTAATCACTCTACGGGTTCTGGGTTGTTGTCAACCGAGGACCCCGACTAGTGAAATTATTCCGCACTACAAATCAAATACCCCTAGTATTTTTAGTAGGAAATTCTGAACTCAATCTGGTGATTCCCAGACTATCGGCTGCATCCTGGTCTTGCTATCTTTGACTGTGCTACCTCTTCCTTATTCCCGGAGCACAACTTTTGACGATGAGCCAAGCTTACGTCGATCTTCCTCGTCTTATCATTTAGCCTTGAACATCACGCTTGATTCCGAGTGTGTGTCGTATCCGTGGTTCCAGTGACCCTTCGCTTCACCATTGCTTTTTCTTGATGTCGTCGCTGTTCGATTGCTTCTTCGTGAAATCTCTCAACAATTGTGTCGTGATCATCATCAACATTTTGATGCTCTTCCAGGATATCAATTGAACTCTTGAAGAGGAATACCATCCTTGCCCTCGATGATTGGTGTTATCATCGACCATTTTATTGCCTTCCGTTCAACACAAACTTGTTCATGTTTCGTGTTATACCTTGAGATCCATGCTATCCAGCAATTGTTCTTCTTTACCTTGGAGTATTACCATCTTTTATGTCAATAATGTCGTGAGAATTTCACCACCTATTATGCATTCTTGGTACAAGTGATACTTCCTGCCATCTCCGATCATTCCTTGGTCCCCGTGTTGTTTCTAATTGGAAAACCGACAACTGAACTATGCTGTGCGACTTCAAAATTCTAGCAACCCTATTGATTTGGAGTTAACGGTCGATAGTTTCATTCTAAGTCTATTGCTTATTGAATCATCATTCAAACATTGATCATGCTACCCAGTCCAGATTTCAGGGTGCACCCTTCAATCATTGTTAAATTGGGTATGTTTTCCTCGAGCATACCTCATTATGTCATATGATCTGACAAATGTTATCTCCTTGTTCACATAGTTGTGGACATCCATCTTTTGGAAATCTCGAGGAATTGTCGCTGAGTCTATCTGCCACCCCCTCATCTCCTTGGTTTAATGATGAACTCTTGTTTCAGAACTCACTTCCATAGTTCATTTCCCGAGGATCTTACAATGTCATCTCGTCAATTTGTGTCGCACCTTCTCTTCTCAGGCATCCTAAGTCTGAGGTATCCTGGCACTAATCAGATCTGAATCTCAGTCAGATATGATGGTTGGGACATATTTCCAAGAGTTATAACATTGGTCTTTATATGACATGCTAAGGTGATGTCATGCCTAGCACACCTGGCCGGAGGACCTATTGCTATAGTTTCCTTTTTAGCAAAGTTAACCATTCTTCCATGAGGAAATTGTAAGACTTATTCTATAAGTTGTTCCTAATGGATCCTTTGTGTATCCAGAGTCCGACCTTTGATTGAATACCATGTCAATGCTATCTCGAAGCATGTCGGTGGTATTCCGATCTTCAATAAGAACAGTTGAAGCAATTCTATCTTTTCTTTATCTATTATCGAAAACACCGTTGTATGGGTAACATCTTGATTAAGCCTTGCCTCTTTATCTGAATGGTTGGGTACTGGCTCTCCTACCCTGTATGCCATGTTCTGCTTGTCCATGGGAGGGATATACCCCTAATAATTGTGTGTAATCACAATTTTCGTTTCCATTGTTCTGTTTAATCTGGTAATCACGTTTTCCTTTCCATTCTTTTGTTTAACCTTTCCTGTAACCGGACTTAACTGAGCAGATATAATTCCCTGCTTAGGTAAGCACCTTGTTGTACCACTCTATCTGTAAGACCCTATTACTATTGTTGATGATATTCCGGTAACCACCGATGGGTGAGAACTTTGCCAATTGGTTCGCATCGTTCAACGAGACGAAAAATGGTTCTCTTTGTTTCCCGCCCTTGGGACTGACATTGTTGCCGACATAGCTGACAGGCTATCCACTGACATGCCTCCCTATCGTGGCTGTGCAAGATGTCACCACCCTTCCTACTTTCAACCCACATGGTGGGCCCATAACCCACAGGTCCACTGGAGCTAAAACTGACTCTTCTTTACAACCCGGATTCTAATGTATCATGTGCACCTGGCTTCGTATGTGATTCACGAGCTAAAATCTATACCATTATTCATCTAGGAATCAAACACCATGTTATTCTTGTTGTTCAAACCCCCATTCCAGCTTCTGTCTAGTCATCAAATGATTGCCTACCCGTTTGAAACTTTGGTACCATCGCATATTGCACTCAACGAATTCATTGAAATACAACCCGTGGGGTACCTAATGTATTTCCCATTGAGTTCACCGTCAGATGCCCTGCTTTGTGGAGATGCGTTCTTCCGGAGTTTTTCCCCTTGGCCGCGTTCGTAGGACGATGAAGATCCCGAAGAAAGGATGACGACTTGATCATGGTGACTTGAAACAGAGAAATGAAGACATCAACGAAAGGGATCAACCTCTTCGAGAAGAGCAACCAAAACCGAGAAGACCTGTTAGAATTTCGTAACTAGAATTTTCCCCTTAGGCCCCCTCTTAAATCTCGGGACAAGATTTCTTGTAGTGGAGGAGAATTGTGACGCCCGGGTAATCAAGCTACAGTAACCCTCTGGTAATGATGCCACGTCACCTCGATTATTGTTGATAATCTCGCGTTGATTCAAACCTCGTTCAAATTCAAATTTAAAATCAACTCAAACTTTAAAAGTTTTCAAACATTAAAACAAAAATGTTCGGACTGTGCCAAATATTACATAGGTAATTATAGTGAAGAAAACACATGTTTAGAAAATGCTAAGACGTTCTAAAATAAATAAAACAGAAAAGATTAACTGAAAAGAAAAGAAAACAGAACAAAAAAAAGGGGAAAAGACCCCCCCCCCCCACGCTAGGCCTCGGCCCAGCTGGCCACTGGGCAAGCCAGGCCGGCCCAGCCGGCGCCCCCATAACCTCCCAAACACTAACCCACGCACCCCTGCTCCCCACTCCTCTCCCATGATCCCCTCTCTCCCTCGGTCGCTCCCCTCTCTCCCGATCCGATTTGGATCGGGATCAAACCCGCTGCCCCTGGCGCCGCCCCACGGCCGCGCCCCGCCACTCGGAGCTTCCAGACGCCGCTTGCCGTTGTCCGCCTTCGCCTCCCCGTCGTTGTGCGTGTCGTCGTCTCCGGATCACCGACGCCACCTCGCCCCGAAGTCACCCCGTCGCCGCCTCTCCGTCCTCTCCGTCGCCGACTAGGCCCCGACCTCGCCACCTCGTCGCCATCGATCGCCGGACTGCTTCCTCACCGGATCTCCTCCCCATCGCTTGGTCGTCCCCGTCCACCTCCTCGACCCCCGCTGCCCGAACCCTTGCAGCACCCCTATGAGCCGCCGCCTCCCCTCCTCACTCCCTCTCTCCCGTCGTTGAGCCCCCCGCTCACCGTGCACATGCCCCGCTCGCGGCCGCGGTCACCGCGTCCACGGCTGCACTCCGTCCATGCCCAGCACACCCTGGCCACCTCCCCTGCTCCGGCCACTTCGGCCACGGACTCGCCCAGCTCTCGCGTCGCCGGCCCGCGCGCCCGCAACCCGTCCTATGGCTCGCGCGCAGCCCTTCTTCGGCGCCGCCCTTAGCCGGCGCCGCCCGCTACTATGCCCTGGCGCCCGACGCTCGCGCCCGCACCACTGGGGCTTCGCCCCGGTTAGCCCCGTCGCCCGCAGCGTCCGTTAGCGCCCGCTGCCCTGTATGGCCCTTGGGGTATGTGACAAACGGGCCCGACGCCCCAGAATAAAAAAAAGAAGAATAAAAAACTATTATTAAAATGAAAATTAATTAAATTAATTAACTTAATTAAGCCCAATTAATTAACCTATTTAATCATGTTAACTAACCTAATCACTTAGTTAAGACTAATTAAACCCTGTTTAGCTAATCTGTGACATTGACGAACGGGACCCACGCGTCTGTTGACCCAGTCAAACAGATGGCTGACTGATGACATCATGCTGACATCACGCTGACGTCATATTTATTTTTTCTAATTAAATTAAATCTGTTAATTCCAAAAATATTTTAAAACTTTGGAAATTAATATAAATTAAACCGTAGCTCGGATGAAAATATTTTGAACATGAAACTTGCTTAGAACGACGAGACGAATCCAGATATGCAGCCCGTTCGTCCGCCACGCGTCCCTAGCATAGCGAACCGGCAACATTTCACCTCCGGTTCATCTGTCCAAAAACGCGAAACACCGGGGATACTTTCCCGGATGTTTCCCCCTTTCGCCGGTAACACCTACTACCGCGTTAGGGCACACCTAGCACCGCGTATTGCCATGTTACACTTTGAGATGCTTTGATTGCTCTGTTATTTATTGTGTTCCCCCTCCGTTACTTCTTTCCGGTAGACCCCGAGACTGCCGGCGACCCCCAGTTCGACTACGGTGTTGACGACCCCTCCTTCTTGCCAGAGCGACCAGGCAAGCCCCCCCACCCTTGATCACCAGATATCGCCTATTCTTCTCTATACAGCTTGCATTAGAGTAGTGTAGCATGTTACTGCTTTCCGTTAATCCTATCCTGATGCATAGCCTGTCGTTGCTACTATTGTTGTTACCCTTACCTGCTATCCTAATGCTTAGTATAGGATGCTAGTGTTCCATCATTGGCCGTACACTCTTGTCCGTCTGCCATGCTATACTACTGGGCCGTGATCACTTCGGGAGGTGATCACGGGTATATGCTATATACTTTATACTGTTACATTGCTTATGGTACTGTTCGGAGATGGGGGCTGAAGGGCAGGTGGCTCCATCCCGGTAGAGGTGGGCCTGGGTTCCCGACGGCCCCCGACTGTTACTTTGTGGTAGAGCGACAGGGCAGGTTGAGACCACCTAGGAGAGAGGTGGGCCTGGCCCTGGTCGGCGTTCGCGGTTACTTCAAAATAACACGCTTAACAAGATCTTGGTATTTGATCTGAGTCTGGCCATTGGCCTATACGCACTAACCAACTACGCGGGAACAGTTATGGGCACTCGACGTCGTCGTATCAGCCGAAGCCTTCTTGACGTCAGCGACTGAGCGGCGCGCGCCGGATTGGACCGTAAGCCTGCTCTTGTATTAAGGGGCTAGGTGTGCTTCCGGATCCCTCGGTAAAAGGATGACCCGGAGTTGTACCTTGACCTTATGACAACTAGAACCGGATACTTAATAAAACACACCCTTCCAAGTGCCAGATACAACCCGGTGATCGCTCTCTAACAGGGCGACGAGGAGGGGATCGCCAGGTAGGATTATGCTATGCAATGCTACTTGGAGGACTTCAACCTACTGTCTTCTACATGCTGCAAGACGGAGGTGGCCAGAAGCGTAGTCTTCGCCAGGATTAGCTATCCCCCTCTTATTCTGGCATTCTGCAGTTCAGTCCACCGATATGGCCCTTTACACATATACCCATGCATATGTAGTGTAGATCCTTGCTTGCGAGTACATTGGATGAGTACTCACGGTTGCTTTTCTCCCTCTTTTCCCCCTTTCCATTCTACCTGGTTGTCGCAACCAGATGTTGGAGCCAGGGAGCCAGGCGCCACTGTCGACGACGACTCCTACTACACTGGATGTGCCTACTACTACGTGCAGGCCGCTGACGTCGACCATGAGTAGTTTAGGAGGATCCCAGGCAGGAGGCCTGCGCCTCTTTCGATCTGTATCCCAGTTTGTGCTAGCCTTCTTAAGGCAAACTTGTTTAACTTATGTCTGTACTCAGATATTGTTGCTTCCGCTGACTCGTCTATGATCGAGCACTTGTATTCGAGCCCTCGAGGCCCCTGGCTTGTATTATGATGCTTGTATGACTTATTTTATTTTTAGAGTTGTGTTGTGATATCTTCCCGTGAGTCCCTGATCTTGATCGTACACGTTCGCGTGTATGACTAGTGTACGATTGAATCGGGGGCATCACATTAGATGAAACAAGATAATGCACTTATATGAGTTCATATTTTGGGTTTGCATTTGAATCTTTGATTCAAATGAACTCAAACCATCCTGTTCTTAGCTGCAATAGCTCAACACACTCATTTTGCCATGTCATGATCATGCATCATATTGTTGCATTGCATTGATTGTGTTCTTTCTTGTTTGCCGATAATTGTCCCCTCTCGATAGACGTGGTTTCGACGATGTGATCAATGACACCGATTAGGAGCTATATCATCTTCAGAAGTGCCAGGCAAGCAAAACCCCCTTGTTCATTCCGATACAATCCCACTCTCTCGCTCCTGCTCTCTTTTACTACATTAGGACAACAGCGATTCATCTGTTACTTGATGCGGTAGTTGAACCCCTTATCCTCCGCATGACCTGCCATTGCCACAGTAAATAGATGAAACCCACTAGCATGAGTAGGAGTTGTTTGAGCCCTGATGTGCCTACTCATTCATGCTTGTTTGTCGTGCCTGCTATTACTTAGAGTTGTGTCAGGTCTGATTCACCGGGGATGAATCGGAGGTGTGTGAACATGTCCTACTGTTGAGAGCTAAGTGTGTGAACACAATTTGGTAAAGGTATCGGTGAGAGGACATGTAGGAGTACATGGTGGGTTGTCTCATTGAAGCCGTCCTCAGAAACTGAGTTCTTTGTTTGTGATCCATGAACAGCTACTACCACACGTTGGGCCCTGAAATATGACCCCGCTCGACTTTGTTAACCGCCCTTGTCCTCTGTCCAGGAGTTGCAACTAGTTTCTGGCGTTTGTAGGATATGTGTTGGAGGCCGTGCATAGCGCTGACCCTAGGGGTGGACACATCGTTTGGGGCCATTGAGGACACCCCGGCCGGATTTCCTTGCGGATGGAACCCGAATAGGCGATAAACATGGACTAGAGACTTGTGTGGTTAGTCAGGTCGTGGTCTACACCCGCATCGACTTTCGCTTGAAGTCTGCCGAGCACATGTCGTGTGCAGACGCTAAGTGGTGGAAACATGTGTGAAGAAGTACACCCCTACAGGGTTATAGATGATCTATTCGAATAGCCGTGTCCGCGGTAAAGGACTTCTGGGTTGCCTGTACAGTTCATAGACAAGTGAAAGTGGATACTCTAAAATGCGCAAGATAAGCGTGAGTGCTATGGATGGCGTTCTCGTAGGAAGACGGGAGCGGATCCATAGTGGTGTATTGATATGGTGAATATGTGGAATCGTGTGCGCCACCTCAAAAGAGTTACTTGCAGTCGTAGTTTAGGATAGCCACCGAGTCAAAGCTGGCTTGCTGCAGTTAAACTCCACCACCCCCTTTGTTGATACCGATGCATATGTATTTAGTTCTGATGTAAGTCTTGCTGGGTACATTACTCACGTTAGCTTAATTTATGTTTTTCAGAGAGACTTCAGTGTCGCTAGTAGTTCCGCGTGGACCTTGACGTTTAGCTTGTTACCTCAGCTATGATCTTGTGCCCTCGGCAGGATCTGGTAGATAGTCAGGCTTCTCAGCCTTTTTCATTTGTAGATGTCTGTACTCAGACATGTTAAGCTTCCGCATGTGCCTTGACTTGTATGCTCTGAATGTTGGGTCATGAGACCCATGTTTGTAATACTTGGCTCCTCGGAGCCTAATGAATAAATACTCTGAGTCGTAGAGTCTTGTTGTGATGTCATGTTGTATTTGCACATATCGAGCATATTGTGTGTATGATTGAAATGCTTGGTATGTGTGGGATCCGACAATCTAGTTATTTATCCTTGCTAGCCTCTCTTATGGGGAAATATAGTCTGGTACTTCCACCGAGCCTTGGTAGTCCGCTAAAGCCCGGTTTACCGGAGTCCTGCTAGCCCAGCACTACTCTTCCGGAACACCTAGACTGGCTGGCATGTGATACACTTCGTTCCTGTGTCTGTCCCTTTGGGGAAATTTCACGCGGTGACATCCGGAGTCCTGCTAGCCTGCTACAGCCCGGGTTCCCGGAGTCCTGTTAGCCCAGTTGCTACAGCCCGGATTCACACGCTGCTGACCGACATGCTCGATGTTGTTTCATGTATGCTTGTCCCCGGTAGTTAGTGCCACTTTGGGTTTACGACTAGTCATGTCGGCCCGGGTTCTCTATCATATGGATGCTAGCAACACTATCATATACGTGAGCCAAAGGGCGCAAACGGTCCCGGGCCAGGTAAGGCGACACCCGTGGGAATACCGTGTGTGAGGCCGCAAAGTGATATGAGGTGTTACATGCTAGATCGGTGTGACTTAGAATCGGGGTCCTGACACTTACCGATGGTACTGGCTACATATATATATATATACAATGTGTAAAATCTCTTCCAATACCCTAACATATGAACTCAACTTCGACATGCATGGTGGTATTCTCCGGCTTTATTGATGACATGGTCAAGAAAGAATCCAGCCAATTCATCTTGAATTGCTCGCATGCGATCTTGTGGTAGGAGTTCATTCCGCATCTCCCACATCTAATTTGAATAAGAGGGTCAATACATATTTATGAATGAAACTCAACAGAAATTATGGTAATAAAATAAACTTGTGAATATTTTTTCTTACGCACTTCATATTGTCTTTTAGAGTAGCCCCGCCTATTCTTGGCCGTCGTGTTGTAGATGAACTCGCAGACGTAGTATCCACAGTAATTATTCCTGGCTTCCTGCCACAAGCACTTTCCGAGAAATAATGTCAATCAAACTGATAATGAAGCATTATAAATGGCATTGATGAAAGTAGCTAGAATCAACGGGAGATGCGCGGAACTAGCTAGCTAGTAGTACTTACTTTCGGGTATTTCCATCGCAGATCGCGCGGCAGTCCCGAAACTTATGCGGTGAATACTTTCCAAACCCTGCGAGACAAAGAAAACAATTACTTGATATCATGAAATGAACAAAGTTGCCGATATGGTGCGATAATGGTCGATTCAACTTACTTCTCGAGCATTTTAGACATGTCTGCATAGTCCTCGAGATCTTTTTGTCTCGAGTCTAAGACGTTTACTAGTCCCTGCTTAAGCTTAATCTCTAGGAGAATATAGTGGAACCTGCGCACGCATGCATAACTCATCAATTACATTAATTACTATAACCTCGAGTAATAAATTAGGGAAACCGAAGTTGTAAGGAAAGAGTATTGTATCTTTGTTTTGATTTATTACCAACGATCGTAGCAAGTTGTCCTCGGTTTCTTTGGCATGAAATGTAACCGTAAATTCATCTATGATATTTGTGTTAATGAACCCAATATCATACATTTCAGCTTTTCTGCATTCGACGATCTTCAATCTGCATAATATAGTGAAGATAGTTATATATACATGCAATGAAAGAGCTGAGATATATATAGAGACTTAATGACAGAAGTAGTACTTATAGATAGTAGCAAGTGACCGTTAATTTACCGAGGGCCTTTAGATGGAAAAACTGGAAGAACTCCTCGAATGGAACAGACAACTCCTCAATTCCAATGAGGTCGTGCTGATCCTCTTTAACTTTCAGCGTCAAAGTATCGATTTTCTTCCCAGCTGACTGCTTTCTTCAGGTTTCCATGTACCAATCATGGAATCTTCGCATCATCGTTGTTAGAGTAGTTCCATCTTTGACGAGAGGCTTCCCGTACTCGTATTTGAATTCATCCACCTCCATTATATCAAAATGTGCATCGTCTCGTGCATGTAATCTGCAGGACCGGGGGGCACGATTGGTTCGCTTGTTCGCCGAGCTGGGGATTTTTTCCCAATTCTTCGTTCTTGTAACCATTTGTCACTGCAAGTACTTCCCGACCGCTTCGCTTCCTTATATGTCTTTTCAGTAATGCGCTCATAGTTGGTTTGCGGTGGAGATGGTGGTGGTCGCTGCAGGGCATCCAAAGTGCGCTTCGCTTTCACCGGATCTATCTTCTCCTCCTGAGGTGGATGTCTCTTAGCTCTTTGTGTTGCGAAGTAGTCCTTCACTTGGGCTTGACAGATCTCCTTGTTTTCCTATTCGGTCATCTCGTATGGTAACTTCTCTGGAGTCTTGAGAGATGGACCGAATCTGTATTGCCTCCCACATGTACTGCTACATGCCGGAGCAGGCCGAGCGGCTGCGTCTGTCTTCTTTCATTGCTTACGAGGCGGAGGTGAAGGACTACGACGCGCCGGAGCAGCCAGAGCGGCGGCGGGTCTCTTCTGCCCTTGCTGACGAGGCGAAGAAGGAGGAGGCTGGCAGGTCGAGCGCGCCGACGCAGGTGGAGAAGGAGGCGGAGTGCCGCCACGCGCTGGAGAAGGAGGTGGAGTGCCCTTATCACTTGCCGGAGGAGCAGGCGGAGGAGCAGGCGGAGGAGGAGGCGGAGTGCCCTGACTCGCCGGAGGAGGAGGAGGAGGCGGAGGCGTCTAGTTCGGAAGGTTGATGAGCTCCTTCCGCCATAGGCATGTAGTCTTCAGAGCAAATCCCAGCCTAGTCTCCCCTTCACCGGTAGGGTGGTCAAGCACGAGCTCCTCAAATGCCTCCGTTATTTCTTCCACCGTCACCCTAGCATATCCTTCTGGAATTGGACGGCAGTGAAAAGTTGCGCCGGTTTCAGGAGGTCAAACAGAGCCGACAGCCGCCTTGACTTTGTAGTTCTGCCATTGCGTCATAAGGTGGCAATGTTGAGACTCCGTGATAGCATCCACGGGGTAGCTAGCAGGAGCCCTGAAGACAGGCTCCAGCTAAAGCAGCTCGGTGGAAGCCACGTTGCTTCTCCGCTGAGATGGCGGGGTAACTTTGGGGGTAGCTTCGTCAGGTCGCTTGCTTCGAACTGCATCTCGTTCCTCTAGCTTCCGTACCGTTGCGTGCAGCTCCTGCGGTTCGCTCTGCTCCACTTTCCTCCTCCTCTCTTGGCATTTGTAACCGCCTGCATCCGGAAACCCAGCCTTCCACGGAACGGAGCCTGGCGTGCCTCGTGTCCGTCCAGGGTGCTCAGGATTCCCGAGGGCCATTGTGAGCTTTGTGAGGGGTATTCGCAGTTGCTCCCTCGTCCAAACGCACTTCCCTGTTACAAGGTCCAAGGTTCCGCCAACCCCGAAGAATCAAGTCCGGCAACGGTCTGGCCAGTTCAATGTCTCTAGTTCGACCCCTTTATCAAGCAGGTCGTTCTCTGCCTTTGCCCATAACGCGGGCTTTGAGGTAGCCACCTGACCCCGTGCGATGGTGATGCTCCTTCTTCGCAGCATTTATCTTGTTTGTCGCTGACATCTTCTTACTCCTCTCCAATGTCTTGTTGGCCACAAATGCGTCCCATTGATCTCTGAGCTTCTCAAATCAGCCGACGAATCTGGTGTCTTTTTTGTCGACAAACTTTGCTTTCAGCTCATTCTTCCACCTCTTGAATAGATCTGCCATCTTCTTGAATGCAAAGGACTTGATCATTGGCTCCATAACTGGATTCTCCGGATCCTCCTCTTCGGCAGGGTGAAATTTACCTTCAGCGCTTTCCAAAGATCCTCTTTCTATCTATCTTGGACAAAAGGAACTTGAAGCTCTTCATCCTTAGGCTGATTCCATAGATCGATGCTGATCGGGATCATGTCCCTAACAAGAACCCCGCACTGAGCAGTAAATGCGTCCTTGGTCCGGAGGGGTTCAATCGGTTGGCCATCGCGCGCGATTGCTGTGATCGTGAACCTTTCATCCGAGCGCAACTTTTTCTTCGGGCCTCGTCTCTTTACGGAAGTTGTGCTCGATCCGGAGGGCTAGAAATAAGAAGAAAGACGAGAGTTAATATGTGTAGATACCAAAACAATGAATGCATCAATTAGCTAGTCAGCACAGGCTTAATTAATATATATACCTGGTCGGACTCTGTTCGGTCACCGGAGCCGTCATCACGATCTCCTTCTTGCACCGACATTCGGTCACCGGAGCCATCATAATCATGTCCTTCCTCCACTGTTGTTCGATAACCGTAGCCTGCTTCTTCACCCTCTCCTTCCAGACCATCGGTTTCATTGAGATACAACATGACATCAGCTCCGACTGCGATTATGTCCCCGAACACCAGTTCTGCATCCTCGTCTCGGCCGTGCTCCATAGTTTCTGCAATTATTACAACATGGCAATTATTATACAAACATGACAGATGGATATATTAGTGGCAAACGTAGACCTAGCTATAGCTATTCACAACAAGGAATTATATTAATTAATGGCCTCAATGCTTCTCTAGGTTTTGGGGTGGCCTCGGCAACGCTTAAAGGGTTCGGGGTGGCCTCGACGACAACGCTCTTTTAACTTGGTAAATGAGGGGGTATATCGACAATGACGACATAAATACATGGAAAAAATATGTTATCGGGGAGAGGGTATATCGACCCCCCCTCATGTCGAAGTTATCGGGGAGGGGGTATCGACCCCCCCTCATGTTGAATATATGTTGAATTCCCGAGAGAGTTAGGAACCGGAGGGGGACTCCTCGCCCCTCATGTCTGATGAGTTTTTGCTCCCTCTCTCCCATGAAACATTCATCGAACAAACTTAATACAAGTTTTAACAAAAAAACATTCATCGAACAAAATAAGACCCTCGAACCCTCGACACTAGAACCCTAGAACCCTCGAACCCTCGACCCCTCGACCCTCGAACCCTCGACCCTCGAACCCTCGAACCCTCAACCCCTCGACCCCTCCCCCCTCCTCATGTCGCAGTTATCGGGGAGGGGGTATATCGACCCCCCCCCCTCATGTCGAAGTTATCAGGGAGGTGGTATATCGGCAACGACATACCCGATAAAAAATAAGAAGAGGAGGAAGAAGAAAAACAAAGAGGAGAAGAAAGAGAGAGGAGAAGATCGAAGAAAAAATGGAAGAAAAAAATGAGGAGAAGAAGAAAGGAATAGAGGTGAAGAAGAAAAAATAGAAATTACTCTTTTTTTTTCTTCTTCTCTTCTATTCCTTTCTTCTTCTCCTCTTTTTTTTCTTTTTTTCTCTTCTTATTTATTTCTCCTCTTCTTCCTCTCCTCTTCTTCTCCTTTCTTCCTCTCCTTCTTCCTCTTCTTATTATTTTCCTTTTTCTTCTCCTTCTTTTTCTTCTTCTTCCTTCTTCCTTCTTCCTTCTTCCTTCTTCCTAGCTAGATATATAAATTTTTTCTAAAAATGTAACTTTTGCATATATAAAACTTTTTCTTCTTCTTCCTTTTTCCTTCTCTTCCTTCTTCCTAAATATATAATTTTTTTTCTAAAAATGAAACTAACCTAAAATGCACTAAATCAGAGAACATACATAGATAAAACTTTTCTAAAAATCTAACTTTTGCATATATGAACATATATACACAGAGAACATACATACATATATACATTTTTATAAAAATGCAAAAAACAAATCATCATATATATGAACAAAAAATCTGAAAAAAAGGACATATAATCATATATACACACATACATATAATCACACATATACATATAATCTAAAAAAACATCATATATATATATGAAAAAAAAACAGAGAGGAAGGTCGGCCAGACCGAACGTGGCGGCGGCGTGTGGTCGGGGCAGGGCGTGGTCGGGGCAGGCCGAGGGCGTGGGGCGGCGTCGGGGCAGGGGCACGGGCCGGGGCGGCGCGTCGGAGCAGGGGCGCACGGGTCGGGGCGGCGCGTCGGGGCAAGGGTACGGGCCGGGGCGGCGCGTCGGGGCAGGGCAAGGGCGCGGGGCGACAGCGACGAGGAGCGGGCGGCGACGAGGAGCGGGTGGTGACGGCGACGAGGAGCGGGCAGCGACGGCGATGGCGACCGCGGGGTGGCCACGGCGAGCAAGGGCAGCCTGGAGGCGTCGATGAGCTCGGTGTAGTCGGGAGGGCTCGACGAATTCCCCCCTTTAGTCCCGGTTGGTGTCATCAACCGAGACCAAATGTCTCTTTTCAGCAGTCCAAAGGGCGGGAAGCAGAGGCCTTTGGTCCCGGTTGGTGGCACCAACCGGGACTAAAGGCATTGTGCTGCCCGCGTCGCGGCACGAAAGTTTAGTCCTACCTCGCTAGTTGAGGGAGCTCGAGAGTGGTTTATAAGCGTTGCCGCGCCAACCCTCTCGAGCTCCTCTCAACTGCAGGCTTTCGGGCCTAATCTGTCACTATGTGCCTGTGGGCCTACTGGGTCTACTGCGGGCCTGAATCCTGGCCCATTGTTGGGTTTCTAGTCGTATTCAGGCCGTGGTGGCCCTTTAGGTGGCACCTTTTTTTAATATTTTTTTTATTTTTTACTTTGTTTATTTTCTTTTGTTTCTACTTACAGCAAAATACTTACTAGTTTTTCAGTGATTCTTTTTGTTGTAGGTAATAAAAATTATAAACTTTATGTTAGTGCCATTTGTTTTTCTAATTTGAATGATTTAAATTTGAATTTTTGAAAATTTGTGTGAATCACTAGTTTTTGAATAGCTTTACTATAAAAATAGATTTTTCAGTCATTCTTTTTCCTGCTATTTAATATTACAGTGTTTTATCATTATATTCAAAAACACATTTTGTTATTTTAGTTTTTTATTAAAGTTTCTAACAAAAAATTTCTTTATGAAAATTCTTTTTTCTTTTAATGTTTTGAATAGAAAATACTTTGATAATTTTAGTTGCATAAATTTTATATAATTTTAGTTTCAATAATACTAGAGGTTTTATAAAAGTTTATTTTGTTTTTAATTATTTATTAAAGTTTATTTTGTTTCTACTTATTTATTTTCTTTTCTTTTTTGCTTTATTTATTTATTTTATGAAAATTCTTTTCTTTTATGCTTTATTTATTTTATTTTGTTTCTACTTACTGTTGCTATTTTTAATTGTTTTGTTATAGTTTATTTATTTTACTTTATTAAAGTTTACTTTTATTTCTACTTATTTGTTAAAGTTTTTTTCTGTTTCTACTTATTTATTTTATTTTTTTCTACTTATTTATTTTCTTTTTTTGCTTTTTTTATTTATTTTATGAAAATTCTTTTTGCTTTTAATGCTTTACACACAAAAGCCCTCTCCCCTGGCTGGTTCATTGGTCCCGGTTCGTGGCTAGAACCGGTACTAAAGACAGCCCTTTGGTCCCGGCTTAGGCCACCAACCGGGACCAATGGTGGTGGGCCAGGAGCGAGGCCCATTGGTCCCGGTTCGTCCCAGCAACCGGGACCAATGGGGCCAGACGAACCGGGACCAATGCCCCCACGAGGCCCGGCAGGCCCTCTAGTCTCACGAACCGGGACTAATGGGCTTATCTGGCCTGAACGAAAGCCCTGTTTTCTACTAGTGACCATATTCTACACCAACCGACCCAGCCTGTCTATCTGTCAGACTTTCAAGTCCGACCCAGCGAAGCTTGTCCAACTGCACGACACGCTCGAGGCTCCCAAACCGTCTTCCGTGTATTTCCATCTGTCACATGATAATTCCATCTTAGCTGACATGAGTTCCCGCAACGCCTTCAATCATTCTTATTTTTTTAGAAAAGGAGGATTACCCCCGGCCACTGCATCTGAGCGATGCATGCAGCCATTTTATTAAGACCTTACAAAGTGGTACATCAGGTAGTCTGAAGCCACCATCTTAGCAACAACTGTCGCTACTCCTATCCACTTGATGAAGGGGTGCCGATGATCCAAGCCTAATACCAAACAGACATCGCACCAAGCCTAATATCTCAAGCCAGAGACCCCAACAAGCGACATACTGGGTTTGGGGTACAAACCGGTCCAATGCACTCTCATGTGTCGCCGCCGCCGTCTTCCACCAATCCATCTTCAGAGCAGAAACTAACGCACCGAGCTTGCTAGGCCTCTCTGCCATCGACGCCACCATAACGCCAGACAGCGTCCTCCTCCTGCGCGAGTCCATGTCCGTGCATCGAACGCCGAGTCTCCACTGTGCCACACCGCCGAGATCCGCCGCCATCAATGTGTAAGATGAAGCACCGCTCCACCAAAGAAGCCGTCCACTGGTCCCTCAAGCCCGTGTACACCTCCACAAATGACGCCCCCACGGAGGAAACGACACCAGAGCGTCGTCGTCATCCGATCTACTGATCTAGGATTTCCCCTGAAGGTAGCAGATAGAGATCTGGAGCTTCTTCACGGCGATGCCTTTAAGAAGGTAACAACACAAAAGAGTACTGCCATCGCCGGTCTCGGCAACAAGCCGGTAATGAGGTTTTCATCCAGATCCGCTCAATAAACCTCCATCAAGCATCATGTGCGAGGCTCACCACCAATCTGAGCCGCCGCACAACGAGCAGGGCGCACCGGGTAGATCAAATCCGTCCGGAGGCCAGACCATACATGGTCGTCGCCGCAGATCCGATCACCGCCGCCGAACGCAGCCAACACCGCTGCACGGCCGGCCGCCGCGCCCGCAGCCATTGCTGGCCGTCACGCCGCCGCCGGTAAAGGCAGGGCCGCCCCGCACCGCCAAGTCAGATCGGCCACGCGCCATGTAGTATTCCCATGATTCCTGCCGTCGAGCGAAGGACGAAAGCCCCGCCGCCGCTGTCCTTGGGAGCCTCGAGGGCTTGCCCTGCGGCTCACTCTGGCGGCGGCGAGGAGGGGATGGGAGGAGGAGAAGGGTGTCGCCGGCGCTCGGCTGGTTGCCGCCCGAGCCGCTCGTCACGAGCGACGCGGGGGCGTCCTCAATCATTCTTATTGTGCCAACAAATCTTTCATACTTGTCTGCCATAACCTCAAACCTGATACTCGTTGGCTCCATGGTCCTATGTACGACTGAACTTCCAAAAAATTAACTATGCTTTCCCCGCGATGCCCCAAGTACACAAGCAGAACCACCGGTCCTCCAAGTAGCAATTCCAAATGTCTGGTCTTCACGTTGAATTTGGCTCTTGTCTTGGCTCAACCTCCCAATGGTAGCTACTATTTGATTTGCCATGACCATCCCCTTTCTAATGGATGCGTATCCTTTGATGGATTTTTCTCTCCACTGAATCGATCTGCCCCGTCTCTGTGTCACGTGAGGACTCGACGTCTTTTTGTCTTCATACAATTCTCACTTGCCTTGCATATCCAGCAGCAGTCTTCACGTACACGTCCATACCTTCCCGCACGAACACGCGAACGGCTAGGAAACGCCCGCTGCACCGCAGCCAGCAGCTTCCTCGCGCCACTGGCCTTGCTACCTCGGCCAGGCCTTCGCCGCGCCCCCGCATGGCCTGCAGCTGCCTGCGATTCTATGCTCTGCTGCCCCCACGCGTCCGCTGCTACAATCCCGCTGAGAACTGTGATCGCCCGCTGCTCCGATAATCTGATTGCTATTACGCCGCTTCCGAATAGATCTCGTTGCCACCATTTCGATCTGCTCGATCGGTTTCAACTCCATAACTGCGATCTCTTGGCTTCGCTTCCTCTAGGTCAACAACCAACGACCTCCAAATGACGTAGCTCATGATACCACTTGCTAAAATAAACACGAGGCACATAGTCAATCCGCTGAGGACCTGGCAATCATACGAGGTATGTCATCGAGATTTGTTAATGAGGTTAACCGGTAGTGTTACATTCCCAGGCATGAATATGGGCGCTCCTCCCCATGACAATGTCACAATAACGCGCCCCGGTCGCCCGGGCACCGCCACACGCCGCTGGCTCCACTGCGTGCGTGTGCTATTATGTTCGCATAGCTTACATCATGTGTTTACCCCGTATTATATGAGAGGCCTAGGATACAAGTGTCCTACGAGAACACTTCATACCCTGTAAACACAATACAACTCAAAGTCTAACCGTAATCTATTTTGTACACAGTATTCGACATAACTCTAACAGATGGTGAGGCGCATGTGCATGTAGTCTATGAAGGAGAATCCGTTCTTGGAGTAGCACCAGATGGCGGCCACCGTGATTGTTTTTCGGCGTGTTGCAACCACAAAGACCTACGACGTTGGGTGCTAACGATTCCATCTCTAATCAATGGATTCATCCCGCATGGACGGATCGACTCCTTCACACCGCTCGTATATGAACACATCAATCTTATTTGTTTCACTCCAACGTCTCATAAAGTGTTTGTGGGAGAAATAATAATTAAACTACTACTGGAATGTATACTAGCTAGTACATGACTACAAACCGAAAGTGAGGTTCTGAGCACGAGCTCAGATACTCTCGCTATCTCCATTGTGTACTCATTTCAAGATTCCCGGCCTGGGCTGTATAGCATCGAGTATTGTTTTTGTATTCCATCAGTTTTCTGTCCCTTTGGCCATGTCTGTCGGATAATAAATGTTGATGCCGTCCACACCGTGTCGACCGTCTCGGATGTGCATGACGGTATGAGCCTTCTCCGTCCAGATTCTGTACTAACGGACTGACTAGTAGCAGTCATGTCCGTCGGCTCCTCCCTATGTATTTTAAAATTAGAATTGACAGAAATCTCCTTCACAAATCAGCAGACATGGGGATGGGGCTAAACATGTCCATAAAACAGTTATCAATGCAGAACGCATTAAACTCTTGCAGCAACAACAAGTAATCTTACTCAAGAGTTGTACGTTTCTAGTAATTCAGATCGTTCACAAGCAACAAAAGTTCAGCTAAAGACGTAATGGAGCAGCAGCATCACCACACTGTTGCATACCAATCACGCCCACACCAGCAAGCTGAACTTGTCCATAATCACACGTCAACATCTCACAAATGTAGAAAAACTATTGAGCATAATCCTCTGCATGAATTCATAGCCCAGCATTTCAAAGATGTACGTACGTCAGTTCTTCCTAAACATGTTAGTATGTGATTAGTTTCTTCTCCTGGACACAACATAATTAACAAGTCCATACACGTACTAGAAAATGGAGATCGCAGACGTGCCACCACCTGATTGCCCACTTACCATACATTTAGCCCTCCTTGTAGATGATCATGTGTCACACACATGTTCACCCAATGGTTGTGAACTCACCATCCGGGCCAAACTCAACAAAATCTTCTGTAAGTCGAGCCAGTGTCACAACAATGCTGTGCGGCCCATAAACAACCCATTCGCTCGGCGTCGCCATTGCTCACTCTCCCCCTGGGAGGACCACTGCCCCTGCCATGGCCACAAGTCATGGCTGCATCACGTTGTGAGGTCGCACCGCTGTTGCTGGAGGCACTAAGCAAGGGCCATATCGCTGAACCTGCACCATCGCAAGAGGAGGACGGCCGCGGCTGCCATGGATGCACCACTCCGTCGAGCAGACGTTGCCGAAGCTAGCCTAGAAACCGTAGATTAAAATCACGGGAGAATTGATTTCGCGGCGGCCTCTCCCAGCAGGTATAGCGGCCGCCATAGCGGGCAATCGCGGCAAATAGCGGAAATTTTTCTGACGGGAGAGATGATTCTAGAGGGTTTTGCTGATTTTTGAGCCATTTAGAGGGATATCTGGAGGATTTCGCGGCAGCAGCCATAGCGTAGCGGCGAGGCTCCCAGGCAGCTATAGCGCAGCTATCGCGGCTATTTCGCGGGCTATTTTAGTCTATGCTAGAAACTAAGAGTACATTGTTAACTGATTTACAAGCAAACGTCAGTTGAGTTTCAGATTGTAAACTGATTTACACAAAACAGCAAGAGAGTATCAGACTGTAAACTACTTTGAGAGCATATCATTGACATTATCATTTTTTTAGCATATCAAAATGTTGTAAATTGAGAGCAGGTCATTGACGTTGTCATTTTGTGAGCATATCACTTGATGTTGTCAAATTGATAACATAATTGAGTATGCCAAAAGGGGTTGAGATCACTCAGTGTGGTTGTTGTGCATGAATTCCATAATTGAATGAGCAGAATTTTAGAGACTTTGCTCACTGAACTGGGCATGACTGTAAAATGCCAGTGGGAAAACGGAACTTATTGAGCAGCAACAGAAGTGCACATTACAGAATGGTGAAATGAACACTACAAAATTGAACATCTCACCCGAGAGCAGAACAACTCATCCTCCGGCAGCCTGGCGATCGGTTCCTTCGTTCGTACGTCCGCTGCCTCACGCTATTTTTCCTGCTTCGCCGACGCATTGGACTGGGCCGACAACGCTGTGTCCATGGGCTTTGCTTCCTGCCATCGGATGGCGCATGAACACTGATATGAATTTGACGTCCCTCTGCCATAGTCTCAGCTAAGTCAGAGGATCTGTAAACTCGTCCTCTTCATCAGTACAAATACAATTACATTCTCAGTTTTATTGTGCGTGAATTCCCTTATTGCTTTCTCTAATGCGGTCATCCCATTTGGACATGGCGTACTGCCCGGTGCCGCTGAGCCGGTCTGTACTCTGCCCAAATATGTCTAGACAGAAGTCAAACATCAATACCATTCGACAATGACATCTCTACATTGCAATAATTCAATTCCAGAATAGCAATACAGAAATATACACCAAATTACTGCCCACAACGGAAACCCAGATATCAAGCTTTACTAAAGTGGTGTTTTCAGACAGTTAACAAGTGGAAGAAAAAGAATTACTTTCTCAACATAAGTCACCCGTGGAGCTCCCAGATCTATATGCAGATTGCTAGTAGACTAACTATGAACACCACATACTTCCATGTCAATGACGTATACAAGGCAATTGGAAATAAATAAGAGATTTCAGTTATGCACTAACCTCTTACTCTTAGTCCACCCCGGGCTTGCGGGTTCATCTTGCCGATCGACTGCCTGGAAACCTGGGTTGAGTTCTCGCTTCTTCATCCTAGATCTAAGCGTAACTGGCACCATCGCTTGTTCCAGCTCGACCACCAAAGCAGCCACCGTGTAAGGCCGCCGATCTATGGGTGCTTCATTGTCCTCCACCTCTTAAAGCAGATGGAATATGATGCAGATGAGAGTACACAACAGATAGCATTCATCAGAAATCCTACTCCAAAATAGTTTAGCCAAATCAAATACTACATCGCTTACCAGCTGATAGGCTGCATTAAGAAATCCATCAATGGCGTCGTCTCCTACCCCCGGCTTCGCCTCTACCAGCTCCTCTATTTCACAATTGAAACTTGCAAGGCTCTACTGGCCCCGCAATAACTCTATCCCGCCATACTAATGGTAAAAGCAATTTTCCTGTTTCAGGAACTCCAGAAAGGAAACGAGCCTTACAATAACTCTATCCAGCTGCACTAATGGTGTTCTGCTAGGTGCGGCAGCACCAATCCTAAGCCTGCAAACAAAGGCACATACAACCTGAATTTTCTAACTGAAGAAACCTATCAGTCTACAGACAATGCACATTCAGTATGAAATATCTAACCGAGGCAGCAAACAATCTCCAAACACCAGCACAAAATTCAGGAGGTTTTGTGTCTGCATAGAGCAACCAGCAAGCAAAGACATGCGCAATATAACATAAATTTTGTAAATGCAGAGAGCTAATCAGCTTGCAAATGCAGACACATATATCATGAATTTTCTGGATGCACAGAGCAATCAACCCTGCCGCTAACTTCAGGATTTGTTTACTGATTTCTACTTTCCTTTTCCTAAATCTCTGAAAATCTGATGGACTGCAACTTGGGATACCTTTTCTTCCATCCCAGTGCTTGGTGATTTATCTTCCCTGGCGAGCTCTCCCTTTTGTTAGCCGCAGCTTCGTGCGAGAACAAGATTTGTCCGTCGCCGCTGTTCACCGCCAGCTGCCTCGCGCTCCGCTGTTGGGCCACCTCCAAATCCCCCACCCCAGAGACACTCACAGACACAGGAGCCAGCACCAAGTTTTCCCCAACCTCCTCAAGGACACTGGATCTGAAATCTGGGGGAAATCCGTCCGCTGGATTATCTAAACCAAAAAGGCAAAAAATGGATGGGACATCACTAGAGAAGCAAACATCCACATTCCTGCCGATTAGCTGCATCAGAAACCCCATGGTGTCTCGCTGCTGGCGCTCCTTGCCTCTATCTAGTAGTCCGCAGCTTCCAACTGAACCACACCCTAGCCGAGAACACTCTCGTCCCTGCATTCATCTCGGGTCTGGATCCTCTGGATGGAAAGCGAACTTCCTAACCCACGGATCAGACGGGAACGTGGATTCTGGTGCGCGGCTCACCTCACCGTCGGGTGACGACCGTCCAACCTTTCGTCAGATCCCTACGTATTTCACTACAAGACTCGATTTCTGGCGCACCACATGCGAGCAAGGGCACGGATCTGTAAGCGCGTAACAACGACCGAGATAGCGGGCTCATCTGAGCTCGCGCTCAATTACTCCATGTCCACTGCAAACTTGCATCTAAAGATATGCATACGTGTAGCTGACTACAGGTGCAACTGCAGGAAGGAAAGACATTTTGCGATGGACTAGATATACACGAGCCGCATGCATAGATGGTGCAAAATAGCCATGTATGTGGTTATGAAAGTATTGTGTGAATTGATGCATGTAATTCGAACGAATGCACGCCATATGCGACTCAAAGTTAGCAAAATTACAAGAAACATAACTGTTTTCAGGCATACGTTCGTATGCTAATTGCAAGTGTCTACCAAGCTAGCTAGTATAAGTACACATGCATGAAGCTTTACAATCATGTTAATTTCACTTGTAGTACCAGAATCAAATGTGACGCAAAGTGAGAACCAATCCGTAAGTAGTTACCCTATCAAGCATGCATTTCACATTTCCAATCACGAATCCATTTGGCCACGAGAGCTAGCAAGTAAATGTCCACCATCTTGCAGTGCCGAACACAGGTGAGATGGCCCCTCACTCACGTCCTCTCTCATCCAGCACCACCAGAGATCTTGCCTCCATCAGAACCCCCTCTCTCACAACCTCATCATAACCAGCCCACCCCTCTCGTCTCAGACTAACACCACCCATAAACGAATCCCTGAACAGACCCGCAGAGTCCATCTATGTTAGGTCGGGGCACATTGCTCGGTGGTCCATCGCGGGCGTGGGACATAACATAGGGCTGGCATTCCAATAGCAAATCGCCACCGGCCTTCGATCACATGTAACCGCATCCGACCCAGCTAATTCCTACTCGCTTGCCTTCGCCTTCTGCTTTCACACCTAGTTTTTTCTGCACCCTTCCCTCGTCGCAGCCATGCCTCATGATGCGTTTGGAGGCCTTGCAATCCAGTTCTTTGTCTTGCGCATTAATGATCTTTACTTCTCCTTCCAGGCCGCCTCACCTAAAATCATAACCATTCTCCACCATCAAGATACCATTGAACATAGCAACTTCGGCAGCGCCTATGTTGACCTCTCCTCCATGTCCAATTGTCCATGCCAGGGCCTCTGGGACTGGCCTCCGTCGCCTCCCGCTCCTCGACCTGCTAGAAGTGCGACCTCAGAAATCGGGATGAAGTTACCGTGCGTACCCTCATCAAGGTGCAGATATTTGTGGGGTAAAATCGCGATTTTACTATTTGTCAACAGATATTGTCACATGCTTTTCACGTAGTGATCAGTGATCGCCTTCCATTCACCCCGACAGGGATGCGGGAATCACGAACTTCATTTTTTTTAACCCTCTACTTTCTGGAAATAATACTTCTTCTTGATTAGGTACAGAAAGAAAGGCCCATTTTCATACATGTATTTACTTTTTTGAGTACACCACGCAGGAATATGTATTTTCATGAAGGATCGCGATATTTGGCACACGTGTGCCACAAAGCAAAAACTAACACACACCTCATTTGTCTGTTTAATTACATGCATGATTGTATTGCTCCCTCCGTTTCTAAATATAGGTCTTTTTAAACTTTCAAATGCACAACAACATACAGATGTATTTAGACATATTTTATAGTATAGATTCAAATGGACAAAAAGATTCGCCATGGTGAGATCTTTGAAACTAAATCCCATGTTGATATGGTCCGACAATACTTTTTTCAGATCAAAAGTTACCACGCTTGGGTTACATAAGTTACCACCCAGATGGTATGCAAGTTACCATGTTATTTTCACATAAGTTACCTGCGGTATAAACATGGTTCTCCACCCTTCTCCACATGCACATTCATATATGCACTAGAGGACAAAAAAGTTGATGTCATCATAGATTCTTCTTGTTTCAGAAATTTAAAATGTTTTGCAGCTTAAAAGGTCAGTCTGATGCAAAAATCGTTTTGCATAAAAGATTCATTGTGACTAGATCTTTGAAATTAGATCCCATGTGAATATGTTTCGATGACTTCTTTTGGATCAATAGTTAACACGCATGAGCTACATGAGTTACCACGCCTCTGGTATGCCAGTTATCATGCTATTTACCGTGTTATTTTTACACAAGTTACGTGAGTATGTTTTTCAAAAAAATCCCTTGGTCAAAGTTACCATGTTGTTTGTATGTAAGTTATCGGATATGCGGTTCGTATATTACCGTGTTATTTTCACATAAGTGATCGGAGTTATCTGTTTTAACAACATTTTTCTCATTGATCAAAGTTACCGCGTGTGTTTGTGCGTAACTTATTGGATATGAGGTTCATATATTACCGTGCTATTTTCAAATAAATTACCAGTGGTATGTGTTTATAAAAAAATTCCCTTGGTTAAAATTCCATTGGTAATTGTATGTATGTATCGGCTATGCCGTTCATATATCAGGTATGTTTTCAACAAATTTTCCCTTCTTGGTCAAAGTTACGGCGGTGTTTGTATGTAAGTTATCGGTTATGTGGTTCGTATATTACCGTGCTATTCTAACATATGTTAAGGTTACACATTGTTCAACAACTTTTTCCGTGTTGATCAATGTTACCATAGTGTTTGTATGTAAATTATGAATCCCGCAGTGTAGCCTTAGGACGAGGGAAACTAGGACCTGGCACCCAATGACACAAGTCATCTCCTCCAGGATTTAACAATTCCTTTCAGCGCTATCATCCATTTGTGGCCCTCTAAGCTTTCGACCAGAATCACCTGGTCGAGGAGATACTGACCTTCCAACCTCCCGTCTTTCACGACACACGTAAAATACATAACTGCAGCCCGGGCTAGGGTCTTCTCGTTAAGGAAAATATGGTTGCACAATTTACTTCAGTTTTAGCGTGTCGTACTTGATGTTATAAACGATGGAGGGGGGTGGGTGAAATACAATGAAGTTTACCCTCCGTCATGTATACAGTTTAAACCAATTTAGCAGACAATCTAGACAAGTAACCACAACTTAACAATGAGACAATAATACTAGCGTCTACTACTGAAAATAAAGTCGTAATATAAATCAACATCCAGAAGTATACCTGACAGAACTATTACATGCAAGAAATAGAATAAAATACTCAAGCTAAGTCAAGCAAATTCACGACTTGTTCATCATAAGAGGCTGTCTTGCATTCGGGTCGACGAATCTTCTAGACGCAATGCGGCGATCCTCCGGAAGAAGTGCGTCGGCAAATAGGGTTTCAGAAAAGTACGAAACGCGTTAAACAGAAAAGTGGTATTTTCATTTCTGAGACACAATTTGAAAAAAGCACTAACGGAACGGTCACGAAAAATAAAAACAATGACCATTGAGTCATCTGAATCAGAGCTACGAGTAAGTTGTAATAAGACTTTTACTGGCAGGGACTATTTTGTATAAAGAATAATGTTGTCGCGGTTCCTGACTGCTTATCCGCTCGCGCCTTTCTCTAGAATACACTTTCTCCTTGTGAAAGCGTAAAGCACAGAATACGCCTCCACTTAAATCTGCTTACAGGTAAGGGGGTAATGATTCGCTCGTTGAAAGGTCAGTGGTAGAGAAATGGCTTGTCCCAAGATTACTTGGTGATGCACCATTTCGGATCAACGCTATCACTAAGCACAACATTTTGTTTTGTTGGAGAACAGACTGCAACCACATGCAATTGGAATGCATGCTTCTGCAAATTCTAGGCGGAATGGAGGCAGGACCGAGAGGACGCCTTGTCCTGGAAAGGAAAATGCCTCCCCATCACATACTATTACGGAAGAGAGAGAGAGAGAGAGAGAGAGAGAGAGAGAGAGATAGATAGATAGATAAATAGAGAGAGAGAGAGAGAGAGACTGTAGTTTAATCTTAGTGGTATTTTGCAAGTACAAGGAATTTTGGTCATGTGCACCAGACAGGAAGATATGTTTTACAATAAAAACAAGATAATTCGTTCATGCGTCGATAAAATTTTTCAGTTAAATTCACCTTCTCAATTTCTTCCCAACCAAGCTCATGCAAAGTTGCTGCGTGCCCTTTCAGCCATGTTCCTGTTTGCATGCATTCAAAGCCTTCTCAGACCCTGTCAAAACGCTGTTTGACGCACCATTGTCGATGGATGGAATCGATGATATGAATGGCTCGCCACGGTACATCCACAACTGGCTCTACTTTGACACACTGCCCATATTGGAAAACTTTTGCCTTTTTTGTTTCACTCCACTATCTCATTCTCCATCGAGTAATGTTTTGCACTTGGATAATAATCCATCGAGGAATTGTTTGAAGACAAGTAGTAATTACTGGAATATCTATCTACTATCTCAGGACTATATGCTTTTCATCTAAAGTCAAGTTATGGCTCACAGTCTTGTTAGTTGTTACTACTACTTTGTTGCTGGAGGAAGCAACAAATACACTTTGCCATGCACTCTAATATATATGCGTACCAACCAAATGCCTAACTAGATCATATGATAGTTACCTCGCAAAAAAAGAAGATCATATGATAGTTATGCAATTCTATCAGGCTGTATATTATTTTCTATTTATCTTCACATGAAGAATGCATGCATATGCACAACATGCGTGGCTATTGGAAACCCGCTGCTGCTAAGAGATATTTTGGATATCTCGTGATCAAGCATACACACACGTCCTACATCATTTTTTTCTTGCTCGGTTAATCTCTTATAGGAATTGTAGTACACATAGTGTTGCAAGAGTACGGCGCCTTACATGGACTTCCGTAGATAAATGGACACCGGTCCGTAGCATGGTAAGAATAATCTGTCACGCAGCATGCATGCAGATTATGCTGCAGTGTACGCATTTATGCTAGCTACTCCTACTCGACGGGCTAGGTAATAATCCTACTTACTCTAGCCTGCGCAACGGCGGCTCCATGGAGAGGCGGTGATGAGGAGGATCAGACGCTTCCAGCCCTGCAACTAGCAGCGAGAACAACGACAAGGAAAAACGCTTTGACCGGCATGGTTGTTGCACCCATTTCGGGCACCCTGGTGCAGTGCATCAGCAGCAGCATTGCGAACATTGCCGCCATGATGACCCAATGACCACAAGTCCTCGCCATGATCGCCACTGGCTCCTTCGCTCTCAATCATTGTCTGTGTTGATGGGTGCATAGATCAACTGCAACAAATTCATTTCTGTTCCTTTTGGTTCATAGCCGGCAGGTGACATGAGATCGCAGTCGATGTTGGTGTAACTCACATGCGCAAATAACGCTGCTTCCATGGCAACCAAATTGATTGGCGTTTTTCAGTTAGAAGTTTTTTAGTATTTTCTGTTAAGTTCAGTAGCTGGACGAGGGCACGTTTTGTTTTGTGCTCCGTGCATTTATGAGTAGGCCAGCTGCAGCACTTCATCCGTGGTCCGTGGGATGGAGTTCGTTGCAAGCTACATGGCATGCTCTAGTCTTACCGAATAAAATGAATAAAGGGAGAAGATGAACAGAAAGCAGCAAATCTTTTTCGCTGCACAATTTTTTGTCTCCATTTTATCAGAGTGCTTGAGCTGAGAGAGAGAGGGCTGTCTGACAGCACATGGCATCAGAGTATAAAATTTATTTATCGATTTGTATCACATGTCTTTCTTTACTGAAGATTAACCCAAATCATTTTCAGTTGATGAGCTTTATTACATCCTCCCGATGTTGCACATAAATCCTGCAAACTCCTTTTGGATTCTTGCATGTGTCTTCATGTCAAGGAGAAATGATTTGAATTCTTGCAGCCTTATTACAGCCTTATGAATTCTTCAAGAAAAAAATATTTGAATATTTCTTTCGGACAATTACAGTGAATGGGATGACCGAACGAGCCATGTTTTCGTTTTAGTTGAAATGCATGTATCTATAAATTCAAAACTATTCTTGCCTTGCATTTTCATTAGGATCTGGCTCAAGTGCATTTTCACATAAATTTTAACAAATCGGTTCTGTTAGCCATAATCTTCCATGGATAGTTTGTTAGTTACGGATGGATAGACTCCAGGTTAGTTAGTGCATGCGTGAGTCATGTTGCTGGACGTGGTGGCCGGGCCATGCGTGATGTGTACGTGCATTAGTGGCCGGTTCTGGCGTTGGGGCTGGACGTGCATGTAGCTAGCTTAGGGCAAGTACATCAGTTTAGACGGCTATTGTCTGCATCTACTTGCCACCTCACGTATAGATAGCTAAATACACAGCTTGTGCAGCGAGCTGTCCATTCGAATGTCTGGGAGTGTTTAATGCGATGCATGCATGCATGATTTTTTCATTGGAGAAAGGAGGCTGTTGCGCTTTTGCTGACGGGCATTCGATACAACGGTGGAAGGATGTCTGTAGCGATTGGATTTTCAGCGCTGCACATCATTGGTAATTCTACCGATGGACGTTTTCTCTCTTTATGTTCTCTATCCTCCACATAATCTGAAATCCTAATTGCAATCCCTTACAGACAGCTGACTGGACATCATTGTACATGCCCTTAGTGGAGCGTGAGACCAATGCCTGATGTGAGTCCGGCTATATCAGCCATGTATTGATGGTGTGTAGATGGCAGAGTAGCTAGGAGAGATGTAGTCTCCAGTAGTCTCTCGTGTAGGTGTGGCGCCGGTATGAGCCGAGCGACAGTATGTTGTGGGGTGCCGGTATATGCCGAGCCCGGCTATGTGCCCACTAAAGATTAGGCCGTTCGTGCGGCAGAGGCGTCGTTCGTGCGGCGGAGGCGTTTGTGTGCCGGATATCGTGTGCTCCTTTTTCCACCTTCGTATGTGTGAGTGAAAGAGAGAGAGCTGGCCCGGGGTTAGCCCCAACAATTGGTATTCAAAGCCTCAAGATTCGGGGCCGTGGCACGCGGTGAGTCCGCGGCAGCCGCCGAGGCGCTACGTGGTGGTGCAGAGGCCGCGGACGGGTGGCATGACGGCATGGAGGTGCTACGCTGCGGCGGAGGCCGCAGCGACTCGCTAGGTCGATATGAAGCGGCGTCCGGGAAGGCTCACGTTTGAGCGTGACGTCATCGATGGCGTTTGTCACCAAGGGACGCCAGGCGTGTGTCGCCGGCGGAGAAGGAGCTCGGCGTATGTCGGCGGAGACGAAGATGCAGGCACGGTGATGACTGGCATTACTTCGCCAGATCAAGTACGTGGTGGTGGCGACCGGCGTCAGCGCGCAAGGTCGATTCTGGACGTGGTGGTCGGGTCATGCATGATGTGTACGTGCATTAGTGGCCGGTTCTGGCGTTTGTGCTGGCCGTCCATGTAGCTAGCTTAGTGGGGCGCGATGCCAATACCTGGTGTGAGTCCGACTATATAAGCCATGCATTGGTGGTGTGTAGATGGAAGAGTAGTTAGAAGAGATTTAGTCTTCAGTAGTCTCTCGTGTGGGTGTGGCGACGGTATGAGCCGAGCTACGGTATGTTTTCGGGTATCGGTATGTGCCGAGTTCAGGTATGTGTCTAGTAAAGATTAGCCATTCGTGCGGCGGAATTGTTTGTGCGCTAGAATATCGTGTGCTCCTTTTTTCACCTTTGTATGTGCGAGTGAGAGAGAGACGTGGTCCGGGGTTTTGCCCCAACAGGTTCATCTTTTTGTCCAACCAGGTGCAAATCCATTTCATTACTGTGTGTTCCCAGTTTACGGACCTAACGGACACTGGTCATAATCAGAGACGTCCTGGGCAAAAGCAAAAGAGTGGCCAGCTCCCTGTTGCGCCGGCTCCCTCTTGCACGCCTGTGTTATTATATTGGTATAGGTTACATCGTGTGTCTACCCCCGCTATATATGAGAGGCCTAGGATACAAGTGTCCTACTAGGACACGACTCCATATCTTATCTAAACACAATACTACTCATAGTCCAACTGTAACCTACCTTGTACACAATGTTCGACACAACTCTAACAAACTCCACCTTGACGAATATTCTCAACCACCTTGAATTTGTCCATGCGTCAAACTTCCATGTACATTGGACTTGAACTTATCCCATGAACACCGCTGCTACTCCAAAGACTCCATGTGACTCCACCTGCAACTTGTAGTCCCTTCTTTTCTGGACCACAGTCAACACTCGAGCGAAATTAAGTTCCACATTACTCTAGTTTGCGCTCCCAACTTTCAGAGTATCAGTCCAATGTCATCACACACTGATCACTGACCTGCGTGAAAGTGAACAACTCACATATTGGGTGTCACACATAAGAGTTACCTGAACTCAATATCACCGCTCCTTTCTTGACCGCCTGTCTGAAATTTGAAGGAATTTCACCATTGCTTGTAGTCTTTCCGAGTCAAATTCGCAGTTGTCTTACCACATGTATGACCACAGAGCCCTGGCCCGTCTCCATGCCCCCGTGCGTACCGCACGCCTCGCCACTATTACCGCGTCGAGCCTCCGCTGTCCCAGTCGAGTCCCAAGGGTCGCGAACCCACACCACTCAACCCCCACTGCAGAGTACCATCGATCATCATCAACCGATGACGAGTTTCACGCTCCCATCAGACCACTGGGCTCCAGTCCGAATTACGTGTCCCTCGCTTTTCCCCGCTGAATAGGCTTCGACTCTCTGAGCTCTTACGCCGTAGCCTCTCAATCAGCACCAAGTGAAGTCCTCCAGACTCCATCTCCACCTTCAACATGACTCCATGGTAGATGATCAGTCCATCCTCGCGCCTCGTCGACTTCAAACTCTCATGTGCACCATCTTGAATCAACCCCGGCGCCATAGTCTCGTCGAAGCCACACAAGCACTCGGGCCTGCGCCACGTGTTTCCACGCCCAGAAGTCGGTCACCATCAGCATCACGCTCCTATGTCGTCGTCGCCGATCCCACCACCGTCTTCTGTATCAACTGACTCGCGTCGATCCATCAGACTGTCTAGTCCGACTCAGCCCCACGGGCCTCCGCAACCTATCCACGTGTTTCAAACCATCTAAACAAACCGACCCAAAAAAACTCCCATGCAAACTGCACAAATTTTTCCTTTTTCCTGTCACTATTTGCTGTTGCTTCTCCATGCACCTCATAGCAGAAAATAGATCGAACTTGACCCCACCAAGCTGCTCCTGTGCACACACGTAGTCCTGGTTGCTTTTTTTATCCAAACAAATCACGTGTCTTCACCAACACAGCCAGGCCGTCTGCCACCACGCGTGGCTCGCTCGGTCGCTACCTTGTTGCCCAGCGCCCCAGCGCCAGCGCCTCCACGTACGCTTGTACGCTCGCGCCGCCAGATCCATTGCAATACTGTCTTGTCTGATGCTGCCACGCGCAGGTACCACTGCCTTCCAATCTCGCTGCTTCCGATCGCTATCACGAGCAGATATCTTCGCCACACCGTCGAATTGTATCCATCGCTGCAGGCGACCAACTCGATCCAACGAATTCTTCCGCTCCTTCCCTTGGATCAACAAAACCATGATTTCCTCGTAACCTTGCTCTGATACCATTTGTTAGAATAAATCTAAGGCATACTGTCGATCATCCGAGGACCAAGCAATCACACGAGCACGACACCGAGATTTGTTAACGATGTTCACCGATATGGCTAAATCCCCGGGGCTTGACTACGGGCGCTCCTCCCCGTGACACCGTCACAATACCGTACCCGGCCACCCGGGTGCCGGCACACGCCGCCGGCTCCCCCTTGCACGCCTGTGCTATTATGTTGGCATAGGTTACATCGTGTGTCTACCCCCGCTATATATGAGAGGCCTAGGATACAAGTGTCCTATTAGGACACGACTCCATATCCTATCTAAACACAATACTACTCAGAGTCCAACTGTAACCTACCTTGTACACAATATTTGACACAACTCTAACACTCGTTGCATTTCCTTCCCTGTAAACCACCTCGTTTGCATCCACATCTCATGGCAATCGGCCAGCCAGCGACACCTCTATCATGGGCTGCTGTTAGCTTGTCGTCATAGCAAGGTATACTGGTTGGCCTCATGCTCGTCTCGGACGGCCATGGCAACTACATGCGACCGGCAGGATGGATGTCTTCTGCTGGCCCTGTAAATTTTGTTCATGTTGTTTTATCTAAAATGGCGACGTTATTCTAGGGATTGCTTTTTGCTAGCATATTATTATATTCTGCAGGGTCACATTATATCTGCATTCCTTGTACCGACTGACTGGATCAGAACTACCCAACAGATGAAGAGAGAATGAACTAAGAACTGTAAGCACTGCCACTTTTGTTAGCTAGATAGGTTGAGATAGTGTTTACTTATCTGTTCCTTACATCATTCTGTGGTCTTTTCTTTGACAAGAATGGTCACGGGGTACCTATTTTCATTGAACTGGGTGGGTAATATATGCAAGACTGGCTGTGGACTGAATATTATGTGCCCTGAATTAATATCTGGATGTCCAGTGGACAGCTAGCGATGAAACGGGATTAGAAAAATAAGAAAAGCAAAGCTGCTGGAAGCAAAGCTGCCTGTTTGATGCTAATGGGCTGGATTATCGGCTGCTTTGTCCAGATTAAACTATACCGAATGTTGTTACCAGATGATTTGGGGCCCCCAAGATTTTGGGGCCCTGTGCGGTCGGCCAATTTGGCCTCCCTCATCGACGGCCCTGCAGCCCACCAGGATTCAAGTCCTGGTGCTCCCATTATTCCTGTATTTATTTCAGAATTTTCGGTGATACATTTCAGTGGGAGGAGACGTTCCCGTCGATGGCGAGGCGCCTACGGTGACTTCCTAAATCTCAAGATGATATGCCGGCTCAGTCTTTCGAAGGTGCTCATAAGGGTAGGGTGTGTGTACGTTCATAGGGGTGAGTATATGCGTGTTTGTATGAGCGCTTGCATCTGTGCCGTGTAAAAAAAAGACAACTTCTGCGTTTCTTCCACGTGGTAGACATTTGTGCACGTTCCATCATTTCCTGTCATGTCCTCGGCAACTTTGCGTCCATGCATGCATTATTTTCCTCGAATCCAAATAGAGTACGTCCATGC
This sequence comes from Triticum aestivum, assembly GCF_018294505.1. Taxonomy (NCBI): domain Eukaryota; kingdom Viridiplantae; phylum Streptophyta; class Magnoliopsida; order Poales; family Poaceae; genus Triticum; species Triticum aestivum. Next base: position 618,253,271 of record NC_057802.1, on the reverse strand, counting down.
TGGCATGTGCCGTATCTGCTAGCTAGCTTGTTGATTTTCTCAGTCTTTTGTGCTTGACTTGAACCGGGCAAAGAAATCAAGAGAAAAAACAAGTGTGTCATGACTTGATCTAGGGCTGCTTCGACACACAACACAATAATAGTGCCATATTGGTGATCGACCGAATGTACCATACGCACATAGTAAGACCTTTGCTACTCCCTCCGTTCTTATATATAAAACTTTTTAAAGATTCCAGTACAAACTATATACGAAGCAAAATGAGTGAATCTACACTTCAAAATGTAACCTCTGTATATAGACCTTAATTAAAGCAATAAAAAGCTTATATTTAGAAACGGAGGGAGTATTAGTTAATTATTACTGTTTTCCGCCTTCTAAAAGAATTTCTACACAGACCAAGCGGACTCACCATAGCAATGTAACCTCTAACCCTTGTAATTTTCATTCAGTGAGATCACAAGAAGATGAAGATAGATCATAAGAAACTCCGCATGCACATGCATGGTGCTTGGTGAATGCCCTCGTACGTGCAGCTTTAGAATTGTCAAATCCTTTCAGGAAGGCAGCTATGCTGATGACAAAACTATATGTTCGCATGGTACATACCGTCGTTATAGCACTACCTTGCCTCTATTTTTTTACTTCTGATGTTCTTTGTACTACCCTGGCAGTTGATGAATAGATCGAAATTTATCCTCGCAAAAAAGTACCTTACCTGCTCATGCATTGTTGTTTCAACAGGACACTAGTAGGAATGCAAGAAAGCACCGAGCAAAGGCAACTCGCAATTGCTCCGCTCATTCCCACCAAGCTTTGAGTGCAAACCCATTGTTGCTTAACGAGGTGTAACAGTGGTCGTGGACGTTGTAGTTGCAGATCACCGGCAAACACGAATGAGAGTGAGAGAGAGATAGAGAGCGAGAGGTGGAAGACAGAGTCTTGCGCTGCAAACTGCCTTTGCAGCTTTTCAGGGTTTCTGTTATTAAGCAAGCTCTCCAACGAGCTGCTGAAAAGAAGGGAGAAATGGTCGCCCACGAACGAGCCTACAGACCGCGCCATCCCACGATGCTCGCCGTGATTGAACCCTACATGCTCGCCACGACCTGCGTGATCCATGCCATCCCATGGCGCTGCATCGGGCGAGCTACAATCTCACTAACTACTTAACTGAAAACCTACTGCATCTGTACGTGCACACACACACGCTGACAGACCAAAACTTATTCAGCTAACTGAACTAACTGAACTTCTCTGAACTTGCTGGTGCAGCTGATTATCTGACAAATCACCCCCTAATCTGCTGCACCTGCGTGATCCCAAGCCTGTTTCGTAGCTCACTGAACTGAGTCCTGCCCAATGACTTGGTGAGAATGTCCGCGACTTGATCACTCGTTCTCACGTGCTCAACATCTACCCTGCCCAGCTCAACATACTCTCGAATATAATGATACCTGAGATCAATGTGTTTGCTCCGCTCGTGATGGACTGGGTTCTTACTGAGCTCAATGGCTGACTTGTTGTCGATCTTCAGCTTCACTTTCTGCACCTCTTCGCCAACCATTTTCGCAAGAAGCCTACTCAGCCAGACGGCCTGTGTGGCAGCAGTTGCTCCTGCTATGTACTCTGCCTCACATGACGACAGGGCCACGATCTTCTGTTTCTGCGAGGTCCAAGTGGTCACACCTGATCCAAGGAAGTAAACAACTCCAGTGGTGATCTTGCGATCATTGAGATCACCAGCATGGTCACTGTCACTGTAGCCTGTCAGCACGTCCTTCTCTCCTTTCCTGGAAAAGCAACCAAGGCCAAGTGTACCTTTGATGTAACGCAGAAGCCGCTTCACAGCAATCCAGTGTTCCTTGCCAGGTGATTCCATGAACCTGCTGAGAATCCCTACCGCATATGAAATGTCAGGCCTGGTGTTTACCAGGTATCTCAGGCTGCCAATCAAACTGCGGTACTCTGTTGAGACTACTGCCTGACCTGTGTTCTTCTTCAGTTTCAGAAGATTCTCCCTCGGCGTGCTGCAGGAGTTGCAGTCACTCATACCTGCATCCTCCAGGATCTTTGTTGCATAGCTTCACTGGCACACCGTGATCCCATCGTCCTGTTGCCTCACCTCAATTCACAGGTAATAGCTGAGGAGACCCAGATCAGTCATCTGAAAAAGTTCTTGCATCTGTTTCTTTAAATGTTCAATGGCTTCTGCCACTGTGCCCGTGATTATCAGATCATCCACATACACCCCATCCAGCAGAAAACCGTCTTTGTCTTCCCGCCTGTACAACGCATGATCGAGCTGGCAGCGCTTGAAGCCAAGTGCATGGATTGTAGCGTCCAGCTTTGCATTCCATGTGCGCGGAGCCTGACGAAGACCATACAGAGCCTTCTGCAGCTTGAGCACGCAGTGAGCATTGTTGCTGTCGACAAAACCTGCGGGCTGATGAACATACACTTCTTCCTGGAGATCTCCATTCAGAAACGCGGAGCGCACATCCATGTGATGCACACCCCAGCTCCGGTGAGCCGCCACGGCCAGCAGTAGCCGCACTGTCTCCAGACGAGCGACATGCGCGAAGACCTCATCAAAATCCACTCCCTGCCGCTGTGCATATCCTTTCGCGGCCAAACGAGCTTTGTGCTTTATGATTTTGCCGTTCGGATTGCGCTTGACCTTGAAAACCCACTTTAGTCCAATGGCACGGTGGCCGGCGGGCAGCGTGGCCGGGACCCAGGTGTCGTTGGAGCGGATCGACTCCATCTCCGTCTCCATTGCGTTGCGCCAAGCGGGTTCGTCCAACGTGTCTTGAACAGACGCGGGCTCCTTTGCTGCAGAGAGACAGAGCCCGATGTACTCCAGAGTGCATGCCGGCGCGTGGTCGATGACGTACTCCGTAGATTTGAAGCAGACGGGCACCCCCTCGGAGTCGAAATCCTCGCCGGCGGGCGGCGTCACCCACCCGTCATCTGAGTCATAGGGAGTAGCTGGTGTGGACATGCTTGAACCCGCCGAGGCCGGCGTGCTTGATGCGCCCGGTGTGTCCGTGGTGGATCCGCCAGACATGGGTGTCCGCGGCATGCTTGGGGCAAGCCGTGATCCTGGCGCAGTTGGTGTTGCAGGCGCGCCAGGTGGCGTCGCCGGGTCCGGCGACACGGAGTAGGTCGTGGTTGTGGGCGCCCCCGCGTCGGAGTACACGACCGTGAACTCGTGGGCGCGCTCCGAGTCGCCACCGTCCCATCTCCAGTCCCAGCGCCGGTCTTCCTCGAAGCGCACATCGCGCGTGATGTACATTCGCTTGCCGACCGGGTCGTACACCCGATAGCCCTTGGTGAATGCCTCGTGTCCCAGAAATATGCCCGGCCGCGACCTGTCCGCCAGCTTGGTCACACCGGGGCCGACGAGCTTGACGTGCGCGACGCAGCCGAAAGTGCGGAAGTAGTCGACCGTCGGCTTCTTCTTGCGCCACGCCTCATAGGGTGTCATGCCCTGCAGACTCCTCGTCGGAGAGCGGTTGAGGATGTGCATCACCGTGCACAGCGCCTCGCCCCAGAACATGCTCGGCACGCCCATGCTTTTCATTAGACTGCGCACCATCTCTACCACGGACTGGTTGCGGCGCTCGACGACTCCGTTTTGTTGCGGAGGGTACGGGGTCGTCGTGTTCCTCAGAATGCTGAGCTCCTCGCAGTACGCGGTGAACTCGTTCAAGTTAAACTGGCCGCCTCGATCAGTGCGGAACGCCTTGAGTTTGGCGCTGCTTTGTGTCTCAGCGGCCGCTTTGATCTTTTTGAAGAACTTGAACGCCTCGTCCTTGCTCCTGAGCACTTCCAGCCACATATATCTACTGTGATCGTCAACAATGAGCAGGAAGTATTTGTTACCGGACGTGGTGGCCGGCGTGATGGGCCCGCAGAGATCACCGTGGACGAGCTCGAGCCCCTGTTCTGCGTGGTACGCCGACGCGCACAGGAACGGAGGGCGATGCATCTTTCCTATCGTGCAGCCCTCGCAGAACTCCTCGATGTGCTGGATCGCCGGCATGCCTCACACCATCCTCTTCACGCCAAGATCATGCAGTGCCCGGAAGTGGAGATGACCGAAGCGCCCATGCCAGCGCCACGCCTCGTCGCCACCGCACGCCAGGAGGCACACGGGTGCAGCCAAGTTCAGAGCCACGGCGTAAAGCCGGTTGCTCGTTCGCTGCACCCGTGCCAGGAGGACGCGCCGCCTGTCGTAGAGGCAGAGCACGCCGTCCTCGATCACGGACATGCACCCGTGCTCGTCGAGCTGCCCGAGGCTCACGATGCTCGTCCGCATCTGGGGGATGTAGTAGACATCTGAGAGCACGCGATGTTCGCCGTTCTTGCAGGAGAACGTCACCACGCCGCGCCCGCAGATCTGCATGACAGAGCCGTCGCTGAAGCGCACCGAGACACGAACGGAATCGTCCACCTGCGACAACATGTCACGGCGCCCTGTCACGTGGTTGCTAGCGCCAGTGTCCAAATACCAGCGGTCGTCGTTGGTGGCGACCGGCACCACGCGAGCTTCGTTGAGGAAGACGTCCGTGGACTGCTCAGGTATGCCGCCCACCGCACTCGCTGCGTTCACCACCGCGCAGGTGGCGAGGAGCAAGCCAGGCTGCTCAACCTCAACCTGGGCGACGTTCGCCTGCTGATCCTGCTGCTCGCGCTGGTCCTTCTCCTTCTTGCGGCACTCCTTCGCCCAGTGGCTAGGGATGCCACAGTGGCGGCAGTTTCCCTTCCGCTTGGGTGTCGATGGCCCGCCGTTGCCGTGGCCAGCGCTCTGGCCACGACCGCCCCCGCCTTGGAGGTTCTTTGGCTTGCCGTTTCCGCGCCCATGCCCTGCTCCAGAGCCTGAGGACGCGCTGCTCTGGTCCAACAGTTTCTCATGCGCACACCACTGATCGATCGTGTACAGCAGCTGCGCACCGGGCGCCGGGGTCTCCTCGCGCTCACGCTGCTCGACGATAAGGAGCCGGCCGCAGAGTTCCTCGAGGGAGAGCTGCTTGGTGTCGACGAGCGACTCGATCGCCACGGCCATCTCGCGGTATGGGCGTGGTACCGTCCGGAGCACCTTGAGGACGGCCTTGTGCTCGTCCACCGGGTCGCCGAGCGCCTGCAGCTAATCAATGATCGTCCAGAGACGCATCACGTACGACTCGATCACCTCGCCGTCCTTGTACCGGAGTCATTCGTACTCCGAGCGGCGGGTCTGCGCCTTGGCTTCGCGCACGCGCTCGACGCCGACGCGCATGGTCTTAGGGTGTCCCACGCCTCCTTGTCGTGGCCTTGGCGCCCAGGATCCGCATTGAGCTCCGGTGGCACCCCCTTGAGGAGGGCGATCATGGCGCGTCGATCGTCACGGTCCGTGCCTTGGCCCATTTGCACCACATGCCACAGCTCGTCGGCCTGCAGCTGGAGCTTGGTAATCATGGCCCAGTCGCTGTAGTTGGTGCGGGTGAGCATCATCGAAGGCGCAGCGCCGCCGCCGCCGTGCACGATGCGCTCGACGACGCGCACCCCCGGCCCCTCCTCGGTGGAGAGACGGGCCAGGGACTTCCCAAGCGCCGAGGCCTCCGCCTTGGCCTGTTCCTCGTCTTGCTTCCTCTTCGCCTCCTCCTCGTCGCTTCCGGCCATCTCTCCGACGGATCAAACACCCACCGGTGACCAGGATGGATCAAACACCACCGAGGCTCTGATACCACTTGTAGTTGCAGATCACCGGCAAACACGAATGAGAGTGAGAGAGAGATAGAGAGCGAGAGGTGGAAGATAGAGTCTTGCGCTGCGAACTGCCTTTGCAGCTTTTCAGGGTTTCTGTTATTAAGCAAGCTCTCCAACGAGCTGCTGAAAAGAAGGGACAAGTGGTCGCCCACAAACGAGCCTACAGATCGCGCCATCCCACGATGCTCGCCGTGATTGAACCCTACATGCTCGCCACGACCTGCGTGATCCATGCCATCCCATGGCGCTGCATCGGGCGAGCTACAATCTCGCTAACTACTTAACTGAAAACCTACTGCATCTGTACGTGCACACACACACACACGCTGACAGACCAAAACTTATTCAGCTAACTAACTGAACTAACTGAACTTCTCTGAACTTGCTGGTGCAGCTGATTATCTGACAAATCACCCCCTAATCTGCTGCACCTGCGTGATCCCAAGCCTGTTTCGTAGCTCACTGAACTGAGTCCTGCCCAATGACTTGGTGAGAATGTCCGCGACTTGATCACTCGTTCTCACGTGCTCAACATCTACCCTGCCCAGCTCAACATACTCTCGAATATAATGATACCTGAGATCAATGTGTTTGCTCCGCTCGTGATGGACTGGGTTCTTACTGAGCTCAATGGCTGACTTGTTGTCGATCTTCAGCTTCACTTTCTGCACCTCTTCGCCAACCATTTTCGCAAGAAGCCTACTCAGCCAGACGGCCTGTGTGGCAGCAGTTGCTCCTGCTATGTACTCTGCCTCACATGACGACAGGGCCACGATCTTCTGTTTCTGCGAGGTCCAAGTGATCACACCTGATCCAAGGAAGTAAACAACTCCAGTGGTGCTCTTGCGATCATTGAGATCACCAGCATGGTCACTGTCACTGTAGCCTGTCAGCACATCCTTCTCTCCTTTCCTGGAAAAGCAACCAAGGCCAAGTGTACCTTTCATGTAACGCAGAAGCCGCTTCACAGCAATCCAGTGTTCCTTGCCAGGTGATTCCATGAACCTGCTGAGAATCCCTACTGCATATGAAATGTCAGGCCTGGTGTTTACCAGGTATCTCAGGCTGCCAATCAAACTGCGGTACTCTGTTGAGTCTACTGCCTGACCAGTGTTCTTCTTCAGTTTCAGACGATTCTCCCTCGGCGTGCTGCAGGAGTTGCAGTCACTCATACCTGCATCCTCCAGGATCTTTGTTGCATAGCTTCACTGGCACACCGTGATCCCATCGTCCTGTTGCCTCACCTCAATTCCCAGGTAATAGCTGAGGAGACCCAGATCAGTCATCTGAAAAAGTTCTTGCATCTGTTTCTTTAAATTTTCAATGGCTTCTGCCTCTGTGCCCGTGATTATCAGATCATCCACATACACCCCAACCAGCAGAAAACCGTCTTTGTCTTCCCGCCTGTACAACGCATGATCGAGCTAGCAGCGCTTGAAGCCAAGTGCATGGATTGTAGCGTCCAGCTTTGCATTCCATGCGCGCGGAGCCTGACGAAGACCATACAGAGCCTTCTGCAGCTTGAGCACGCAGTGAGCATTGTTGCTGTCGACAAAACCTGCGGGCTGATGAACATACACTTCTTCCTGGAGATCTCCATTCAGAAACGCGGAGCGCACATCCATGTGATGCACACCCCAGCTCCGGTGAGCCGCCAAGGCCAGCAGTAGCCGCACTGTCTCCAGACGAGCGACATGCGCGAAGACCTCATCAAAATCCACTCCCTGCCGCTGTGCATATCCTTTCGCGGCCAAACGAGCTTTGTGCTTTATGATTTTGCCGTCCGGATTGCGCTTGACCTTGAAAACCCACTTCAGTCCAATGGCGCGGTGGCCGGTGGCCGGCGTGGCCGGGACCCAGGTGTCGTTGGAGCAGATCGACTCCATCTCCGCCTCCATTGCGTTGCGCCAAGCGGGTTCGTCCAACGCGTCCTGAACAGACGCGGGCTCCTTTGCTGCAGAGAGACAGAGCCCGCTGTACTCCAGAGTGCATGCCGGCGCGTGGTCGATGACGTACTCCGTAGATTTGAAGCAGATGGGCACCCCCTCGGAGTCGAAATCCTCGCCGGCGGGCGGCGTCACCCACCCGTCATCTGAGTCATAGGGAGTAGCTGGTGTGGACATGCTTGAACCCGCCAAGGCCGGCGTGCTTGATGCGCCCGGTGTGTCCGTGGTGGATCCGCCAGACATGGGTGTCCGCGGCGTGCTTGGGGCAAGCGGTGATCCTGGCGTAGTTGGTGTTGCAGGCGCGCCTGGTGGTGTCGCCGGGTCCGGCGACACGGAGTAGGTCGTGGTTGTGGGCACCCCCGCGTCGGAGTACACGACCGTGAACTCGTGGGCGCGCTCCGAGTCGCCACCGTCCTTGCTCCAGTCCCAGCGCCGGTCTTCCTCGAAGCGCACATCGCGCGTGATGTACATTCGCTTGCCGACCGGGTCGTACACCCGATAGCCCTTGGTGAATGCCTCGTGTCCCAGAAATATGCCCGGAGCGAGAGGTGGAAGACAGAGTCTTGCGCTGCGAACTGCCTTTGCAGCTTTTCAGGGTTTCTGTTATTAAGCAAGCTCTCCAACGAGCTGCTGAAAAGAAGGGAGAAATGGTCGCCCACGAACGAGCCTACAGATCGCGCCATCCCACGATGCTCGCCGTGATTGAACCCTACATGCTCGCCACGACCTGCGTGATCCATGCCATCCCATGGCGCTGCATCGGGCGAGCTACAATCTCGCTAACTACTTAACTGAAAAACTACTGCATCTATACGTGCACACACACACGCTGACAGACCAAAACTTATTCAGCTAACTAACTGAACTAACTGAACTTCTCTGAACTTGCTGGTGCAGCTGATTATCTTACAGACGTAAACGTCACGGGGTTCCACAGTAGCAAGGAAACAACGGAACTGGACCACAATTCGTTGGTTGATTCTTGTCGGCAACATTATGGTCATGTTGAAGTCGGCGGCCAGAAGTCATGGGAAAGAGTGGAAAGAATGATCATCATGTAAATCTTCAAGTAATCATCCTGGGCCCACTAACCTTCCGGCCAACATGGGGTAATAAGAGTTGTTATATGGTGCAGTGCAATGTAAGATGCCACCATGGGTGCCATCCGTGTGAAGGGAGAAGAATTCTTAAAAGGATACCATCTTAATGATAGAACCATTTTTTAAAGGATGTTTAAACGATACCATCTTAAAGATAGAACCATTTTTTAAAGGATGTTAAAAGGATACCATCTTAAAGATAGAATCATTTAAAAAAGTTATTGATAGTGATATGCTGAGATCTTTTTGATATTAATTGAGTGAGATAGGGAGTAAATGATCTCTAGCTGCAAGTTTATATATAAAGATATAATCGTGTGAGCTTTTGGACGGCCAAATAGAGAGGAGAAGAAGAACTTTGTGTCTGGTCTTATGGAAGGGAAAGCTATTCTTCTTTGCCTTATGGTGATTGTGCTGCTCGGAAATTCCATTCATGCTAGTACGAAATTGATCTCCCTTTTCCTATATGTTTCATTTCTCATGTCAACTAGAGTAGAATAATATTCTCAGCCAAAAAACACGAACTTTCTTGGATTTTTCACAATATGGACTTCTTCTAATGATGTGTGTTCTTCTCTACAGAGGACTGTTTTATTGGAATTGCATTTGGAGCCACTTTATGCACGAAATTAAAATGTCGTTTCTCCTGCATGAAAAAATGGGGACCCGAAGTCACCAAATCGTACTGTATGGAAGTCATCCCAAACTTTCAGCATTGTTACTGTGTTGTTTGTGACACCTAGAGTTGCACTAGGTCATGATGTTCAATGATGTATCTTATCTTTTTTGTTGGATATACATCAAAGTTGGGTGATTGCGTGCTTGCAAACAATAAAGAAAAGAGAAATAAAAAGACAGATCCGGCCGTGCTGGGCATTCTCGCAACTCTACCAGAACCGATCTGGATTTCCGATGATCAGTCTCCATGAAACAGAATGTCGCAACATATTTAATCAAGGTCATCGCTAATAACACATGAAAACACCATAGCGCTATACACCAACGCAATTGCTTAACTAGGCGGTTATCAAAGTGGTCTAGTGACCACCCAGCCTATTAGCAAAGAAGGTTAAGAGCTGCTCAGAATATAAATAAAATTTATGAAAAATCCATGAAAGACACAAAGCGTGGCCACTGAGGAAAAAATATATATTCCAGCACTGCACGGATACGTCTTCAGATTAGGCCACAAACCCTAATGAAGATGATGAATTTGGTAACTAGCGGAGCCACAGCTACCAGGCCGTTTCAAGAAGCTATCAGGAAGAGTCAGACATGTTGTGCAGCAGCCCGGCCGTTTCGAGGATGCATTGTTCATGTGATGAGAAAGAGAAAACAGTATACAACGTGAACTAAACTGCACGCAGTTACTGGGTGAAAGCATGCGGTCATGGCTAGTAGCTAGATACTCCAGTAACTATTACTTGTTTCAGAACCATTCTACGATCGATTATTATTAGATACATAAGTGCAATTAATGGCCATGAGATGTTGGAGGGAAACAAGCAAGGCAAGTGATTTCAGATGTGGACAGTGGATTCGGTTATGAAGGGAGAGTGTTGTTCCATTCATATCATCAAATCTATCTGTCAACAATGGTGCGGCAAACCAAGACTATGTAAGCAGCGTCCCCGGGCCTAGGATGCAACTGATGGCGAATCCACCTGGCAGGCTTTGATAGGCTCAAGCTTGCCCTGCAAAATCGGGGAAATGCTTTTTACGCATCATTCTAGCAAGCGAGACATGGCGCTTCGCCACTGCGGGGTCGCGCCTGGCCACCATCCGTCGCCGAACTGCGGAGCAAGGAAGGAGTCCACGCCTAGTGCCCCACTCCAGGACCAGGAACAACCGAGGGAGGCTGTTCCAGGAGGTCGCCAGCCGGTTTGCCGCCTCGCCGGACTGGTGGAGCCTAGAGGAAGGCCACGCAGACGCAGCAAGCCCTGCACAGGGGCTCGCTATTTGGGCCACGCAGACGCAGCAAGCCCTGCACAGGTGGCCGCCGATGAGCCCCACCAAGCGTAGATCGCGTACAACGACCAAGTCTCCACCGAGCTCAAGCACCTCGCGAAGCAGATCGACCTCACCCAGGCTGACGTGGACGAGGCCCACAAGGCCGCGCCGACGCCCGATCCCGCCGCCATGGCCAGCACGGAAGCAGGGTGTCCCTCGGTGACCGCGCGCTACACGGCACACGCGCCCCCACCGCCACCACCTCCCCCGCCACCTCGCCCATGCCGACCCCTCTCTACACGGAAGGCACATCACAACATTCGTTCGCCCAGCTCGTCAACCCTGGGCCACTGCTGCTACTCACCGGGGCGCACTCCCCAACAGAGTCCGGCCGCTACGGCGACGCCTACACCAAGCCGCCCCAGCACGATTTCCCTCGGTTCGACGGCACCACCCCGCGCATCTGGCTCGAGCGCTGCACGTCCTATTTCGAGCCCTACCGCGTGCCTGTCGTTGCCGAACGATCGATGGAGAGAGGGGAACTAGCGAGAAGAAGACGAACGAGAACAAGTCTACGAGAGAGTTTTGTGCTGCCTAACTGTCGCAGCGTTTTCCGCCTCGTTCATTCCTTTTATCTGAATACAAAACGAGCTGACTTTCTCTCCCGGCCTGGCCGCTATGATCCGCACAACGCGCGAGGTCCCGCGATTGCGTTCACAGCCAAGGCCCACGACGAGGAGAGAGTTCAGGTAACAGAAAAGGAGATCGCCCGCTAACTGCGTCTCCACGATCTACGTGATCGTCATGCATGCATGGGTCACATCCAACCCTGCTGCACATTATTTTAAACGGAAAACAAAACGAAGCAGCCTAGCCTATCTGGTGTGAGCTTAACTGAGCTAACAGTGCCGGTGCACAATTGGGTCACCACCGCCGCGCTCTACATGTAGGGCCTGGATGCAATGTGGCTACAGGCCTATTGACAGAAGCACCCTAACATCACATGGGCGACATTCAGAGCAGCTGTTGTAGAAGAATTTGGACCAGAGGAGTTTGAAGTGCAGGTGCACACATTGGTTCAGTTAAGGCAGACCGGCACAGTGCAGGAATATCGTCAGGAGTTCGAGACCGCCATGTATCACTTGCTCTCATTGGATCCAACATTGAGCTAAAAGTTTTTCATCTCACAGTTCTTACTGGGCCTCAAGGATGAGCTCCGACTCGACATCAGGCTACAAGCACCCACAAGCATCACACATGTTGCAGTCTTCGCACGCATTCAGTAGGAGGAATTAGAGAAGCAGCGAGCCCCACGCCACCGGATCACACCAGTAGGACGACCACCACCAGCAACAAACACCCAATCACTTGCTCGGGCAACAGGATTTTGCTCGGGAGAGCTACTTAAAAGAATTCAGGCACGCTAATGGACTCTGTTTCCGTTGTGGAGATCAATACTCCATAGAGCATCAGTGCAAACGAATAGGTAAGGTCCTCATAATCGAGGTGGGCGACTACGGTGAAATACTGTCAGACGATATAATTCATGCTCTTCAACTGCTAGACCCACTTGCAGCTCAAGAACCAGAGTGTTGTTCGCTGTCCCACCATGCCATCTCCAGCGAGGAAGCATCATCTACCATGCGTCTCCGAGCTCAAGTAGGTGATCAAGTGATGTTGTTGTTGGTTGATTCAGGCAGTACCCGCAGTTTTGTCATTGAGTCGTTTCTCTTACGTTTGTCTGTCGAAACTGAATCTCTGCCACCGGTCTCTGTTCGGGTTGCTAATGGCCAGTGTCTACATTGCGATAAGATTGTCAGATCACTGCCCTGGGAAGTGCCTGGGCACACCTTCCACACGGACCTGTGGGTGCTCCAGCTCAGTGCATATGACGGCGTATTAGGCATCGATTGGCTGTCGCAACACACTCCTATGAATTGTAATTGGCAACAGAAAACTATCTCCTTCCAAGTTGCAGATAAAACAGTGCACCTCAAAGGCGTCAGAACCAGTGACCCCCCCCCCGCGCGATCACCGAATCAGATGCTTACGAGCTCCAACGCATGGAAATTGCAAATGACATTTGGACAGCAGCACTTGTGACCGTGGAATGGACGGACAAGCCAGAATCGGCACCCATACCCGCAAATATTCAGAAACTGCTCTCTGAATATAAGGATGTTTTTGCCGAGCCCTGCACATTGCCTCCCCGTCGACAGTATGATCATGGCATCAATCTAGAGCCAGGCAGCAAGGTTGTCATAATCGCAATTCTGTTGTACGATTCCACGATTTTACGATCCAAACTAACCCCTCTGATTCTACGATTTTGGTTCATAGAATCTACGTTTTTACGATCCTGATAGTGAAGATTCTACGATTTGCGATCCTGCCATTGGAGCTCCGATCCGATTCAAAATCATGATTCTGACAACCTTGCTAGGCAGTACACCTATCAACACCAAACCCTACTGCTACTCACCAGCTTAGGAAGATGAGATAGAGAAGCAGGTATAGGAGATGTTGCAGTCAAGGGTAATCACACATAGTCTGAGCCCATACACTGCTCCAGTGCTGCTAGTAAAGAAAAAGGATTGGAGTTGGAGGTTTTGCGTCGACTTTCGACGTCTGAACTTTGTTACAGTCAAGAACAAGTTCCCATTGCCAGTAGTGGATGAGCTACTCAATGAACTTGCTAGTGCTGCTTACTTCTTCAAAATCGAACTACGAGCTGGCTACCACCCAATACGCATCCGCGAAGAGGACGAGGAAAAAACAGCCTTGAAGACGCATCGCGGGCACTACCATTTTCGTGTGATGCCCTTTGGCCTTTCCAACGCACCTGCCACGTTCCAGTGCCTGATGAATACCATCCCCGGGCGCCATGTACGTAAGTTCATCATCATCTTCCTCGATGACATCTTGGTTTTCAGTACTGAATTGCAGGAGCACGAAGAGCATCTCCGGGTGACACTACAGGAGCACCAGTTGTACGCCAAGGCCTCCAAGTGCTCTTTTGCTCAAACCAGCATTGAGTACTTGAGCCATATCATCTCCAAGGACGGCGTCGCGACAGACTCCAGCAAAACCAGCGCGATGAACGTCCGGCCTGTCCCAACCAACCACGGACTCATAGGATACTACCGCAAATTTGTCCCGCACCACGGCATCATCGCCAAGCCATTGACCCAGCTGCTCGCTAAGGAAGGATTCCAGTGGAACGACAAGGCCGATGAGGCGTTCGTGACTGTTCGCGCCCATTCACCATCAAGACCGACGCCTGTGACACGGGTGTGGGCACGGTGCTTATGCAAGTTGGTCACCCTGTGGCCTATCACAGCAGGGCCTTGGGCGTGCACAATCATAAACTCTCAACATAGAAAAAGGAATTCTTGGCGGTGATGATGGTGATCGACAAGTGGCGGCCCTATCTTTAGCGGGCGCCACTCGAGATCGTGACTGATCACAAGAGCCTCTATGCGCTCAGCGATCAGCAATTATGGACGGAGCTGCAACGCAAGGCTATGGCGAAGATGGTCGGCCTTCAATTCACCTTCTGCTACAAGCGCGGCACCGACAACGGCGTTGTTGATGCACTGTCTCGCGTCGGCCATCTGCCTCACCTTTGAAATGCTTGCCTTTGTTTCGACATTGATGGTTGGTCAGAAGAAATCGACGATGTCCCAGGTACACATTCTTCCTGCATTTGTCCAAATATATACTTTCGGTGTCACCTAAATAGTGCGTACATGTGTGGTATCCCATGTTTGTCTGTCCTGAAAGGTTACCGAGAGCAGACAAATCATTGATGGTTACAAACAGCAACGCATGTAGGTCAAATTCCTCCTGGTCGTGCTAGTCCCACACACGTACATATTTTTTATTCCACATCTATAAAAGTTCTTCAACTAATGGCCTTAGGTACACATCAATGTCGTTGCCGGGTTGTTTAGGGCCTTGGATGCGCACTGGCATCATAATGAACTTCCGCTTCATGCACAACAAAGGAGAAAGGTTATAGATACATAGAATCACGGGCCAGGTGTTATGATTGCTGCTCTGCTCCCCAAAAGGATTAATGCCATCAGCGCTTAAACCAAACCATACGTTCCTTGCGTCACCTGCAAAGTCCCCCCACCTTCTCTCGATTTTTCTCCACTGCGACCCATCGGCGGGTGCTCTCAACTTCCCGTCTTTCTGACGGTCCTCTTTGTGCCATCGTATCAACTTGGCATGCTCTTTGTTTTTAAACAGACGTTTCAACCGTGTTATTATAGGAGCATACCACATCACCTTGGCAGGAACCCTCTTCCTGGGGCGCTCGCCCTCTACATCACCAGGGTTATCTCGTCTGATTGTATACCGCAATGCACCGCATACCGGGCATGCGCTCAAATCCTCGTACACACCGTGGTATAGGATGCAGTCATTAAGGCATGCATGTATCTTCTGCACGTCCAATCCTAGAGGGCATAGAACATTCTTTGCTTGGTACGTACTGTCGGGGAATTCGTTATCCTTTGGAAGCTTCTTCACGAAGCTCTACTAGCTTGGTGGCAGTGACTATGGAGAACTATCACTATCTCATCTGGGAGATTAACTCCCACTCGATTCAAGCGATTGTGGCACTCAGACAATCTGAGTACACGCTCAACGATTGAGCTTTTCTCCCTTAGTTTGCAGGCTTAAGAAACTCGTCAGAGGTCTCATACCTCTTGACGTGGGCACTAGTCTGAAAACCCAATTTCAGTCTTCGGAACATCTCACATGTTCTGCGACGTTTCAAAAACGTCTTTGGTGCCACAATTCTAAACCGCACTGAACTATCACGTAGTCATCAAAACGTGTATGTCAGATGTTTCGTAACATCTACAGACGACGCTAAGGTTCAGCACACCGAGCGGTGCATTAAGAACATAAGCCTTCTGTGTAGCAATGAGGACAATCCTCAGTTTACGGACCCAGTCCGCATAATTGCTACTACCAACTTTCAACTAAATTTTCTCTAGGAACATATCTTAACCAGTAGAACTAAAGTGCAAGCTATGACATAATTTGCAAATACCTATTTGACTATGTTCATGATAATGAAGTTCATCTGATTATGAACTCCTACTCAGATAGACATCCCTCTAGTCATCTAAGTGAAACATGATCCGAGTTCAACTAGGCCGTGTCCGATCATCACGTGAGACGGACTAGTCAAGATCGGTGAACATCTCCATGTTGATCGTATCTTCTATACGACTCATGCTCGACCTTTCGGTCCTCCGTGTTCCGAGGCCATGTCTGTACATGCTAGGCTCGTCAAGTCAACCTAAGTGTATTGCGTGTGTTCCGAGGCCATGTCTGTACATGCTAGGCTCGTCAACACCCGTTGTATTCGAACGTAAGAATCTATCACACCCGATCATCACGTGGTGCTTCGAAACGACGAACCTTCGCAACGGTGCACAGTTAGGGTGAACACTTTCTTGAAATTATTATAAGGGATCATCCTACTTGCTACCGTCGTTCTAAGCAAATAAGATGCAAAAACATGATAAACATCACATGCAATCAAATAGTGACATGATATGGCCAATATCATTATGCTCCTTTGATCTCCATCTTCGGGGCACCATGATCATCTTCGTCACCGGCATGACACCATGATCTCCATCATCATGATCTCCATCATTGTGTCTTCATGAAGTCGTCACGCCAACGATTACTCCTACTTCTATGGCTAACGCGTTTAGCAACAAAGTAAAGTAATTTACATGGCGTTATTCAATGACACGCAGGTCATACAAAATAATAAAGACAACTCCTATGGCTCCTGCCGGTTGTCATACTCATCGACATGCAAGTCGTGATTCCTATTACAAGAATATGATCAATCTCATACATCATATATATCATTCATCACATCTTCTGGCCATATCACATCACATAGCACTTGCTGCAAAAACAAGTTAGACGTCCTCTAATTGTTGTTGCAAGTTTTTACGTGGTTTGTAGGTTTCTAGCAAGAACGTTTCTTACCTACGTATGACCACAACGTGATTTGCCAATTTCTATTTACCCTTCATAAGGACCCTTTTCATCGAATCTGTTCTGACTAAAGTAGGAGAGACAGACACCCGCTAGCCACCTTATGCAACTAGTGCATGTCAGTCGGTGGAACCTGTCTCACGTAAGCGTACGTGTAAGGTCGGTCCGGGCCGCTTCATCCTACAATGCCGCCGAAACAAGAAACGACTAGTAGCGGCAAGAAGAATTGGCAAACTCAACGCCCACAACTACTTTGTGTTCTACTCGTGCATAGTAACTACGCATAGACCTGGCTCATGATGCCACTGTTGGGAATCGTAGCATAATTTAAAATTTTCCTACGCTCACCAAGATGCATCTATGGAGTCTACTAGCAACAAGGGGAAAGGAGTGGATCTACATACCCTTGTAGATCGCGAGCGGAAGCGTTCCAATGAACGTGGATGACGGAGTCGTACTCGCCGTGATCCAAATCACCGATGACCGAGTTCCGAACGTACGGCACCTCCGCGTTCAACACATGTACGGTGCAGCGAAGTCTCCTCCTTCTTGATCCAGCAAGGGGGAGGAGAGGTTGATGGAGATCCAACAGCACGACGGCGTGGTGATGGATGTAGCGGGTCTCCGGCAGGGCTTCGCCGAGCTTCTGCGAGAGAGAGAGAGGTGTTGCAGGGGAGGAGGGAGGCGCCCAAGGCTTAGATGTTGCTGCCTTCCCTTCCCCCCACTATATATAGGGCCAAGGGAGAGGGGGGGCGCAGCCTTGCCCCTTCCTCCAAGGAAGGGTGCGGCCAGGGGGGAGTCCTTCCCCCCCAAGGCACCTCGGAGGTGCCTTCCCCCTTTAGGACTCTCCCTTTTTTCTTATCTCTTGCGCATGGGCCTCTTGGGGCTGGTGCCCTTGGCCCATATAGGCCAAGGCGCACCCCTTACAGCCCATGTGGCCCCCCGGGGCTGGTGGGCCCCCTTGGTGGATCCCCGGACCCCTTTCGGCACTCCCGGTACAATACCGATAAAGTGCGAAACTTTTCCGGCGACCAAAATAAGACTTCCCATATATAAATCTTTACCTCCGGACCATTCCGGAACCTCTCATGACGTCCGGGATCTCATCCGGGACTCCGAACAACTTTCGGGTTTCCGCATACATATATCTCTACAACCCTAGCGTCACCGGACCTTAAGTGTGTAGACCCTACGGGTTCGGGAGACATGCAGACATGACCGAGACGCCTCTCCGGTCAATAACCAACAGCGGGATCTGGATACCCATGTTGGCTCCCACATGTTCCACGATGATATCATCGGATGAACCACGGTGTCGAGGATTCAATCAATCCGTATGCAATTCCCTTTGTCAATCGGTATGTTACTTGCCCGAGATTCGATCGTCGGTATCCCAATACCTTGTTCAATCTCGTTACCGGCAAGTCTCTTTACTCGTACCGCAATGCATGATCCCGTGACTAACGCCTTAGTCACATTGAGCTCATTATGATGATGCATTACCGAGTGGGCCCAGAGATACCTCTCCGTCACACGGAGTGACAAATCCCAGTCTCGATCCGTGCCAACCCAACAGACACTTTCGGAGATACCCGTAATGCACCTTTATAGTCACCCAGTTACGTTGTGACGTTTGGCACACCCAAAGCACTCCTACGGTATCCGGGAGTTGCACGATCTCATGGTCTAAGGAAAAGATACTTGACATTGGAAAAGCTCTAGCAAACGAAACTACACGATCTTTTATGCTATGCTTAAGTTGGGTCTTGTCCATCACATCATTCTCCTAATGATGTGATCCCGTTATCAATGACATCCAATGTCCATAGTCAGGAAACCATGACTATCTGTTGATCAACGAGCTAGTCAACTAGAGGCTTACTAGGGACAGGTTGTGGTCTATGTATTCACACATGTATTACGATTTCCGGACAATACAATTATAGCATGAATAATAGACAATTACCATGAACAAAGAAATATAATAATAACCATTTATTATTGCCTCTAGGGCATATTTCCAACACCAGGGTCATCGCCTCTGATCTTATAACGCAATGCAGTGCATACAGGGCATTCATTCAAATTCTCGTATTCACCGCGGTAGAGGATGCAGTCGTTAATGCATGCATGTATCTTCAGAACCTCTAAACCTAGAGGGCAGACAGCCTTCTTTGCTTCGTACGTACTGGCGGGCAACTCGTTATTCTTCGGGAACATATTCTTCAACATTTTCAGCAAATTTTCAAATGATGAGTCACCTACACCTTCCTGTGCCTTCCATTTTAGCAAATCCAGTGTGCAGCCCAGCTTTTTCAGACTATTATCGCTTCCTGGATACAACGACTTTTTGTGATCCTCTAACATGCGATCCAAATTCTCCCTATCCTTGTCAGTTTCGCAGCGTCTCCGTGCATCAGCAATGGTCCGACCAAGATCATCAGCGGGCTCATCATGTGCCTCTTCTTCACCTTCACCTAACCCTTCCCCACCTTCAGCATCATCCTCCATGAAAGTATCACCGAAATGATCATGATAGTTGTCATCGATATCATCCCCTTCTTCATCTTCTTCCATTCTAACCCCTCTTTCTCCATGCTTGGTCCAACAATTATCGCTTCGCATGAAACCGCGCCGAAGCAGGTGCATGTGAACGTCTCTTGAGGAGGAGTAACCCTTCTGATTCTTACAGACAGCACATGGACAGATAATAAAACCTTGCTGCTTGTTCGCATTTGCCACTACGAGGAAGTCTTTCAAACCCGTAGTGAACTCGCCGGAGAGTCGGGGACCGTACATCCATTGCTGATTCATCTGCATTATTATGATATAAAGTATATAATTAACTATCATGCATTTGTTAAACTAACTAGCTAGAAATAATACAAATTAAACAATGAACTACACACATGCATATTTTATCAATGACACATGAAAGGTTCAAGTTGCTAACCGCGATCGCGGAGGAAAAATAAATGAGAAAGCTCAAGTGTGGCTCGGACACTTCATATCATGTTTGTTTCAGGCTCTCGGGCATTTCATCGAACACCTTGTGTGCATAGGAGGAACCAAAAGCAAACCCACCACCCCCTTCTGAAAATTGTGAAGTGAGCTGAGTGAAGTGAAGTGAGCTGAGTCCTATATATAGGGATGGGCCTTTAGTCCCGGTTGGCCAGGCCAACCGGGACTAAAGCCCCTCCCGTCCGCCAGCTGGATGGGCCTTTAGTCCCGGTTGGCCTGGCTAACCGCGACTAAAGGCCTTCGGGGACCTTTAGTCCCGGTTGGCCAGGCCAACCGGGACTAAAGCCCCTCCCGTCCGCCAGCTGTCGACCGAGCGCGCTGGGCCCAGATAGTTGGTCGCGGGTCTCCTCCCGAACCGCGACTAAAGACCCCTTTGGTCGCGGTTCGATTGTTTTGGGGACTAATGGGGGCGTATGGAAGCCTCTTTTTCTACAAGTGGAGGGAGGAAGGGTGAGTGGATGTGCCTTCGCACCTGCTGACTGCTTCATGTCGACATGGTCGTGCTGATGCCCTGGGCAGTGGCTTGGTCGGATTGGAGAGCTTCTTCTTCTTCAAACTTCTTAGTACCTTAGTTTTTAGATCTTTGCTTGTAGTGCGGATCGAGGATATTAGATGTTGGCACAGCTCATTGTATATGTCGCTGTTTATTTTGCTTTTCCTCTTTAAGATGTTGATTGTAATCTCCTGTCCGTTTGATGACTTTGTTATTTTAAAGTCGGGTAAGGTTCGAGCCTTTTTTAGGCTCGGCCTAGCCTTTTCTCTAAAAAAAAGATGGAGATATATAGGTTTATACGAAGGTTGTTGCTTCACTCAAATATATATGCATTGTAACCCATAGCAACACACGAGCATTCTACTAGTTAAACGTAGGTATAGGTATAGGTATATGTAGGAGCTGTTTATCAATCAGTATCAATGTTGTGCTCCAATTATTATTTAAAATTATTAATGTTTGGAAAGGAAAGAAAATTCCTTAATTTTAACTTGCATGTGACGAAATTCTAGCAGAATGACATAAAAACACATGCAGAGACGTCAAGGTGTTTACTATGAGTCTATCCACGCTGCAGGTATGACACTTGCACGATGTATCTAGTATCTGGTAGACGAAGCCAATAAACCAGAAGGCCTTGCCAATTAATTCACAAAGCTGGTGAATCCGGCCAGCAGGGGCGGACGAAGGAGAGATTGGCAACCAAGCCACGCCACCGCTTACATGCCATGGCACAACGGAATAGGGTGGCTGCATCATTGACGCGGACGAGGATCTCCTGGATCACCTTGTCCGGCAGCAACTTCCTTCGGTCGATGGCTGGATCGGCTACGAGGCGGCGCCATTGCTTACAGACAGTTGTGCAGCGGAGGAGGGTGGCGCCGTCATTGAGGCACGCCAGGATCTCCAGGACCATGTCGTCCGAGACTGCCATGGCCACGGACGCCCTCGTGATTCTTTCCTCCAAGACGGCTGCCACGGAGCGATCTGTGTGTCCTTACGGCCGCCCCGCCCCCGGCGTATATATAATGAATCGCAGGTCATAGAAAAGGAGCATATGCCTCTGTATCGATTCTAGTCTGATTGGGTGCTCGTCCGTTCCGGATACAAGCCTACTTCCTGAATCCTAGTTCATATTGGATTTTTTAGTCTAAACACATTTTATTTATTGATCATAGTCGAAATACATTGGGATACAATTTAGGACTTGAGTGTCATGGTGCCACACGTGGCGTCCAAAAGAAAGTCATAAAGTATGCTTAGCGAGACTATTGTTCGCACACGAACACGTCACTGTGTACCTCCAACGCCGAGGGTGATGCAGCACAGCTCACGTCGAAGGAGACCCTTCCGAAACCGCGTACGCTAGAAATCCGGCGGGTGCTTTTCAGGACTTGAAACCCCACGCGCCTGGGAAACCCATCTCGGCCCACGACAGCTATGGGCTGCCCTAGGTCGGTTCGCCCGCCCCTAGAGCCTCGAGGATCGCTGCCCTTCAACATGAAGAACGAGAGAGAACGGACAAGGGAGAGAGATAAAACTAGGGTAAAAAGTAGTTGGGCTTTGCGATTGTGTGTTGTTTAATCGGTCGTCACCTCTTATTCATTTGACCCTGGCCATTGTGTAGGGTATATGTAGAAGTACATGTAAAAAAGAGAGACTTAGAGTAGAGCACAGGTCATACATGATTTAATATATTCTTTCTCTAACTCTTAATCTCATACTTAAACATAATCATACTTCTAACTACATGTGCTCCGTCCAAACTAGTCCTGGTCGATCCTCTCCGTGGTTGATTCGTTGGTTCGCGCTACCGAGGCACGTGCTGGCCCATCAGGGTCATTCAACTCGCCGGGGTATGCGTACCAGAGAGACTGTGCAGATGATCGTCCAGCCGGACGTGCAAATAAAATATAGAAGTTACGTGAACTGTTTGAAGATACCAACTACAACCCCCATTATTGTGAATCTATATTCATATTTGCATTCCCACTTCTATTTAAGCATAGTTGTTATATCGGTAGCTCTCGGATATTGTTTCCGTATGTGAGCGAAGTATATGATTTTTTTTCTAAACTGTTTTTGCAGATAATTACGCTCATATTGCGTCTCATGTTTGCCTTGTCGGGTTCGCTTGTGTTGTTGGGACGAACCCCCGATGGCACTGGATGAACTGCCCCTTCTGTATGAATTTTGCCAGGACCACCTATACCAACACCATACGAAAGCGACTACCACCATGTTCATGCTTCTGTTTGTGCGCTGATGAAGCCGGTAATTAAGAAAGAACTCATAAACCGCTGACATGGCTGCGGATTTTCATATTCACCAACCCCACAGGATATCTAAACAGAGAGACCAAACACAAATTCTTGGGTCACTTGGGCGTCATACACCGAATATGATGGGCACAAATCCTGCGGTCACTCGGACAACCAACACGACTCAGACACCAATTGCAGACCAGAAGTTAAACGAACTATTTGAGATATTTTTTCCTCAGCCGTTTGCAAATGGTTATGTTCATATTGAGTTCCTATTTCCCTTGACAACGATCATCACCTATAACTTTCTTGAGCGACTTGTTTCTAATGGCATGAGACCCTGTCCATGAAGGATTGTTTCCCCAGCCATTTGCGAATGTGCGAAATCCAAGTACAACCAAAACGGACAGGGCCACCTCGTCGTTTCCCCGTGCGTCGCCACGTGTGCTATTTCCCGTCTATTGGAACCAAGTGTTTTTTGATTCGTGAAGACACGACGCAAGTATTGGAAGAAGTCTTACTTGATGAAGTTAATGACCCGGTCGTATAGAATATTTTCCCGTGTTGGCGCTAGAAGATTGTAAAATTGGTATTTAATTTAGCACTAGTTGGTTTTGAAAATAATATTATGTAGAAAAGTCGTTAAGAGCTGCACCGGCTGCTCGGCAAGTCCGACAGTGACCTGCTCAAGATCATCAGCATCGGCGCTGGCGCCTGGGGCAGCGTCTTTGCTGCTCTGCTGCAGGACGGCTACGGACACTTCAGGGAGAAGGTGCACATACGGGTGTGGCGCCGGCAGGGGCGGGCTGTGGACCGGTCCACTGCCGAGCATCTCTTGGACGTGATCAACTCCAGGGAGGACATGCTGAGGCGCCTCATCCGCCGCTGCGCCTACCTCGAGTACGTTGACGCACGGCTGGGAGACCGGACCCTGTACGCCGATGAGATCTTGAGGGATGGGTTCTGTTTGAACATGGTCGACACGCCCCTCTGCCCGTTGAAGGTGGTCACCAACCTGCAGGAAGCGGTCTGGGATGCTGACATTGTGGTGAATGGCCTGCCATCCACTGAAACGCACTGCGTGTTTGCAGGGGTTGCAAGTGCAACACACATCAGCGCCAAGTGCAACACACATCAGCAAATAAAAAAGAAGACTGCGTTCTTACATGTCCACCTCGTTCCTAGTCATGGATTGGCCATCGCTAATTTCTCCCTCTAGAACCTGCTACATGTCTAGTTGCCAGTTCATCGACACCGACATGGATTTTTTGGTGCACCAAGTGTTTGATGGTAATTTGTAATAATAAAAATATTTCAAGTACACTTGAAGCAAGGAGTGCTCAAGTACGTATGGAATACACGTTTAAATTCCAAATAGCCATCCATGCGTATATACATATGAGGCTAGACTGATGCATCGAAGGGCCGATCGGTACTTTGTGGCTCATGCGTGCATTAGCTTGCAATGCATGCATCAGGACCTATAGACAGCAATGCATGCATGCACCGGGACGTGGCGGATGCGTTAGGTCTCGGTGCCGCCAACGCGTACGTCACTAACAAATTCGTACGCCCGGACCGTCGGCGTACATAAACGTCCCCGAATACTTGCATACTGGTCCGCAGCCAAGTATACGTACCCGAATACGTGGTGGCTGTACACTACATCCTAGCTGGCCGAGATACGCCAAGGTATGTACGATGGCTGTTTCGTTTGTGTGCAGGCTTGTGCTCCAAGAAGACCAACAGAGATATAAACAACCGAAGGAAGATAAACACGTGGGCATCTTTATCAACTCCAAGACAATCGGGAACGGCGCGTCGCTCAGCGGCCTACCCATCTGCCTATAAATACACATGTGTCAGATGGAAGCGTTCCTACTCCCTCGTAAGGGAGCCGCGTGGTTTACAATGATTGTAGGTAAGAATAGCCTCTACCGTGGCTTACAAGTCTTCACCGATCGCTAGGATGCGATGGTTACAACGATCGCTAGGATAGATACGTAACAGGGAAGGAGAAGGAGTTTGTTGAGATTACAACAGAATTCTATCTCTAATTCTAATGCCCTCCCTTAATCTCAACTATCCTACATTAAGATTCTTCTTGAATTCCTCAAATAACCTGACCGGCAATGCTTTAGTGAAACCATCTGCCACTTGATCTTTGGAAGGAATAAACCGTATGTCCAGCTTCTTCTCTGCAACTCTTTCTCGTACAAAATGAAAATCAATTTCTATGTGTTTGGTTCTATCATGAAAAAGTACTGGATTTGCAGAGAGATATGTGGCTCCCAAATTGTCACACCACAAGCAGGGCACACGATGTTGTTTAATTCCCAATTCATTGAGCAATGATTCTACCCAGATGATCTCAGCAGTAGCATTTGCTAGTGACTTGTATTCAACTTCTGTACTTGACCTGGACACTGTGGCTTGTTTTCTAGCCCTCCAAGAGATAAGATTAGCACCAAAGAAGACTGCAAAATCTCCAGTTTATTTTCTATCATCACTACATCCTGCCCAGTCAGCATCAGAAAATGCACTAACAAGGGTGGAGGTAGAACGCCTGAACTAAAGGCCTAAGTTCACAGTGTGCTTGATATATCGTACAATTCTTTTAACAGTTGTCCAATGTACAGTAGTAGGTGCATGGAGATACTGACAAACCTTATTAACAGCAAAGGATATATCTGGTCTTGTCAATGTAAGATATTGTAGGGCTGCTACTGCACTTCTGTACCTTGTACTCTCTTCTTCCTTAAGTGGCTCACCTTCAAATGCTGACAGTTTTTCTGAAGAAGACAATGGTGTGGGTGAAGGCTTGCAGTCCTTCATCCCCATACGAGCTAGAAGTTCAGTGGCATATTTCTCTTGATTTAGTATTATGCCATCTTGAATCTTCTTAACTTCAATGCCTAGGAAGAAGTGCAAATCATCAAGACCCTTCAAAGCAAACTCTGAACTTAGATCATGCGAAAGAGCATTAGTGGCACCTTGTGAAGAGCTTGCAACTATGATATCATCAACATATATTAAAACAAATATAGTTGTATTTGCTTTGTTGTAGATAAAAGGAGATGTGTCAGCCTTGGATGCAACAAAACCAAGGTGCCTTAACTGAGAACTCAACCTTGAGTACCATGCTCTTGGTGCTTGTTTCAAGCCATATAGTGCCATGTCAAGTTTACACACATAGTGAGGTGTCTTCTTGTTTGCATACCCAGGTGGTTGTCTCATGTAAACCTCCTCTTCCAGAACACCATGCAAAAACGCGTTCTGAACGTCTAGCTGTCTCAAGCTCCATCCCCTGGAAACAGCAATAGCTAACACAAGCCTAATAGTTGCAGCCTTAATAACAGGACTAAAGGTGTCTTCATAGTCTAAACCATAACATTGTTTAAAACCTTTTGCAACTAAACATGCTTTATACTTGTCAATTGTGCCATCTGCCTTTTTCTTGATTCTGTAGACCCACTTACAGTCAATATTGTTTTTACCTCGTTTTTCAGGTACAAGATGCCAAGTCTTATTCCTCATGAGAGGTGAGTACTCCTCATCCATTGCATTTTTCCATCTTGGATCCCCTAATGCATCTTCCAACCTTGTTGGTTCTTCTGTGATACACAACATACCATACGTTACAGTGCCGTCAGTTCTAACCTTTGGATTTCGTATACCTTTCTGAAGCCGAGTTGTGACACCTGAAACCATTGGTTGAGGTTGATTCCGTCGTGTAGCAGTCTGCGGCACAGAGGTTGATGCAGTAGGACTTGCCGTAGAGGATCCTGGGGACACCTCAGATTCGCTTTCCACAGCAAATCCCGATCCAAACCATGTAGCCTGCAGTGCGGGCGATCCGCTAGAAGCAGCCGCCGCAGAAGATCTCGTGCTGCCAGCCGGCACATGCGCGTGGGATCCCGATCCGGATCCTCCTGCCGCTGTCGACACGTAGGGCCCGCGCGTGGGACGCGGTGTCTCGTCTGGATGGGGTAACGCGTCGCCTTCCAACTGGCGCGGACCCGCGCGTGGGCTTCTGCATGGCGCGCGATCCAGCGCGAATCTGCGCGCCCGATCGGAGGCGGCCTGACGCACAGGAGTTCCAGGTGATGCAGATCTGCTTCGTGCTCCGCGCCTACTCCGTCTTCTTCTGGCACATGCAATACCGGATCATTTCCTTCAAAATTTTGATTATTTTCTGCACCGATTTCTACACCGATTTCTGCTGCATGATCCTGCATATGGAGAGGCACAGTTCCACTAGTATAATCATCAGTTGGGTCAGTACAATGATCTCCCCCATGATCAATGTTTTGGAGATGTGGTGGAAGAAGGAGTATCTCTTTCTTGAGAAGTGCTCCGGCATTAGGATGAAGTGATTCAAAGGGATAGACGGATTCATCAAATACGACGTCTCGAGAGATATAGACCCTACCAGTGGGAACATCAAGACATTTAACTCCCTCGTGAATTGGACTATATCCAAGAAATACACACTTCTTGGATCGGAAAGCAAGCTTGCGTGTATTGTATGGTCGAAGGTTGGGCCAACAAGCACAACCAAATACACGAAGTGATTTGTAGTCAGGAGTAGTACCAAAAAGACGTGTGATGAGAGTCACAAATTTGATGACTTTACTAGGAAGCAAATTGATAAGAGATGTAGCAGTCAAAAATGCTTCATCCCAGAACTTTAGTGGCATGGATGCGTTTGCTAGTAGAGCTAACCCTACTACAACAACATGGCGATGCTTTCTTTCGTCCGAGCCATTCTGTTGGTGTGCATGAGGGCACGACACATGGTGTGAGACGCCAAGATCTTGAAAAAAGAGATTGAGTTTCTTGTATTCACATCCCCAGTCGGTTTGCATGGCAATAATTTTAGTGTTTAGTTTTCGCTCAACAAGATTCTGAAAGTTCTTGAAAACTTGAAACACTTCGGATCATTTCTTAAGAAGATAGGTCCATGTAAATTCTCTATAGTCATCAATGAAGCTAACATAGTACGAGTGTCTACCAACAGAAGTAGGGGCTGGCCCCGAAACATCAGAAAACACAAGTTGCAAGGGTGCAGTAGAAATACTGAATGAAATAGGATATGGAAACTGATGAATTTTAGCTTGTTGGCATGGATCACAAACAGACTCAATACTAGACTCATGAGAGTGGGGAAGTTTATTCTTGCTAAGAATGAATTTAACAATAGCTGATGAAGGATGGCCTAATCTACTGTGCCACTTTGCTGAAGAAGGCTTGACAGCAACAAAGGCTTGTTTATTTGATGATGATAACAAAGATATAAGTGGGTAGAGACCTCCCACGCACTTGCCCCTAAGAAGCACTCTCCTTGTGTCCAAGTCCTTTACTAAAAAGAAATAAGGATAGAATTCAATAAGAACACGATTATCAAGAGTAAATCTATGAACTGAAAGAAGATTTTTCGATGTTGTAGGGACATATAGAACTCGTTTTAGATGCAAATTTTTCATGGGGGTTTTGACAATTGAACTACCAACGTGAGTGATTTTCATACCAGAACCGCTTGCAGTATGCACTTGGTCATGTCCACGATACTTGTCTTTGATGATCAGCTTGTCGAGCTCCCCTGTGATGTGGTTTGTGGCGCCGGTATTGGCATACCAGTTTGTGTCGACGCCGTAGGAGTCGGTGACCATGTTGGCCCCCTTCTCCTCATGTCCATCTTGATCATCATAGCGATGCCAACAATCACGAGCACCTCCTGGATGATGCTTGTAACAAATTTGACACTCTGGGTAGTCTCGAACATGCTGCTGACGTTGTTGCTGTGGGCGACCGCGGCCACCTCCGCCGCCGCCGTTTCCACCAGATGGAGTTGGGGAGGGGCGCCTGCCTCGGCCGCGGCCCCTGCTGTTGCTGCTCCCGCGGCCTCTGTTGTAGCCACGCCCGTGCCCCCTGTAAGCTAGGTTCGCCGAGGTCTTGAAGCCTGTGTCAGGACCGTCGCAGAGCATCTTCACGCACTGATCAAACGCTGCAATTTGAGCGAACAGATCGTCCATTGAGATTTGGTTTTTGACTGCACCGATGGCTGCCACAACAGGGTCATAATCTCTGCCGAGGCCGGCAACAAGCACGTAGTCCACCATCTCTGGATCCGAGACGGGGCGACCTGCCGCTGCGAGCTCATCCCCCAGGTTCTTCATCCTGGAGATGTAGGCGTTGCTAGACATAGATCCTTTCTTTGTATTGGTGATGGGCTTCCGTAGGTTCGTGATGCGCGACTGGGACTACGAGGCGAACAGGGTGGTGATGGCAGTCCAGAGATCGAACGTCGTCTCCTTGCTCGCAACTTGGGCGAGGATCTCCCCTGACAGAGAATTCAGGAGGTGGCTTAGGACTTGCTGGTCCTTTGATATCCACTGCGCACACAGAGGATTGGGTTCTGCGGCGGTAGTTTTGTCCGCCTGCTGCTGCTGCACCGTCTTCGGTGGCGCTGCATCTGATCCGTCCAGGAGGCCGGTGACCTGTGCTCCACGCAGGCCCGGCATGACCTGTGCCTTCGATAGGATGAAGTTGGTCTTGGTGAGCTTCTCAGATGGGAGAGCACCAAGGTTGAGGGAGACGGTAGATGAGGATGACATGGCGAGGGTGATGGCGAGGGTAATCGAGGAAGGAGGCTGCTGGCTAGATCAATAGGAAGAGGACGGCTCTAATAGATGGAAGCGTTCCTACTCCCTCGTAAGGGAGCCGCGTGGTTTATATTGATTGTGGGCAGGAATAGCCTCTGCCGTGGCTTACAAGTCTTCACCGATCGCTAGGATGCGGTGGTTACAACGATCGCTAGGATAGATACGTAACAGGGAAGGAGAAGGAGTTTGTTTAGATTACAACAGAATTATATCTCCAATTCTAACAACATGCACCCAGGACAACTCGAAGGTGGACGCACGGACGAAGCACCCAGGATCCGCCGCAAGATCAAGCTCCCCACACGCATCAGAGGCAGAAGAATGAAGGCATCGGGAGAAGGAGGCCAAGGCCAGAACTCCCGACGCACACGGCCAGCTCGTGCAGGCGGCCGAGGCTTCCATGCGCTGCCGGACGAGGCTCACCGGAGGCCATCTCTTCTACCAGTCTGCGTGCGCGCATCGCGGGCTGGTGGTGGAGATCGACGCCATGACGATCATCTTCTCTCAAGGTGAGCACTGAACTCGTCCCATCTTTTTCTTCTCTATGCATCTCTCTCCATGCCGGTGAACGGAGTTGCTGCCGGACGATCGGACTCGAGGCGGGCCGCCTGCTCCATCTCATCTTATTGAAGACGATGACACGCCGGGGCTGGGCGCCCCCCGGCGCACTCTCCACCGGCGACGACGAGCCGGGACCGCCATGTGTGCGCGGCCTCCGGTGTGCCCACCGCTCACGACATGACGTGTCGGGGCTGGGTGCCCCCCGGCGCACTCTCCAACGGTGACGACGAGCCGGGTCCGCCCTGTGTGTGCGGCCTCTGGCAATGACTCCCGCGACGTCGTGCCGGTGTTGCCGCCCACGCACAACCCTCGGCGTGAGACAAGAAGACGGCAACAACGTGTCAGGGCTGTCGCCTATGCGCGACCTCCGGTGCACTCTCCATGCAAGACGACGACGTACCTGTGCGCGGTCCCCAGTGCACCTTGTGCCGTCGGGTCCGCCAGCAACCTCATTGGGCCGGGACTCGGCGGCACGCATCGTTCGACTCGGCGCACCCCCATCTACTTACACCATCGCGGCGCCCAGGCGAGGCACCGCCGCATCGCGAGGTCATACTCGCCCCGTCTCACCGGTCCATGGAGGCGCCATGGGCTGGTCGGGACTCGTCGACACGCATCGTTCGACTCGGCGCACCCCCTTCTACTTACACCATCGGCGGCGCCTGGGCGAGGCTCCGCCGCATCGCGAGGTCTCCTTCGTCGTTGTCTTGCCGGTCCATGGAGGCGCCATGGACTGGCCGGGACTCGCGGACAGGGTCCGTTCGACGCGTCGCGGCGGCGCGGAGCTCGATGAGTCACGACGACTCGTCGTAACCATGGAGGCGGCGCAGCACTCGACGAGCAACGATGACTCGTCGTAGCTATGGCGGCGAAGACAACATCCGGCTGCGGCCGGGACACGCTTAGGCGTATCTTGCGGCCTCCCTCTTCATCGGCATGAACACGTGTCACACGTGCCGGGCGGTGCAAGGTGGCGACTTCCTCCGCCATTGGCGGCGGTGTATGTGGTTATCAACGGATGTGTGCACACCATGTATCGCACGTCCATCCATTCCTCTTTCTCCTTACAATGTCTACTCCCGCCGGGCATACCCCTCGCACATCCGGCAAATCTACGAAGTCATCGACGACGTCCAAGCCAAGCCCAAACATGCATGCTACTTCAACAACCACATCAACGCCGCTCAAGGCCGACGAGGCAAGACGGCGCAGGCGGGCGTGGCCGGAGCAAAGGCCACGTTTTCGACGGGCGCGTATACCACTCTGTACACGGACTCTGCCGCCGCCACACACACACACCACCACCATGCATGAGGAACGCGAAGCGAAGACCGAAGACGACGACTGCGCAGCTTAATCGGAGGTGTCCTGCGATACCATCCACGGGAGTAATTAACCGAGGGATTTTCAAGGCCCCCGGGAACCAGGAGACCATGATCGCTTGATCACTTTGGCCGCGCAAGCAGGCCCCACACATTTTCTTTTCCTCTTCTTGTATTTGTGTATTTTATACACTGGCACACCCGCAACATTTTGTTCCCCGGTGCAAGGGAGACACTTATACGAAACCTTTATCCTTTTGTATGAGCGATGTCTTTCCTTTTTCGTGTCAAACACCAAGCGATAAATTATTTGAGCATGCGTGGCTCAGAGGTTTTCTCAGTTTTGGACGTGTGGTCTTGACAAGTCACAACTAATCCTCTACTCTCCTGTCGACCCCATCTCAGAGTGTGATTTTTCCATGCGGTGGTTGGTGGACAAAAATGATTGTTGCCGGCGGAAAGTTGTAGTGAAGCTCGAGGTACTTGGTACTCACTATCTCGGTCGTTGGTTCACCTTGAGATATGTGCAATTCAGTAAAGCAATGTCAGGCGATTATCAGAGACGTCTGTACTAATATCACGTGTCTCCTTCTCGCATACCGTGAAGTTGGCAGATAGGTGCATGCAGGCTACAACCCACATTGGCAAGACCACGTGAAGGGAAGAGAGAGAGAGGCCTGCCACGGTCACTGTGCACAGTCTCCAGGAGAGAGAAAAGAGAGTAATTAATGCGGTGCAAGAGAGAGGGAGCTGTATGAGAGGAGCTAGGCATAGGGTACTGTAGCTGTCTCCTCACGTTAATGTAGCATATGTTATGCACTCCGACGACTCCAGTAGCACGAGTGCAACTGTAGCATGTGTGAAGTGCCGGGAATTGAAATAATTGACTCAGTTTGTTTTCACCTCAAATAATTGACTCAGTTTTTAACATCTAACGCTCACTTTTCTAATGTTAGTTTGTTTTCAACGGTAGCATGTTATTAGTACTAGCAGGTTTGTAGAAAGAAAGAGAGCTACTCAAAGAAAAAAAAGAGGAGAGAGTATGATGCATGCAGAAGCTTGTCAGACTTGCCTGTACACGCGTCAGTGGTGGACAAAAGAATTCAGCGGGGCTAGTCTGATGGACACAAGTCAAATCAGGTCATGTGCCTCGCGGCAGAGGATTACTCTCCTGGCCTTGGCTGCTTATTCCTGCAATGATGCACACATCCACATGAACCGGACGCCAAAATGGATGGTTATGATATGGGGTACCACGTAGGCCGAGCTAGGAAAAACCGCTCTGAAAGAATAATAAAAAAGTTAACACTCTTATGTACAGCAGTATTTATGGTAGGACGCCGACGCAAAACTCAGGGTCCTCAAAACTCCAAAATTCAAAATTCAGCAGTGTGGTGAGAGGAAGCAATCTCTCGGGCCCTCCAACCCCAGATGGCAGAGATGGTGTGTACCGTGGTTCTCGGAGAGGCTGTAAATAGAACCGCTTCTTTCCTGCTCGGCAAGGAGGAGAAAGAGGCCATGCCCATGAGCGAAGGAGTCCAGCGGTTGGAGCTTGCGCACATCAAAATGGAGGCCGTCCTTGTCAGGAATAAATCATAACTCGCCGCGGTGATTAGTAGTGTGTGTCACGATGGTGTGCAGCAGTAGCAAACAGTCTGTGTGTATGTTCTAGGTGTGGCCATTGGGTGTGTGTGCGCGCACTGGGTATAAAAAGCCCCGTCCGGAAGATGGCCCGGTGCCGCTGTATGTGCGAGCCGAATTTGAGCTCAAGAAAAAGAAACGCCGTTCGCGCGGCGCGGCGTTTGTCGCCGAAAAAACCATGTGTCCACAGTGTGTCTCCTCGTTCCTCTTCCTCCTACCTCCGTCCGACCGTGAGTGCATAGAGAGAGAGAACAATGAGAAAGAGAGAGCTAGGGTTAGAACCCAACAGCCCTCGAGGCATCTAGGAAGTGGACCATCGCAGACTTGCCCTTGGTGCGTTGGCGCCACATGCTTAAGCAGGCTACCGACGAGTGCGCCGAGGAACTGTAAAGAGGCCGCCGACATGCCATGAGCACTCAGGAGCAGGAGTAGGAGGTAATGAACTACTTGTCATTCTCGAGGCGGATCACTCGTGCTACCATGTCATACATATTCTCTCTAACAAACAACTGCATCAAGAACGTTGGCAAGCCTAGTTGCAACATCAGCGCCTCTGTCGCTAGAGGTTCTTAAGGTTCGCAGACGGTGCCGGCGAGTTCATACAGTTCCTGGAGCTGGGCAGCAGACCCCGGCAGCACATGTTCCACGATCCTCTCATCGGACACCTTCTCGCGGGCAAAGTTGTATTATCAGGATCAGAAGGCCCCGGAGAACAACTTCGTTCTAGGGGCGATGCTGCTTCTTTCCGAGGGTACGGACATAATTGGGGTAATGCTAACTTGCTTGCGGAGGGTTATTACACCGCACTTTAGTTTTGCCGCTGAGGCCGCCGGGAAAGAACATACAAAGCTGCCGACGCAAGACTTTTCATGCAGAACCTATGTTGTTTCGAAGGATGTAAAACACTGGAATTACCATAATATCTTGACCAAATGGTTCTGCCCAGATCCCCAATGTTGCAAACATCAGGGCAGGCCATCAGAAGGATCAAATTTGCTTCCCCAACAAGTTAGTGTATTGTTTTAACAGTGCAACATGTTAGTATGTGGTGAGAATGGACTGCCGAAAGAAAGACACCTTCTGAAGCTGGGAGCTCTCTTCACACCTCATGCCTCTCCAGAAGATCTGCAACTTGCTAAGGGCTCTACTTCAACTACTAGACTGGTGGAGGTGATCAATGGGCAGGCCGCAGAAAATAGCGACGACGACCGGCACACAGGGGTCTGTTCGCAAGAGATGGACCAAATGCTGCAGCCAAAGGCGATAGAGTACCTATGCGGTTACGATGAGGCGATGACCTACCAGCTGTTTTGGGACTCTATGCGTGGCACGCTGCAACTCTCCAAGTAGAAGATCGGCACACAGACGCCAAGCAAGGCATGCAACAGAACTGCAAGCCGCGCAGGTGGTAGGAGGAGAAGCGAAGTGGTGCAGCAGAAGGCTCGGCGGCTTGTAGGGTGATGGAAGGAGAGGAAGCAGATTGCCGTGGACCTCCTCCAGTCATGGGCTGCTTTTGCACCATATAAGATGCAGGGATCGATCACAGCATGGATCCGGCGAGTGGATCATACAAAATCTATTTAATTCCAAGGTAGATGTAAGGGGATGAGATGATGTACAAGTATGCATGTCGATGATCTTTATTTAGTCATTGCATATATGTTTGGATTTTTGTTCCTCACTTTTGAGGTTTTGAATTTGATGGAGTGAAGTAGAGTTAAGTAGTAGATCATTAGTACAATTCTTTACAACTAAAATTAAGTTTAGCTTTCTTTGAACCTTGGCTTGACGACAAGGTTTTGGTTACCGAATGAGGCAATTTTACCGAGGGGGACTGGTAAATGTGGTTACCACGACCTAGAAATACCGAGAATATTTCGAGTGATTTTTGTAGTTGAATTTTGAATTCAAATAAGTGAATGGTTGAATATTCGAACCAGAGACCTCTCAAAAAAGGAACTAGGTTGCTACCAACACGCCAGAACCAACTCTCATGGCATTAATTAGATCCTACGTACTTTACAGTATATCGAGTGTTTAAATTCTAAAATTTCAAAAAAATGGTATTTTTTGCTCGGTATGGCGATTTACCGAGGGGCACGGAAATAAGCGGTAACCATGGGAAATCTTGAAAGTTCGACCGGTAACCAAAACAGTGCTTGACGGAATATTTGAATCATGTAACACTGCTTTTATGTACTACCATGTCAGATTATACGGATCAACAACTTGTTAACACCAAATTGTTTCAAACGGTTGCTCATGCCAAGTACTACCTGTGTAAAGATCTAAATGGACTCTAGTAATCTTAATGATCTTATATTTCTTTACAGAGTGATGACTTCAGTGATCTAAAGGATCTTATATTCCTTTACAGAGGCAGTAAGTTTTTATTAGAAAACAAAAAGACATGAGCAAAGCATGTTACATGTTGCTCAGGCCCATGACTAATTAACACCCAAGGTGCATGTTACACTGTTGTCCTAGCCTGTGCTGTGCATGTTGAGGTTATTCATTTGTGTGAGTTATTTTTAGTGTCTTTTCAAAACAGAACAAATCATATTTACTCTCTACCAACTCACCGGCACGATAAAGTGACCGCACCTACTCTTATTGCTATGAACGTAGGCAGTCACACTTCGAATAAAAGTATGGGATGCATGTCGTTGCCTGGCCCAAGTACGATACCTTGGCTTCAAGCGTTTGTCCCACATCTGTGGAGCACATTGCCGCGCTACTATTGATGGGCCATTTCAATGATAGTAATGGTACATTGGTACGCCGCCCTCCCCCGATATAGCTGTATCATCTCTTTTTCAATCCTTGCACACACCAATATTCAATTTATTTGGATCACTCCAACATCTCACATAAGCATGTAGTTCATAACCGTCCGATTGATGGTTTTGAGAAAAGCACGCGTGAATCACAATTACTTGCATCATTATTTTGCCGGCGGGAAGGCCCCTTGTCCCATACCCCTGAAAAGTCCCAAGGCCAACATCCTGCCAAAGATGATCAACAGCGCCCCGCATTGCCTCACCCGAGGAAAGGCGAGCTCCCCGGTGGCACGCTCGACCAAACGGGCCGCAAGGGTGCCGCCGTGGCTCACTTGGCTACTGAGCATCCCTAAACGATGTACGGAGCTAGGGAAATTACAACCCTTCCATGCCTACTGCACAAACTCAACTT
This sequence comes from Triticum aestivum, assembly GCF_018294505.1. Taxonomy (NCBI): domain Eukaryota; kingdom Viridiplantae; phylum Streptophyta; class Magnoliopsida; order Poales; family Poaceae; genus Triticum; species Triticum aestivum. Next base: position 618,217,329 of record NC_057802.1, on the reverse strand, counting down.
CAGGATGGAGGGAGGCTACACCACAGGTGGCTCACCAACAGATAGACCCCCGAGGACACCCAACCGCCGCCAGGAAACAACCAAAACAACCCCGAGGGTCGTTGCTGTCAGCCCCAGCTGCCCACTGGTGCCCCGTGGTCCGATCGGGATGGATCTAACCTGACCGGCACCCAGCAGGCGCGCACCCCGAATCGGAGGCCGCTCCAGCCGAAGAAGAGGAGGGAGCCTCCCAGCATCATCAAGTTGCCACCCACGCCAGCTGAGCACCCTAGCCGATGCCGTTGTCGAGACACGCAATAAAACGAGGAAGATCAGAGAGAGAGAGCGATGAACATGAACTGGAGAGAGAGTGGTTTTGTGCCGCCGTCAACCGCACAGCTTTTCTGTTCTTTTTTCATTCCTTCATGAGATTACACAAAGAAGCTAACTACCTCCCGGCCGAGCTGCCATGATCCGCGTCTGTCGCCCCATCTAGCGACTACGTCACATAGCTCAAGCCAGCGACCGGGAGAGAAAGGAGAGGAGCGGTGCGTGCTAGATGCAGCCCTCCACTATGTATGTGCATGCGCATGTCACATCGGACCATGCACAAGCATTATTTTAAACAGAAAAAAGAAAACTACTACTTCCTCCGTTCTTAAATATTTGTTTTTTTAGAGATTTCAAATGGACTACCACATACGGATGTATATAAACATATTTTAGACACTCATTTTGCTCCGTATGTAATCACTTGTTAAAATCTCTAGAAAGACAAATATTTAGAAACAGAAGGAGTACGTTGCATGCATGAGATTAGTCTAGGCATAACAGCCGAGGCACCTGCCCACACCCCGCCCACTCGAGGCCAGATCTGGCTGGGCCGCATGCCGCAAGCCGCCATCCCTGCCATGTTATATATGTCGCCAGCCCACATCCACTCTGTATTCCGTTGCATAAAAGCTGATGTTGCAAGTCCCTAAAGTGGAGTTCCTTCTGAACTTGGATGCCTGAAAACTAATGTCTTACATTATGGAACGGAGGGAGCAGTAATTGTCAACTTGTCTGCATTTTCACTGTCCTTGGCGACACAAGAAGAATAGGCGGCGCTGACCTCGTCTTTACCTCCAAGGCACAATCACGACTGCGGGTTCAACTTCACGCCAAGCAGCTACGTGATTGCTGTGGCACGAAATCTGCAGTTTCGTCGCTGTGCACCAGACACACATTCCGTCCGTGCACGTAATATACAGCCTCAGTGACCTTCTAGCTTGTTTCCACCATATTCTATAGCAGGAAAGCCAATCTTGCATGTAAGTTTGTAAAGAGCAGTTCTGAACTTCAGCCCTGAAAAGCGCTTCTGAAATTCTCTGCACTTTGATGTCCCTTGAAAAAAGAAAAAAAAAAAAGGACAACCAAAGGTTAGCGAACACAGGCAGATGTCAATCACGGTGCCATCAGAGAGCAGCTGCTGGACAACGGGCAGGACGTGGTCAGTGCTGCAGCAATACATACAGATTGATGTATATAGTTTTTATGATCCATTTACATGTTTACGCATATTAATTCAGGCCACGTAACATTCAGTCCACACCATGCACAACATTCCTTACTGACCTGCAAATAATCAAGCAAGCTCAATAACATATATTACCGGGCTCACTTAAAAACAGGCATGCCGCAACCATTCTCGACAAAGGAACTGATACAAAAATAAAATTGAGCCTAGCCACCTAGTTCATTCCAGCTCCAGTCCGTCAGTACAAGCAATGCAGAAAAATATAATACCTGACCTGACCCTTCATATATACATATTATAATATACTAGTAGAGAGAGAAGTTCATATTACAACCTTAAACTACCGTCAAAGTCAAAGTGAAGTCATAGTTACTGGTGTGGATGATACCGAGGCCTTAAGAGTGGCCCATCTCCTTAACTGTAAGCTAGGCTCTTTTCCATTCAAATATTTAGGTCTTCCTATTTCCCCGGATGTGCTTTATGCGAAAGAGTTCGCCCCTGCGGTGGCGAAAGTTGGCAACAGGGTACTACCTTGGAGAGGTAGATATAATAGAAATGCCGGGAAAGTGCCGTTGATCAATGCTTGCTTATCCTTCTTACCAATGTTTCTAATGGGCTTCTACTTGCTCTCGGCTGGCACTCACGCAGGCTTTGATTAGCATAGAGGTGCTTTTTACTGGAATTTGGCTGACAATAGGCGTAAATATAGATTTGTCAAGTGGAAACTTATGTGTAGGCCCAAAAACCTTGGAGGGTTGGGCATTATTAATACCGCCGTTATGAATAAGTGTCTCTTGATCAAGTGGTGGTGGAAGATAATGACTATTGGTGTTGGTTCCCTTTGGTTCTCTATTCTTAAAGCTAAATATTTTCCTCACTCCAGCCCGTTATTTGCCTCTGCTCGAGGTGGTTCATAATTTTGGAAGGATTTGGTTAAAGTTAGACCTCTGATTTTGGCTAATGTTAAGTTTGTTGTCGGGGGTGGTTTGTCTGTTCGTTTTTGGCTTGACTGGTGGTGTGGGGACTCACCGCTCTCTGTGAGGTTTCCCACACTATTTTCTTATTGTCCTAACCCGAGTATATCCATCGCCGAGCTTTCGGCAAACAACTGGGACCTGGCTTTCCGGCGTTCCCTCTCTCCTGTAGAGTTCAGAGAATGGCAAAGTCTCTCTGCTCTCTTCCCTATGCTCTCGGAGACCGCGGACACGGTGTTGCGGCCCCATGCTTGTTCTGGTAGCTTCTCGGTTAAATCTCTTTACTCTAAGCTTTATTGGTGGTTCTCCCACCAACAGATTTACTCAGATTTGGTGAGCCCGTATTCCTCCGAAAATCAAGATCTTTCTTTGCCAAGCTTTTAGAGCTCGTCTGCCAGCGGCGGATCAAATTCATAAAAGGAACGGCCCGGGATCGGAGTTTTGTTCCCTGTGTGGTGCTTTGGAGGACACAAATCATATTTTCTTTCATTGTGTTTTGGCCAAGTTGGTTTGGAGCTGTGTAAGATCGTGGCTCCAGGTCCCCTGGGATCCTTCGTCCTTTTCTGAGCTACGGGCCCTTGCTAATCATCTGGTTGGAGTTACTAAAATGGCCTTCTGGGTAGGACTCAAAGCGATTTGTTGGTTGTTGTGGACGATTAGGAATAAGTTTACCATCGAACATGTTTTCCCTACTAAGCCTGCCGACTGCTTATTTAAATCATGTGTGTTCTTGCAGCAGTGGAGATCATTGACTAAGACGGACGACCGGGATGCTCTTGATCTCCTGATCTCTAAGGTTCGGGCCTCGGCGTCTTCTCTTTCCAAACAGGAGCAGGTTGCTTAGATGTTTTGTGTTGCTTCGACAAGTTGCTGGCTAAGTCACTTTCAGTTTCTCCGGCCTGCGTGCCGTGTGCTGGCCTGGGTGCCATGTATCTCTTCTTAAAACTGTGGGGCTACTTTGTGTTGGTTCGTCTGGTTGGTGTTTTATGCTGGTACTCTCCTAGTGGCTTTATTTATAAAGTCGGGCGTATGCCTTTTAAAAAAAAAACTAGCATCAAAGTCTGACATACAATCTTGAACTACAAAACCGTTCACTTTAAACCCCCGAACTTTCAAAGCAACCCTGATACAGTTTTGGCTCTGTTTTGACCGGTTTTGACCATTGACTACTTAGTCAGCAGCCCAATCAACGATCCACTCATCTTAGCCACACAGCCGCCACCAACGCCACCCCCTCTTGACTCGATACGGCGGGCGTTGTTCCGCCGCCGGGCCAACTGCCGGCAGTCCGCCGCCGGTGAGCGGTGCCGCCACCTCTAGCCGCTCCCCACGCCCCCAACACTTGCCCTCCGCTGCCCCTCGCCTCTGTCTGACGGCCACCACTGCCATGCTCACGCAGCCGTCACCCCACACAGCTCCCAGCCGCCATCCATCTCACCTCCTCTGCCAACCTACCGGAGCCCTGCCTCCACTCGCGGCAATCACGCCAGCCACCAGTGAGCTCAACTCCACCCGCACGAATGCTCTCGTCGAGCTCCACCCGAGACCTATGTCGGCGCTGCCCTTCACCGGGAGGTTAGCCACAACCGCCTGCCCAGTCACGTGCAGAAGTTGTCGTCCTCCACTGACGCGCGAGCTCCAGCCGACCACATGGTCGGCCGACGTTAAACGATCTCCCGTTGTTGCACGCCTCCACTCAGAGGTGAACGCCGCTCCACACGCGTCCGTGCCACCGTCCTGCTGGTCGCCGATGCCCAGCTGCGAAGGTCTGTGCTCTTGCGGGATGGATCAATTGTTGTGGGATCTATCGAGACTGAAGCTAGCAGCTGCTGCCTGCCTCTCATTGATTTATTCTGATAGGATTTTGGTGGAAAAAAAAAGATAGTCAAAACTGGGTGACTAGTCAAAACCGGTAAAAACAGAGTCAAAACTAGGTGAGGGATGATTTTTGTCCGGTTTTGAAAGTTGAAGGTTGTAAATTGGACGGTTTTGAAGTTTGAGGTTGTATCTTAGACTTCGATGGTGGTCGAGGGCTGTAATATGGACTTCTCTCATTAGTAAATAACAATTTCCCAGTATGTTTTTTTTCTTTGAGAATAAACTATAGGATTAGTCAAGGAGGAGGGTATTAAGAGTACATTAAGTCATGGAGCTCCACACCCCAGAATGTTCTTAAGATCAAATAGAACAACATGAAAGAAATTTACAGGGCCTGCACAAAACAGCACCAAGCACTGCAGAGCAAGCTGGTCAGATCGAGCCCTGAGCTGAGCTGATGGAAGATGAGTAAGCCATACGTATAGGATATTTGAATCTTCATGTAATCTGAATCTCATTGTTAGATGCAGCAGACAACCGAATATACTGATCGCCAAGCCAATACACACATCTACTGAATGAAGCATAATTATTAGTTTGGCTAATCACACTGTCCATGTACGAATGCACCATTTTCTGATACAACAAAAAGCACGCATCACTGCATTCAAACAGTTGATTATAACATGGTGTATCGGCACGATATCAAGTCTTACTCAACAAGGTGGAATGAATAGCCAATGATCTAGGAAAACACTCAGGTGAGCCCCCTTTTTTCTTTTTTCTGGCACAACGAATGAAGTGCCTAGGGGATATATCATGAATCATGATAGGCATCAACATCATCCTCATCAGATTCTCCATCGGAAAATGGCTGTGCCAGAGACGCCTCCAACGGTGGGAACTCAAGCTTCAATGGTGGCCACAATGGAGGCGGATTTGCTGGTGGTAGCGTGGACGACGACAATGATGACAATTCAAAAGTCGTGCTACACCTGTAGCACACACTTGCATTACCTTCTTCCCCAACAAAACGATGATGATGACTATCTCCCCTCCATCCGGCCACTTTCCGCTCAATGCAAGTCGAATTGTATCCCTTTGCACCAGCGACAACAACCTCCTCTACAGCCACAACGTAGCAGGCGAAGAACTTGAGAAGCCAGACCTGGAAGCAGCCGAGCTCATCTGTGTCGAATTCCAGAACCACTCTCCTCAAGTAACTCAATGAGCAACCAAATCCACATCGACAATTCAGTTTGGGAAGGAAGTCTAAACCCTCGCAGCAATTTTCAACTTTGCCAGAATTAATGGAACTGCACGGCCTGAAATCAGACAGAACGGCAATCTGAATAACCGGGTCTGGAACTGTTTCGCGGAGATAGTGGAGCCAGCTCAACTTTAGTCGGAGCTCGCAGATCGTGTGGCAACAGCACAGCAGGTTCACAATGGCGGTAGCTGCAACTGCGTGGTTGGCAGGGTAACCACATGTTAGTTCTTCAATCTCAAGCCGCTCCAGGTTGGGAAATAACATTGGTGAGTCGTCATTGTTGTCGGCAGCTATGTCGGTGATGGAGTAGACGGTGAGTTTGAGAAACCTTATGTGCGGCACGACAACCAACACCGAACGGTGGAGCTGCGACACGCCATGGGAGTGCGTGGCGAGGTGGACTCGTTCTAGATGTGGTGTGCGCGACTTGAAGGAAAAGGCAGTGGTAGAACACATGGACTGGGTGTACCGGAGGTGGTACAGTTGTGGAGCGTCAAGCTCCAAGATGCACTCGCCAATTCCGCGGGTGTTCTTGCCATCGAACACGTGGAGGTTGGCCATGGCGAGCACCGTGACCACCGGGCAGCGGAGGCGGAACGGGATCTGCGGTAAGATGGCTCTATCTGTGATGCTAAGGGACTCCATGCGGAGCTCGGCTAGTCTGGGTGCAGCGTCGAGGATGTTCTGAAGCGTGTTGATGTCGACGCCACAACGGCGCAGTCGCAGCGCCTCCAAACACGGTAAGGCGTTAGCGGGTTTCCGCCTGGGAGGGTCGTCGTACCAGCGCGGCAGCCAATAACACACCTGCTCCCAGCCCCAGGTCACGTAGTAGCCTGTGAGTTCAAGGACACGAAGAGAAGTTAGCGGCAGCATCTCCAAATCCACTTTGAAGTCGCACCACGGAGTCGACGGCGGAGGCGCCGTGTACGTGTATTGCGGGCAGCCACCATCCTGGCACTCGATGCGGAGCTGCTCCACGCCGGCCTCAACAGCGGAGGTCAGGGCGACGTTGGGGATATCCTCGTCGCCAATGAGGACGGTCATCTTCTTGATGACACGGCCGCACGAACGGCCCAAGTGGAGCTCATTGTGGGCGCTAGCGCAGGAGAGGTAGTCGAGGTTGAGGGCGGCGGTGTGGCGCCAAAGCGGCCGGCGCCATCTGCGGGAGAGGGCAGTGGTGCGGGCGGCTTCACGGGAAGGAGCGAAGGAGAGGATGTGGATCAGCAGGTCGTCAGGGAGATCGGAGAGCCGGTCCGCCGAAGGTGCGGCGGAGGCCATTGATGCGTAGATCGGATTGACCTTCGTCACCTGTATCAATTGGGCTTCGTCACCTGTATGGACTACGGTATTTATTTATCCTAAGTCCAATGGGCTAAGAACCCAATTGATTGCTTCCTTGTCAAAAGAAAAACAACTGTGTAGTTCAAAAAAACAAAACTGTGTGACACGAAAAGGTACGTACGTACACAGAACTCATATGTACAAAATCGAGGAAAAATCTTAAGTTGTCTACCACGCAAAGCTGCGCTCACCTGCTGTGGCTCGGAGATTCCTCCCGGGCTCGCACGCGTGTGTAGGCAGTGTAGGTGATGTAGTTTGCTAATTAGTACACAATAGTATAGTTTTAAATAGCTGGCTATGAGAAATAGTGGTTACCTTGATGGAGGCATCGTCGTGTAACTACTGTCGACCCACTCGTACTGCTCTCGGGGAAAATCTAGGATCTGGTGTTCCAGATCGGACGATGGCGGCACTGCGGTGTCGTTTCTCTCTTGGGAGCATCGTTTGTGGAGCAGCGCTGGAAGTCAGAGGCAGGAGGTGGAGCGGCTTCGTCTTGCACGGAGCTTGGGCGGAGATGTCAAGTCATGACCGGCAGGTGCTACGCACGACAGATCTTCCAAAGACTCCAAGCTATGTCGGCTGGTGGTACTTGGCAGCATGGTGCTGAGGAGTATCAGTGGCGACCGCGACGTGCTCAGCTGTTTGCGCGCAGGGAGGAGGTGCCGTTGGGCGCCGTGGTGGCGTCGACGATAGCTAGACCGAGCAAGGTTGATGCATCAGTACAATTCTGGAGATGGAGCGGTGGCAGTTGACGGCGGCGGCCTCTTAGAGCACGCCGGACCGGCGAGACCCATGCCCGGCAGGCGTCCTGGATGGGTCCTCAGGTCTTAGATGTTAGGTTTGGCTGCGATGTCTGTTTGGTATTAGGCCCAGGCTATCTGCACCCCTTCATCAACTGGATAGGTGTAGCCTGGATAGGTGTAGCGACAATTTGTTGCTTAGACGGCGGCTTTAGTCTTACTGTTGTATTACTTTGTAAGGTCTTGTGAGAATAATTAATAAAGTGGCCGTATGCATCGCCCATATGCAGAGGCCGGGGGTCATCCTCCTTTTCTAAAAAAAAAAGAAATAGTGGTGGCCCTATAAATCAGCCATAGCGAGCCTATAGTCTATTTTAAAACTTTTTTGACAATTATATGTGAATCCAGGGCCGGCCCTGATGGCGGGGGGGGGGGGGGGGGGGGCAGGGGGCGGCCGCCCCGGGCCCCAATATCTTGGGGCCCCCTCCTACCTGGCCTGCTTACATACGTACGTTAGTGATCTGGGCCTTGTTGGGTGAGGCGAAGAAAAATGCAAACTGGGCTTCGTGGAACCGTGCAAGTACGTGCTTTGGCAGCCTAACCGTACATTACACACGTACTATCGATCCATCCGATGGAACTAGGTTTGCGTATGGATTGCCGGCCCTCGTCTCTATCTCCACTAATCGCGATTTGTAAAGTCGCCTGAGCCACCAAGCGCTGAGCGCTGGCCGCCGCCCGCCGCCCGCCAGCGGACGCAGCAGAATGCCCACCGCGCATAGGCTACCTCGGTCCTTGCCATACACACCATCGTTGATTTCAAATAAGGTAGCTTATGTCTTAGTGATTTGGTTTTATCTTCTGCCCTAGAATTTTTCCATAAGACCTTGTGTTAAGTTTTTAATTAGTACTTGTCTCTTCTAAATTTCAGATCTACTATGTCTGATGGTGAGAAAAAAGAGATGAGAAAATTATTTGATGAGTTGATAGTATCACAGAGATCGTTTTGGATGAGAAAACTAATGCTAATCAAGAGACGATGACCATATAAAAGTCAATGTTGACATCAAGGCATAGCCGTACTCATAGCAGTACTTCTCGCTTTCGCCCAGCATTGATGGCCATGGGACCGGCACGTCATTGAAGTCAATGTCTTCGCCCGGCGTCACAATGTGCGAGAGGTTAGGCCCTACGATGAGTAGGATCTTTCCACGGTGATAGGCGGCGAAGAAGTGTCTAGTGTATACAAGAGTCCTCTCGACGACCGTCCACGTGGTGTCACCAGGACGCAGGAGTGCCGCCCTGAACGTGGGTGTATCTTCTGCGTCCGCTTGGGAGAGACCGTACAGAAAGATGGCACCGTCGCTGTAGACAATGCCGCAGAGGCCGAACCTGGTGCCAAAAAGGCAGCAGTAGAGGCCGAAGGGTTGCCCCTTTTCCCACTTGTCTGGGAAGGCAGGGAGATGGGCGATGGCGGCTCCAGTAAGAGGGTCGTGGAGGCTAGGGCAGGGGCCATCGGCCATGTACCAGACGGCGGTGCCGTCGGCGCTGGCCACCCAGGTTCGTTTGTCGGATGGAGGCGAGGAGTGGTAGCTTGTCCTCGAGAAGACACATCTGAACTTGAGATCATACTTGTCCATGTTCGTCGAGAGGAGCCATGGAAATAAGGATGGCTGCTTCGTTGCCGTGGTGTCGTGTGAGTCACGCCATGTCTTGCAGACTGCGTGGAACCGGACGAAGTCGACGACGTGGTGCAGCCGGCCGGAGATTTCACGGAGCACGTCCGGCGGGAGGTCGGGACACCGTCTCTGGTGCATGGCGACCGGGCAACAAGGACTCCACGCACTTGTTCTTGCAGATCAGACAGACAGGCATCGTATATGTGTATATACGGGCGCTAGCTCTGTTAGTTACAAACCTACACGGACTCAGAGAGTTCGATGCCACTTGACGATTACTTGACCGATTTGAATCAACTACTGTTCGGACTACTTTTTTTTATAAATGGCGCGTTATTATTAATTAAAAGATTTAAGCATTACATCCGGTCTTTGCATAACTGAGAAGCACACGGCCATATCCAAGTCCAAGTTCCAAAAAAAAGCAGAAAAAGGCCAAATACACTTAATCAACTGAAGTCCGTATAACGCCTAAGATGTAGGATGGCCAATGGGAAGATCATGCGGCCATCCATGTCAGGTAAAAGTATTTCTCACATAAGAGAACTATTTTTATCGTTAAATGAAGGATAAAACAAGTGTTGCCGAATTATAAACAAGTGTTACTTTTGGCTTATCATTTATACACAGCCATAGCAACCAAACAAGGGCAAGCGCTCCCACATTGAGACGAATTATAAACTAGAATTCCACCCCATGTAACCAGTTGCTGAATATATTGGCAACACTAAATGAAGGATACAAGCCAAAAACTACTTGGATGACTGACCAAATAGAACGACCAACTTGCATTGGAAAAATAAGTGTTTTATCATCTCGTCGTGATGACAAAACACACATTGCTTATTTCCATGCCAATTCCTCTTAATAATATTATCTTTGGTAAGAATGACTCCTCGACGAAGATACCACGCAAAGATTTTATTCTTAAGTGATCTTCATTTTCTAAATCTTCTTGTTATTATCAACTGACACCTCTGACTGGATCAGAGCACTATACATAGAATCGATCGTGAATTTACCATTCACCTGTAGACTCCAATGAAATTCATCAGTTCCTTGTGATAATTGCACTGTGGATAATCTCAATAATAGAGAGTTCCACTATTCAAGTCTGGGACAAATTAAATCTCTTCTGAACGTCACATTCGGGGGAAAGGAATCCAGAACCATTGCGATAGTACCACCCTTGTGATGCACAAAATTGTATAGAGACGGATATTGTTCACGGAGTATAGCATTACCGGGCTACTTATCCTTCCAGAATCTAATTTCTGATCTGTCCTTAATAGCGAATGACCCATAGCACAAGAAGCAGGGTTAGCTTGAAGTTCTGATTGCTACTACTTTGTATCGGCAGAAGAAGATTGAGACAGAAGATAGAAAGTGAGAGATTGAGATGAATTTTTGGCTTTGGGTGCTACTACTCTGGACATGTGTGTTGCCGCTGCTTCAGCGCTTCACTATTTGCTGGGTCAACTATTTAGTACTACCTCCGTCTCATAATATAAGATCATTTTTAAAGCCGTGTTAGCTTGAAAAATGATCTTGTATTTTGGGATGGAAGCAGTAGAAAAAATAAGTATTTAAATTATGAACTACATCCACCTATAGAAAAAAGGTTTGGCCCACTAAGTTATAACAACACAATTTCACAGGCAGAAGGGAGTGATGCAAGCATAATAAGAACCATGGCAGAAGGGAGTGATGAAGCAAGAAGGGTAAGTCAGTTGCCACGTAACACAAGATAATGTGGTTGAATATGCATGAAGAAAAAAAATTGTTGACCTCATAAGAAACACTAAATTATTTTGTCCAGTAATATTATTTTATTGATCCTTAAATGTCTTAACAACTATATGCCGCTGGGAACACTTGATCTTCATCACCATAATATGTTCACCACCCATCCATCATCTTGAATTTAGAAATATATTCAAAAGAAAAGAGAAAATCTCATGGATGCATGTCGTGGCAAGTCCGTGTAGAGGCCAGCCAGGGGTTATCCGTCTTCTCAAGAGAAGTACCACGGTACGTCTACTTGCTCTCAATTACTTTGAGAGGAGTGCTTGGGTACAAACCCACCCCAACCCCCCCCCCCCCCCCCTCCCTAAAACGTATAATGGATAGTATGGTCATTTCACTAGGTATAGGAATACCCACCCGACGCCGTACGTCCGCGCGCGACGTCGTACGCCCGCCCGCGTATGCCGCACCCGTCGCTGTACGTACGCCCGCCCGCGTACCCGCACCCGTCGCCGTACGTCGCCGCCGTACGCCCGCACGTCTCCACGTTGGCGTCGACAGTTATTGGAGAGAGAAAAAAAGACACGATAGCCGCCAACGCCCGCCATCGAAACCCTGAACCCTAACGCATCCACGCCGTCTCCACGTCGGCCACCGTCTGCACGAAGTCGCCGTCGCCCGGGTCGCCGCCCAAACAGGCCGCCGCGCGTGCCCCGGCGCCGTTGCCGCCGCGTTCCATTCCCGTCGCCCAGATAGCCGCCCACCCGTGATCTACGTCGCCGCCTCCCTCCGCGCACTACGCCTGCTACGACCAGCCATCGTCCTCACGCCGTCGACACCTGCCTCCGCCGGCCAGCAACGTCACGCCGTCATCACGTTCGTCATCGGAGAAAATGGATCCTGCTGAAATCCTCGCCGCCGTGCAAGAGGTTGGTTTGAGACATCGTTGTGCTTGATGAAATAATTGTTTTAGGGATGAAGTTACACGGTGTTTGATTGATCTTAGAATTTTTTTTAAACATGTATAGTTAGAGGAGGAGGGCGATTATGATGGCGATGATTACGACGAGGACAAAGAAACCTCGTCACTGAATATGGATGAACCTGCTGAGGAGAACTACATGAGTTTGGATGAATCTTATAGTGGCAATGTAAGTGTGATCAATGTTGATAAGAACAATAAATATGATAAACCGCACGGACAATTACATGGTTTTTTGCATCATGCAGCGACATGGCGATGATGATGATGATATGGATATAGATGATTCATTTGCTGAAAGTGCACTCCGGGTATGTTTTTAAAAAAATCAGAGAAGAAATGACATAATAATCATATGAGCGCCTACATGTATTTTTTTGCAATGTGTGCAGATGGACGAGGACGGGGACTTTGTGAGGAATATTGTGGACGATGAAAGTGACAAATCGCACGTTGATGCATCTCATGATGACAGCTCCAGCAAAGTAAGTTTTGAAACTTACATACATTACATATTAAAATAATAACTGACTGACATAAATGGTTTAATGCATTAATTTACAGGGAGATGTAGATGGTACAAGCGGGAAGGATGAAATGTTGGTGATGATCTGTTTAATTTCGACATCGGATTTGATGAATATCAGCAAGAATCATTGGACATGCATTGGAAGGTCATGAGGAAGACGTTCAAGTCATTAGGAGAGGCTTACAATTTCTATAACCAATATGCTTACGAGCGTGGTTTCAGCGTAAGAAATGACTCACTGAAATATTCGAAAGGTCCTGAGGGAACTAAGCGCTTGAGAAAGTATATGTGTGCGAGAACTGGGAAACGACAGGCAAAACTTTGTACAATGGAAGGCAGGACCCGCGGGCTGAGAGGGGAGACTCGTTGCTTCTGCGATGCGCATATAACTTTGAAACTTGATAAAGAGCGTGACGTTTGGTATGTCAGCAGTTTCAGTGATGATCACAGTCACGTACTAGCTAGACCGGATGAAGTCACATTTCTTCGGTCTCATAATCAGATAAAAGAATATCAGAAAGCTGAGATCTTAACTATGGCAGGTGCTGGAATCAGGAAACATATGATTTATGATCAACTCATAAGTAGGTACGGGTCATATGCAAAGGCTGGTTTTGGGAGGAAGAAGCTTTATAACATGTGTTATAGAGAAAAAATGAAGTTGCTTGCACAAGGTGATGCAGATACTGCCATTGGGATCATGATGACCAGAAGAGAGAGGGATCCAGATTTCTTCTTTGAGCACACCGTCGATGATGAAGAAAGGCTGAAAAACCTATTCTGGTGTGATTCTCAATCACGTCAAGACTATGTTGACTACGGTGATGTGACCATCTTCGACGGCACATACAGAATGAATAGGTATGGCATGCCATTTATACCTTTTGTCGGTCTGAACAACCACCGTTGCACCACGGTATTCGGTTGTGCTCTTGTGTCTGACGAGACGGAAGATTCATATGTCTGGCTGCTTGAGACGTTTTTTAGGGCTCATTGTCAGAAGAGGCCCAGGTCAGTAATTACTGATGGAGATGCAGCTATGATTAAGGTCATCAGAAAGGTACTTTCAGAGGTTTGGCATCGTCTTTGCTCGTGGCATATTGAGAAGAACATGCAGAAACACCTTCATCATAAGTCTCTAAAGGAGTTCAGGTCTCTACTTTATTATGCCACTTCAAAAAAAGTATTTGAGGAGAGATGGGCAGCGTTTACCGCCAAATGGCAGTCGGAGAAAACAAAGACATGGTTACGTAGGATGTACAAGAAGAAAAGGCTTTGGGCTGCATCATATTTGTCTGGTGGGTTTTTCCTAGGTATGCGAAGTAACCAGCAAAGTGAGAGTCTGAATTCATGTCTTCACTTGCATCTAGACTCCGGTATGACTATTGTTGATATGATTGTGCACTATGAGAACTGCATAGTTCGTCTCCGTGAGAACGAGGCGCATGACGATTACACAAACTCACAGACAGTCCCAGTACCAGTATTGGACGAGTGTAAAGATATTGAGAAATCAGCTGCCCGTGAGTTCACTGCGGCAAACTTTTATATCTTACAGGAAGATATGAAGAAGGCACGGGAGCTTGAGGTCCTTGAGAGACTGAGAGGAGCAGACACTCACAGATTCATACTGACATGGAAGGAAAATAGGGATATCAGATTCACTGTGGACTACACCCCAGGTAACTCCGAAGAAACCGTGAAGTGCAGTTGCAGAAGCATGTATCGCAAAGGACTTCCTTGCAAACATATTCTTCACGTTCTGATTCAGCTACGCTTACGTGAGATACCTAAGTGTTTAGTATTGCGGAGGTTGAGCCAAGTTGTAAGGGGTGGACTTCCCGTGAAGCGCACTAGCGATCTGTTTGCGTGGGGATGGGCAGGTGCAGGGGACAGAGCTAGGTACAGCGAGTTGACTATCTTATTTGCCGAAGCAACTCATAAAGCATGCCATAAACCATTTTTATTCGACAAGTTGAAGGCGGCTCTGAGGGACATAATAGATAATGATTACACTGAGGAGGATGAGCCTAGTGCGGAGGTAAAGTTTGTGAACGATGATGCATTTGAGCCTAATTAATCAAGATCATGGTCTTGTTCGTGATCCCGCAAAAGTTAACACCAAAGGCGCACCAAAACATAATGTTAAAGGCCGCGGTAAGGATGGTCCTGATGTCACTAAAAATGGGCGACCTAAAGCTTTTGATGAGAAAAGCAAACGTCAATGTGGACAGTGCGGTCTTACAGGTCATTATAAGTCCACGTGCCCTCAAAATCCTAAGTATGATTTTCGTATGTTATTGTAAATCTTATTGTTCAAACCAAATTTATTTGTTTATTGTGAATTAACACATATCTTACTGTTTTGGTATGTAGGAACTTTGCTTGAATTCTGGAGTATTAAAGATTGCATCGCCCTTTGATTCAAGACAGTTTTTTGATGGATTGCTATGGAAGATTGCTTCACCCTTTGATTGAAGACAGTTTTTCGATGGATTGCTTCTATCTATGTGATCTTTTATAATTGTTACATTATGTTATATGGGACTTATTGTACTTTGTTGATGTCAGACTATTTGCTACGACACCGACATAAGTATTTGTTTGATGACAGACTATGTAAAGCAAGAAGTATTTTTACTATGTTTATTTTGATGTGCTCATTATGCACTGTAGTGCCGTCGCTGTTTACTGTTGATTTTCTGCACTGTACAGTCGCCGTCGCTTACAACCCCGTCGTTTTTTATATAAAAAGCCCGACAAGTGCGCCGGCGGCACTGTCCCACAGGGCAGCGTCGGACGGCGGCAGCAGAGCGGGTTAATCAAAGGAGTTCGACTGCCTATGTGCCGCCGTGTATATAAGCCGGTCGTCGCGCGCTCCATCGGGCGAGGTGGGACTAAACATTTCCCGTCGCCCCGCGTAGTACTTGGGCCGTCGTCGCGCCGCGTGGTACTTGGGCCGTCGTCACTCCGCGGGCTGTGCAGTGTTATTGGGCCGGCCCACGCGGTCACGCGCGTCGCTGCAGGCACGGCGGCTGAGATAGAAAAGGTTTAGTCCCACCTCGCCCGACGGAGCGCGCGACGACCTGCTTATATACCAAGCGGCGCATATGCAGTCGAACGCCTCCGATTAAATCGCTACGCTACCCGTCGTTCGACGCTGCCCTGTTTGACAGTGCCGTCGGTCAAGTCTGACGTCAGACTGGCCGGCACACTTGTCGGGCTATTTTTTTTAAAGAAAAACTAAGAACGTCGGTGTTACAAGCGACGGCGGCAGTGCTGAAAAACAACAGTAAACAACGACGGCAATATAGTGCGTAATGAATACATGGGCATTTTTTTAACATTTACCAGAAAACATGGACTGTTATATCCAAACAATTTGACGATGGCAGAACTATGAATATGAATAATTCCAATTTAAAGACAGCGGCATGAAGACAAAATAATAATCCAAATGTCATTCTCGACTTAAATATTCAAAATAGTAGTGTCTTCTTCGTCACAAGATATCAAAGTCGAAATAAATGTAAACATTATTTGAGCCTACAAAATTTCTAGTACATAAATTTTGCCACATTTATTTCTTCTTTGCAAGCCGGGTAACTTTGTCCTTCACATCGTTGAGCGTATTTCTCTCTGAAAAAATAAGCTGCGCAATCATTAAGTCCCTTGATTTATCAATTGACCCCTGTTAGAATTTCATATTAGTACAATCCAAATAGTATTACATAATGAATTCAATTGAATATAAGCATTTGAAATAAAACCAGACCTGGGGAGAATGGCTTGTCCATTTTTCACCGTTCCAATATTGAAAGCATCGAAGAACAAATATTCCACATGAATTGCTGGTCCATACAAACAACGTTTCATAAGTTCGCATTTCAGGTAAGATATTAAAATAATATGAAAGTATTTACTCACCCGTCTTCTTGTTGTGGCATCGTATACGTGTTGATAGGCCAGGTAGACACATCCGGATAATTCACAGCACCGCTCACATTCGCATTACGTATGTCATATCCAAGTTGTTTTCTCTGTTCATATATATAATAGCACGGAAAGAATTTAACATAGTTCAGTTACTAAATGATAGTTTCAATATGCTCATGAAAATTTATGCCGTACCAGCTCCTCAACTTTGTCTCTAATTTCACTGTCAAGTTCGGGTCCCATCAAAGAATCAAGAACCTGGAACTCTTCCTTCGGGCGATGCATGACGATCGAAACCCAGTGGGTATTTCCCTTATTAAGAGGAATATAAATCTGCATCACAACGAAAATATGATGTAATCAACCCATACTCTCTTATTATATATATCCCATATATGCATACATTAAGGCAGTTGAACTTACCTTGTCTTTTTTAAAATACTCATCGGTGCATCTATTCACGGGTCCATTCTTCTTCGCCACAACTTCATTGTCATTTTTTCCTGGCTCGGTGTCCAGTCTAAATTCAAGTAACCAATTGACCAGCCAGGTCGGCATTATATGACGATCGTCACCAACAACTCCCAACAGATACGGCGAATAAGCATTGATAACCTGAAAATAATTTAAATGATGTATAACAATTCCAATTTGCATTGAATGCTAATAGAAAACACAACAATAACTTACATCACCGGTTAGCCATTGATGGTCAAGAATCTTACAAGCTCTCTCTGCACTAAGACCTTCGCGCATGCCATCATTGAATATTTCCTTCTTTCTATGTTTTGCTGACCGCTCATAAGCACGAACAAACTTAACACTAGCTTTAATCACATCGTATTCATCTTGAAAGACTTCTTTCTCGAATAGTTCTGCAATACATGACGGTAATATGTTAATAAGTCAATGATAAGTAGTAAGTTCAGCTCGAAAACAATATGATAAAACTCACTTGCTTTTGCTGAACGTTTTGCACGCTTTGTCGGTATAACTGGCACATAAGGAGACTTTATAAGGTTTGATACCTTCCGCTTCCGTTTCCCTACAACCTCCTCATGTACCTCATCTTCTCCAATAGAATCTACGGATCCACGTGATGCGATTTCATCTGTTCCTAAAGATGTAACGGATTTCTCATCAGATACCTCAGGAACTTCGATAGGATCTTCTTTATCACCCTTGAAACTATCAAAATATTCAGGTGTGCAATAATAAGGTCTCTTCTCTTCAGAATCATTAATATCATCTTCATCATCCTCTTGCACATTCTTTTTTCCTGGTGTTTTGAAATTGTCCATGTCAGGATTATATACAAATTCTTTACGAGGTTTTCCACCATAGTTTCTAGTTTCACTATTTTCACCATACTCATTCTCTTCTTCTTTTTCAATATCACCGGCTTTGTAGAATACAGTGCTTTTGTTCAATTTCTCTATGACCCTCTGTGATTAAAAATTAGTTGTAATTAGTTATGTGACACATCAAAAAACAAAGTGAACGGCAAAATAAGAAAACTTGTACCTGTGCGCATAGCTCCGGCATACGAAGCATGTCCTTACGAATGTGCTTCAGCTCAGTCAAAATCCGATCCATAATAGGGTTCTGGGTAGCTGAAGCCTCAGATGTACTCACACCTGTTCTCCTTCCAGTAATGTTAGACTTTCTCGTACTGGATTTCTTGTTATTTTCAGCATGTTCCATTCTAATTTTGTTTAATCGGCACTCTTCAGTAATGGTGTCATCGATCTACAACATAAATAAGAATCATACAATCATATTTAATTAATAATTAATTGCAGACTTTAAATGAAAATATATATATTTAACGTATTACCATTCCAACACCACGACCATATTGAAAGTCGTACTTGTCTCTTTTCTCTGTTGTCGCTTCTGTCCAATTCCTCATCAAGGGGCTCAACAGTGCTAAAGGATCATACCGCGGACCGGTGCTTGGCTGCACCTTCTCCCAATATAGATACTGCAAAACAAAAAAACTACCATTTAGCATATGTTACACTATTATTACATAATACAAATATTCAATTTAAAAAATAAATCATACCTGCAGAAGTGCTAGGTTGCCACGTGGCCATTCCCTAACACGGCCGGGCTGCAAGAGCATACCAATCTCCGACAAACAAAACCGCAAAGTGAATGCGTTCCAGTTGAACTTTTTTATCTGCCTGACATCTTACACTAATGCATAATAATTCTTCGGAATGTACTCATCAGACACTGATGCAATTATAGTCCCTAACAGGACGAGAAACGCCATCCGAACAAATTCATCGTCCGCGTTTTTATTTCTCTCAATCTTCTCAATAAGATCATCAATCAATATTTTACCATTCTTCTTGTTAACAAAACTAGATGGAATTTTTTTATTGCTTTGCCTTGGTCCATACTCAAAAAACTAGAAACATCCACTCCTTCATTCTTCAAATCAAATATAGCGAACACATCATCAGGCCTCAGTGAAATCAACCCTTTTTCCGGCTGCCTCTTGGACCATGAATTTTTTACTACTAGGATTGTAACCATGAATCATAAGCGCAAGCAAATTATCACGCATCTTGACCGAAGGTATTCGTAACATGACCTCCATCTCCGTTTCGTAAAATGTAAATCGCTGACTTGGTGTTAACTTATTAACAAGACTAACCCACTTTTCTACGGAACATGCAATCACACCATCGATGTCCATACTGCATATAATAATATCTATGTGACGTTGCATGCAGCTAATGTGTTATATTATGATGAAAATAACAAAGGAAATACCTACCCGACGGCGACTAGTGCGGGCGACGGCGACAGCTGCGGATGACGGCGGGTGCTGACGGCCGGCGCTGACGGCGGGTGGTGACGTCGACTAGTGCGGGGTGACGACGGGTGTCGACGGCGGGTCGACGCTGTCGGGCGGGGAACGACAGTGTGGGCGGCGGCGGCCGACACGGATCAGATCGGGCGCGTCGTCGGCACGTACGAGGCAAAAGTGCATGCGCGACGTGATTGGGCGACGTGCGCGATTGTCAGGAATATTCCCTCACCTAGCGACGGCTCGTGCAGATATTTGCGGCGTCGGGCCCGCGACGATTATTAAGTGGGCGACGGCCCGTTGATTTTAATAAGCATATGTCTACAGTATCAGTGTGGGCGACTGCTAGTTTAGTCCCACCTCGGCCGCTGAACGACGCCCCGACCAACTTAAATAGCCGCGTCAGTTAACCCATACATGGTCATATTTAATATTGTGATATGGCTCTACATAACAGCCCAGCAGTACAACTGTTCGGGCTGTACTGCCCGGGCAGTTAGGTAAAGTCACATCGCACTATTAAATATGTATTTATTTATTTCTAGAATTTTGTCATTTTGTGTATTTTTTTAAATTTTACACGAAAAACAAACATGTTTCTAACATTTTTTTACTCCGTCAGACGTCACAAAACTTTTTTCACACGTTGGCATCACCATCCATAGCACCCACGCCAATTTACATATTTTTCCGACGCTCTACAGATTTTCTATGATTTTTCGGACCGAAAACACTGCCCGGACGTGACGCAACGTGCGTTCGTAGTCGGATTTCGTTCATCTTTGGCGTGCGGTACCCGGGCGGGTCCTCACACACGCTGGTAAAAGTTGGGTGCATTCCGGCAAACCGCACGGGCGCTTGCTGTGGAAGCCGGTGGTTTCGGTATGGGTGGAGGGGACCCTCGGTCGTACGTCTCTCCGTCGCATCCGCCAAACTCGCTCATTTTTTTCCACAGGCCACAGTGACCATGCAGGGCACGCACGCCAAAATTTATCGCGTTTCGACGCTCTATGGATTTTCTATGATTTTCCGGGCCGAAAACCCCAAAAACACTGCCCGGACGTGACGCAACGTGCGTTCGTAGTCGGATATCGTTCATCTCTGGCGTGCGGTACCCGGGCGGGTCCCCACACGCGCTGGCAAAAGTTGGGTGCATTCCAGCAAACCGCACAGGCACTTGCTGTGGAAGCCGGTGGTTTCGGTATGGGTGGAGGGGACCCTCGGTCGTACGTCTCTTTGTCGCATCCGCCAAACTCGCTCATTTTTTTCCACGGGCCATAGTGACCATGCAGGGCACGCACACCAAAATTTGTCGCGTTTCGACGCTCTACGGATTTTCTATGATTTTCCGGGCCGAAAACCCCGAAAACACTGCCCGGACGTGACGCAACGTGTGTTCGTAGTCGGATTTCATTCATCTCTGGTGTGCGGTACCCGGGCGGGTCCCCACACGCGCTGGCAAAAGTTGGGTGCATTCCGGCAAACCGCCCAGGCACTTGCTGTGGAATCCGGTGGTTTCGGTGTGAAAAGATGTGTACGGAACACCTTTTTTTCTGTTAGCTTCAAATATGCCCAAATTTTTGTATCGCATTGTATCTACATGAGATTCATGCATGCCAATTTTCTGTGCATTTTGGGTCTCTTTGCATTTTGCATTTTCTACGGTTTTTGGCGTCGACAGTCCAAAAACACTGTTATTAATCAAAATTATTTCATACTAATTTTTTTTTAAATTACAAATTCCTTCTTCTAATTTCGTTTTTTTCCTTTTCCTTTCTTCCTCTCTTCACCTTTTCTTTTATATATTTTTTATTATTTGTTTAATTTTACCGGTAAACTATTTAATTTTAATTTCTTTCGGGTCACTTTTATTTTATATAATGATTCACTTTTTATAATAATTTTCATTCCAACATAACGATAGTTCATTCAACATTACGACAGTTCATTTTAATTAAAACATAAAAAACTTAATTAAACAGGACTTAACCGAAAGTAATTAAACATAACGACCTAATCTAAACCTAATCTACTCGCGTCGTCGGAGGCGGCGAGGTCAAAGATCTCCCCCGCACCGACGTCACCGTCGTCGTCACCGTCACCGTCGTCGCTGCTCTTGCCGCCGTCGTCCCAGTAGCCGCCTCCGCCGTCGCCCTCCTCCGGAGCCACCTGCGGCTGCACCGCTTCGATGGCCGCCGCCGCATCCAGTGCGGCCTGCAGCTCGGCGGCCTCTGCTGCCACCGCCATAGCCGCCGCGGCGTCGAGTGCGGCCTGCAGCTCAGCGGGCTCTCTCGCCTCCGCGGCCGCCGCTTCTGCCTGCGACGCCCGCAGTGCGATGAAGTAGTCGGGGCAGTCGTCGGGGTCGCCGTCCTCGCGCAGTGCAAACTGCTCCGACGGGATCTCGACGACGGGAGGGGAGGCGGGCCGGGCGAGGGCGGGAACCGGATGGCGGGACGAGCTTGGAGACGGCGCGGCCGCCGAAGGGGGACGGCGGGGCCAGTGCGGGGCGGAAGATGAGCCGCGCGGGGCAGACGACGAGCCGCCCGGGCCAGACGAAGAGCCGCCGGTCCGCGACTCCCGACGAGCCTGCGCGACGACGGCCCAGTAGTCTTTGCCCTCCCAAAACCTAGGGCGGCCGACGATGTTCCACCGGCCGCCCTCGTGCCGGCGGAGCTCATCCGGCGACGCGCCGGGCCCCCTCGTCGGGTACCCGTCGGCGGTGATGCGGAAGACGTGCAGCAAACGGCAGCCCGGCGGCACCATCATCCCGAGACGGATGAGCTCGTCGGTCTCCGGCGTGCTCAGGCTCGTCGGCCACGAGCCGCCTCTGCCGCCGGACGCCATGGGGGCCGCCGGGAAGGGAGCTCGTCGGCGGTGGAGCGCGTCGGTGGGTGGGGTGAGCGGGGCGAGGTGTGTCGAGTGGAGTGGGGGGGAGGCAGACGGGAAAGGAGCGGCGTTTTAAAGACGGGCGTCGGTGGGTGGGGGAGGCAGTCCGGTAGGTGACCGACGCCCGGTGTAACGCCGGCATTAATGGTGTATCGGGCCGGCGGCCGCCTCGCAACCGCCCGTCCCACACGTCGCGTCTTGTGTTTTTCTTTTTCTTTTTTTTATCTAGCCGACGCCACGTCGCCACGAGTACGTCGCTCGACAGGTCGCGTCGTGTTTTTTTCTTTGGTCATCGTCGTACGTACGCGGACGGCATCGTGTACGGGGAGTCGACGTACAGCCCCGTCGCGCGGGTACAGCCCCGTCGCGCGGGTAGGTACAGCCCCGTCACGCGGGCGGCGACTTTTTAAGTGCTGGGACGATCCTATCCTTTTTAATGAAGGGGTACGGAGCGATCTCAGCCGTTGTTGTATTTAGGGGGGTTGTACCAAAGAAGAAGTGTTACTTTGATATACTACTAAACCGAGAAATTAAGAAGGCCGGCCAATCCATCTCCAAGAACACAAACTCTTCATAGGTAAAACCAACTCGACAGATGTTGTGACGATCACGCGGCCAATCCATTATCTCGGGCATGTACCCAGTTTTGACATCTACAATGTAGATGTGATCTTAGTTGTCCTTAACGAGCAATGAACCGCTTTTCTCTCCCAAGCACTAGTACAATGTGCTTGCAGTCTCAATTTTCTCTCGATTTGGTTGGTTTAAACAAGGCACCTGAGATGTCATCCAACACCTGTTGTTATTCCATGTCCAAATCTCTACCAGGAGATGTTCCTTTTGTAGGTAGATCAACGTGAGCCTTTCCTCACTATCCACACTGAAATATGGTTCATCATAAGCAAGTCGATACGTGAGATCACGGAGTTGGACAGGAAGCCTTGTTGAGGAGATGTGGCTGGTGTTGGCACACATTTCAAGTGTGCAGAGGCCTGACAAAGCCCCAAAGGAGCCAATGGGCAATGGCACGACACACAACTATGTTGTGCTGCCAAAATGCTAGTTGTGTGCCACTGCACTCCAAATTGCCGGAGAACCGGGTCCATCCGGGCTTACCGGTTGACGAGAATGTGCGGAGACGATACTATACCATTTTCTCACGGATGCCAATGACAAGCACCTTAAAGAAGGGTGGCCTTTTCTGCTGGTCATCATTTGTCTTCAAACAATTTGCGGCCGTCAATATAGCATAGTCAGTGTCGCCGAGGGTATGCAAATCCAAATGCTCTAGACACGGGAGTACTTGAAACGTGCCGGCAAATATGTTGCAAACCGCTAGGTGGACGACAGTGGGGTGCCGCATGTTAAGGTGCACGAGGAGACGGCCATGGCGTGATACAAGCGGTACCGCATCATCGAACAAGCTAGGGTTGTCGACGCCGTGGATGAAGGAGTCCAGGAAGCGACGACCAGGGCCTAGCACTAGTTTTGGCGCAGGGACAAGGCATGGCGCAAGAGTCCCTGTATCGCAGGACCATCGAGTGAAGGAGTGGCATTGTGCAAGAGTCCCTCTATCGCACTGTTGCTGAGCAAAGAAGCCCACGAAGGGAGACGAGCGGCACATGTTCTCCGGAAAGCTACGGCGGAGGAAAGAGGGGTCGACCATGATGAGACAGCGCCACCCCTTGCACACTGTGGTGCAGCGAAAGATGGTGGCCACATCATTGATACGTACGAGGATCTCGAGGACCACGTCGTCTGGAAGTAAGGGCGTTACTGGCGCTGCTGCCTCCTCCATGTCCCTGCGATCTATGGAAGTGCTATTGGAGGAGCTACAGGCGGAATATCGGGTCGTTTAATTCGTCTGTGTGTCTCAGCCCTCCTGCGTCCAGCCAGATATAAAATATGTACTTTTTTTTTGATAAACTTCTTCTCCTTTATTCATTCATAAGTAAAGTAGCATCGTTTACAAGTAAAGGGATAACCTCATCAGGGGCGTTATCCATTCAAACACTCGGAGAAGAAAACCTAGCTAACCTTGCTAGTTCATGAGCTACTCGATTACGTTTTCTATTACAATGATCAAAAATGACATGGGAAAAATCTTTCTAATGACATAAAATATGTACTAGTAGTATATATAGAACACTTACGAGATGATGAGTAATTACCCAGGTTAGTCACTACACTGGTTGGATTCGTCGTGTCTTTGTCTGTTCTACATTGTGGATACAACAAGGTAGTATAGTAAATTAGTAATTACCGTGCATCAATCGAGCGGGCTTTCGTAATGCTGGCCGATGTCGATGTGGATCGCAGTTCCATTAATCCCGTATGTAGTCGACACGAGACGGAAAGCTTGCTTTCCTAATGCTGGCCGATGTTCTTGGCTAACACGTACTCGTACGTTGCAAGACTTGTTAGCCAAGCTAGCTGGTGGATGTATTACGCCGAGGGACAAACGTGTAGGGCTGCTGCTGGCTTGTTCGATTCTTGGCCGGGACAACAGAAGCACACGTACACGAAACACTGAGCCGACCCCAGCCTAAAAGAAGTTGGATCTGTGCTTGAGTTCCAAGTTCCACCATAAAACGAAGATTAGGCAATACTGATCCGAACCCGCCAGCCACGTGGAGGCCGAGTCGGCAACCTGTAAAGAACGGATAGTAATTAACACCCTCGGATCCAATCTTGAAAGTAGAGCCGGAGGCAATGACAGTCTCGCTTCGGGACGACCTCTTGCTCGAGATCCTGGTCCGGGTTAAGGATGAGGCTGCTCTCTTCCGCTTGTAGCGATCCGACCTTAAACGGTTAAGTCTCTGTGTTTAAGTGTCATTCCTGGATCGGTATGCTGACACACACAGTACTCGAGGATTTATAACAGAGGTAAATCACATGTATAAAGTAATGTAAATACTATTACCTCAATCCAAATAGCGAAAGTAATAAGGTTGTAAATTCCCATCAACACCAACGGCAAAGTTGAGTGTAGAAATCGTAACCCTAACGTA
Organism: Triticum aestivum; assembly: GCF_018294505.1. NCBI lineage: Eukaryota > Viridiplantae > Streptophyta > Magnoliopsida > Poales > Poaceae > Triticum > Triticum aestivum. The sequence continues at coordinate 618,192,095 of NC_057802.1, read as the reverse complement.
TCACTTGTCGTAAGATTCATGCAAAATGAGACGTTGCAGCCACAAAGGGTCAGTACATTGAACGTACTGGCAAATTCACACCATAGAGCAATGATGAATAATGGCTATCACTACATGCATATTTGGCTCGTGGAAAGCTCTAAGTTTATTTTTGCATAAAGCCAATTTTTCCCTACAACAGAGGAATATATTTTATTGAACTACAAAGTTGGTTGAAAATTATTGAGAATGTTCCTCCAACTCAATCCCAAAATAATAATCATTAACCCAATCAAATTAATTAAATAAAGTGTTGAGATCAACATGATAATTCAAGAACCAGATACTCAAGACGTCCATAACCGGGGACAAGGCTAATCATGATTAGTTTGTACACTCTGCAGAGGTTTGCGCACTTTTCCCCAAGACTCGATCTCCTCCGTTGGATTTCTTGCACTACATGGTGTTTGAGAAACGGATGACCGAGACATAGTCTTTCAGAAACATTAACTCTTTACCCTGGGTGGATAGTTACACCTACTTTCACCTACATCTGCTAGCCCATCACTGAAAGAGGTCATGCAACTTACTCAACTATGCTAGAGCCCATAATAGCTTGTGGCTGCACACGGAAGTTTCTAGCATGAATAATCTTATGATCCCTTTGAGCCTGGGTGGCATTCCATAGGGTGATCACACGGGTCCTCCGGGATCCCCTTGGACAATCACTGGGTTCTCCAGGTGTCCGGGCAAACCACTGGGTGCTCCAGGGTTCCCCTACCATTTCACCCAGATGTGTATTAGAGTAGCCGCCTTAAGTTAACCATTAATAGTAACTCTCACATCTGTCATGAATCACTCAAACCAAACCACGTCTACGAGCATAGCATAGCAGTATACGCATAACGTAGTAACTCATAGGGTTTGATAATAAACAGGGCAATAGGTTCTACCTCATCAACTGTTTCCCAATACCCACATGTTGTCAAATCCTAACCATGCAATGTTTGATGATTGAAACTAATGCATAAAAAACTGGGTATGAAAGGGATATGATCAAAGTGTGAACTTGCCTTGTACTGTTGATGAAGATTATTCACACTCCTAACTCCTGATAGTTCTACTTGTCACACTCCGGTCAATCTATCGTAAGCAAGCAATAGTATCCAATCGAAGAAAAAGATCTCGAAAAACTTCGCAAACAAGCAAATAACTCTTGCAACAGAAAACAATTTTTGACAGTACCAAAATTAAGTGAATTTGGCCTTATCAGAAAGTTTAGGTCAAGAGCTTCGATTTGCAAAAAGAATCAACTCAAACGGAGTTATAAAACTCAAGTTATGAACAAAAAAGTTTGAATATGAATTTGAACAAATTTCGAAATTTGAAAAAAGTTGATGTGACAGGTTCACTGGATAGGTGAAAACAAGGCGAAACTATAGGCGCTTCTTTCATCTAATTTGGATGAACGAGTAAAAAGTTATGGCTATTTGAAAAATCAGGGCCAAGCTATTTTACAGAAAAAAATAGCTACGGCTCAAATAATTCTATGTGTAATATATAAATACAGAGAACGAAGAAAGATACATTTTTAAGGTATAGAAAAGATGATTTCCGAGTCAGGAGACAATTTTCAGAAGTCCCGCCGGAGAGGAGAAATATTTTTTTAATGAATCTAGTCAAACCAAAATATATTGATTTAACCCGAATCGAAAGATTTTTGGAGACTCCATGGGTTTATATTTATAGATGGAAAAAAAGTTTAGAGGTTAAAGGCTAGACAATGTGAAACTAAACGTAGAAGAAAATAAACGAAATAGAGAAGGAAAAGGCTAAACGCCTCGCACGTAAAGGCCTCGGCCGGCCGCGCGCTGTAAATTTTTTTTAAACAAAATTCGGTCTAAATAAAAAAAATTAAAAGGTTGACTGGGCCTGGCCCATGTAGGAGAGAAAACAAAATGATGGGGCGCCCGATGCCACTAGGCTGCGCACGTGTGTGCGACAGTTAGTTCCAGGCGAACGCACAGTTTTGTTTTTTATGAACAGAAAAGGAAAACTGAATAACGAAAATAAAATAAAATTTTATATAGGCATATTACATACCACAATTTTCAGAAAACGATTTTCTACATTTTGAACATTTTTCTAGCGTCAAATAAAATCCACAAAAATTCAAATAAATAAAAGTGTGCTACAGCTATAATAAAATCCTATAAAAATCATTTTGAAAATACCAAACTATTTCAAATTTATTTTTCTCCAATTTTCTGATGTAGGGAATCATTTTACCCTAATTTCCTTATATTTTATTTTTGGAGAAAAATAATTGGAATAAAAACCAAATAACTCTAAATTGAGAGTAATTTCAAAGGGACTTTAAATTTAATTATTTTTAAAACTTCCAACTCATATTTCATATGTTTTGAAGAAGTCATTTTATCTTCTCTCATGAAAATAATTGACTTCCTTAAAGTTTCTGAATTTGAAAATAGTTCCAAATGAAATTCAAATATTTTCAAATACCCTTTTCATTTAATTAAATGGAGAAGTCATGTCATCTTCTCTCTAGGGTTTTGTATCTGAAAAGAATTTGAATTCACGGAGATCATAAATGCAAAAATGAAAGTTTGGGAAAGTCCTTTTTTTCCTCTCATTTAACTTTCAAAAGTTTCAAATTTCACTCAACTTCACACAATCAATCATAACTATCTATTTAATAAAACATTCCAAAATTTGGAATTTTGGGATGTTACACCGCTTAGCCACGATCTGCAAGAAGTGGTGCCGTCTTGTCACCGATCGCTGCTTCCTCGGACGCCCCTGGCCAGGGTACTCCCCATCGTCTTTCGTTGCCTTCTTCACCGAGGGAAATCGCCATGAGGAACTGGACGCAGGGTGTTTGCCTGGCCCGGAGCCATGCTTCATCCCGGCACGGCGATCTGCTCTGGGCCCTTGCCGCCACTCCTTGGGATCCTTTGTGACCCCATCCCACGCCGGCCTCTTCAGCGCCGTGTTGCCGCTCATCTCACGCCACGACCTTGTTGTTGTGCGTCTTGAAGCACACGACACCACCGGCTATCCGGACAAGACCATCTTTCAATTGGGTGTATGCAACCTGCATGCAGCCACGTGCGTCATGCTCCGTCCTCTAAAAGTTAGCCCAATCTTCTACGACTACGACTGTAATGCCTATGCCATTCTGACCAGTGTAGATTGTTGCTCAAAAGATGCGTTAACACCTACGGTGCCGCCGAGCAACCCTTCATCTTTCTTCCAAGTGGTCATCATCGGATATACCGGTGATGACTTCAAGTACAATCTCCATATGTTCTCGTCCGACAAATCAAGTGGGCACAAACGTACCAATTGCTTCGACAGTGATGCGCAGTCATACGACTATGGGTCGTTTAGCGATGCCATTGTGCACAGTGGCTTGGCACACTGGATATTTCATAATTATGGAGAAGGGTGCCTTCAAGTCATTAATTTTTGGATGCTAAGACAGGCAATATCTCCTTCACGAAACTGCCTTTGAAACTGAACTACCAACCCACTAGTCATCCATGCCTTACATTAGGCATCAATGGGGTGTTATCACTGCTATGGATGCAAAAGGAAGGTCCCCAGCTACAGATCTGGGAGCAACACGAGGACCAAGGAAACATCAGGGGTACTTCAAAATGGCTATGTAATCGAACAATCGAGCTAAAACAACCATAAAAAAACAATGAAATAAGAGAACTACTTGTCCCGAGAGAGAAATGCGGCACATTGCTCATCAGTGACAACTATGGACAAGTTTACACTACCGATCTTGAAACGGGGATGATGGAGAAGATAGTGGATTGGCCTTCCAGCCGCTCCATGTGCCACTGGGATTCCATGCCCCTGGAGATTGATTGGCCCACGATCTTCATTTCAGGTCTTACCAAATAAAGTTAAACATTCTGGTATATATGCATACTCCTTGTTTCGTTTTGTTTTGCAATTTATGCTGGATAACTACTTATCGTTTTATGGGATTGATGAACTCTGGTGTTCTTCCTCAATGTGTAACATTGAACGGTTGGGCGTTAATCTTGTTATTTGGTCTGTTTAGTGGCTCCGCGCGTCCCCTCTCATCTCCTAGTGGCAAGACATCTCCAACAACGAACAAGCGGGACAAGCAGCAAGAAGGCTTAGACCCTCATAGAAGTAGGAGAAAAACGTCGTGTTGGCATAAGGACCTGGATTTTCCGAAGGAGAAGCACATGGAAGCCGGGAGCTTTCTTTGATGTATTAGCTAATTTTAATAATTTGCCTATAATTTTCAGAAATCTCTGTCACCTAGAAGTGTATCTTGGTTAGCCTAAACTTGTACTTACTTCACAAATCCGGCAATCTTTGTGATAGGTTAGTTCGTAGTGTTCGGTAAAAGGTAAATCATAGGGTATACACAGATATTTCTGGCAACCTAGATACATATCTCTACTTTTATAAAAAACTGAGTTGGTGATGATAATATGCCTGCCTCCTTATAAAAAAACATATCTCTACTAGAAGGAAACTATGGCAATTTTGCAAAAAGATAACCAGACCCCTCTCCACATTTACAAATAAGGCCTTCCCTCGTTCATCATTTTCTTCCACAAGATAAACTAGTCATACAAATGCATCTTGATATTCCGTGCAACGCATGGGCATCTTGCTAGTAGGGCCAAAATACTTGATAGGGTACCAGCTATCCATAGCCTCGGTCACGACAAGTAACTACACATCGTTGTTGTAAATAATGTACGTACTGTTTTACCAACAGACGTCATTATTTTTACACTAGTTTGTATACGAGGTGATGTGGAGATGAGGATGGCTGAACGGTTCGAAGATGCCTAGTGCAGACACAGACTAATGATGGAGGAAAAGTTCCCATTATCTATCACTACTGGAATTGCCACATGCGCCGGGTGCCAAAAAAACTCGGCAAAGGCTTAAAAACACTCGGCCAATCGGAAAAGTTCAGACACAGAAGTTTGCCGAGTTTCTTTTGTCGGCCACACGAAGCCTTTCCCGAGCAGTTTGTCTAACTCACATCTAGATGGTTTTTTAAGGATGTCACATCTAAGCTCCCACAAATATACAATATAGCAACAAGAAACAAAAAAAACTAGAAAAAAAATAGACCACAAACAGAGTGGACATCAACTTAGATGTGACATAACTATGTCACATCTAGATGTGTCCTAGGCAGACCCTTCCCGAGTGTCTAAACCATTGAAAAAAATAGCGCGCTATAGCGTCGCTAATAGCACGCTATAACGTATTGAGAATTGCCTCGCTAAATATATCAGTGTACAATGTCTCGCCAATAGCACGCTATAGCACGCTAATAGCATATTTTGAGGTCGCCGCTATTTTGCTGTAGCGCGCTATTTTTTTCATTGGTCTAAACTCGCTGCTCGGCATAAAAAAGTTAGTAGACGGAACGAAGCTGGCTGTGCCACGTGAGCAGGTGATTTACCGAGTGACACTCAACACTCGGCAAACATGGTGAGCAGTGACAAAAAAAACGCCGTGGGGAGAGGAGACGAGGAAGAGGGATGAAGGGGAGATGAGCGAGAAGGAGAAGGAGATGCCGCTACTGCTTCCTCCCTCGGATGCATCTCCCCCGGGGGCTCGTGGTGGCCAGCTCGATAGAGGGAGTTGGGGGTGTGCGTGGGGAGAGGAGGAAGAAAGGAGGTGGCAGCACGGGATGGATAAGATGGACGAGGGATTTGTGGCTGTGGGAGGAAGGTCTGAGCACCGTTGGATCTTAGAGAATCGGACGGTGGGGAGGCACGATCCGTGGGAGGGTCTACTTGACCAATAAGAAAACAGCAAGACCTTTGTGTTTTCTTCACCATATTTCTTTCATATTTTACATATCAATTAGTCAGTAAAATTGTCTCCAAACTTTACCATGGATTGAAGATGTCATATGGGGGCACCATGCCAATTTTCAATCTTTTTCGACTTCGTTTGCATTTTTTGAAATTTTAAAAGCAACAAACTGCATATTCGAGGTTGTATCTCAGCATTTTCATGTTTGAAATCCATTTTGTTTTCATGGATTCGGTCCAAGTATGGACTCAACAAGACAAATATGATTTTTCCACCCATTTGTGACAACCATTTTATGTACCCGCAGTTCAAATTTGATTTATGTACATTAAATGATTACAAGTGCACTTGATGGCTAAAATATAGGAAACACCCACCAAAATATGCCAAATTTTTGCACGGGTCGTGTAATTGTGTATCATGAGTGTAGAAAAAAAATCAAGGCCATCGGATGAAGCGGCGGTCATGTCGCATGCAAACTTGGTTCGTTCCGTCTCGTAACCTAGTTTTTCCTCGGAGATGATCCGGTTTGTGAGCAGACCATGTGATAACTTTTGAGGAACCTTCTCAATTTTTTACCACACCCATAGGTATCATATGAGGGTAGCACGCCAAGTTTCGTGTTTTTCAGACTTCGTTTGGATTTTTCTAAATTAAAAACCCACCAAATTTCATGTCCGGAGTCGAGTTTTTTAGCTCTCATCTCTGATGTTCCTTAACTTTTCTGGGATAAGGCATAAACATGGACTAAAGAATACAAATATGATTTTTCAACCCATTTGTGGCAACCATTTCATGTACCGGCGGTTCAAATTTTATTTATGTCCATTAAATGACTAGAAATGCACTTAATGGCTCAAATATAGCAAACACTAGCCGGAATATGCCAATTTTTCGCATGGGTCATTTAATTGTGTATCATGAGTGCAGAAAGAAAATCAAGGCCATCGGATGAAGCGGCCATCATGTCACATGCAAACTTGGTTCGTCTCGTCTCGTAACCTAGTTTCTTCCTCGGAGATGATCCGATTTGTAAGCCGGCCATGTGATAACTTTTGAGAAACCTTCTCAATTTTTTACCACAACCCATAGGTATCATATGAGGGTACCACGCCAAGTTTCGTATTTTTCAGACTTCATTTGGATTTTTTACCACAACCCATAGGCGATCTCCAGATCCATCGACCCCGAGCTCATCCCACGCAGTACAGAGGAGGAGATGGCCGTCCGACTTGTGCACTGCCGCTCCCGGGAGGATGCCTGTGCGAGGCAGCGCTCAGACTCCTTCCGTCGGGAATCCATGCGTCTGCCCAAATGGGGCCAATAGCTCCTGCGCGACGTTTTTCATGCGAATTGGAAGGAGTGCGATGTAGTTCGAATGAATGGCTGTGATGCGATGTTTTAGAAGCAAACAATAGCTCCAATGCGACACGGCACTGTTTAACCATGAAATGAAAAACACAAGGGGTTAGCGATTCGAGTTATGACACGCGGGACCTAGCAGTTACTCGCATGCGGGTGGGACCCACAACTTATCCACGCAAGCATGCCCGTGCTCATCAGCGTGCCCCGACCCGAGCCAGCCCCCCCCCCCCCCCCGCCGCCCTCCATTGCTTGCCCTGCCCCTTTCCTTTCCCACCTTCTTCTTCCTCTGCTCCGGCAACGAAGCGCGCCGCCGGCGAGTGATGCCTAGCTCGACTTCGGCCTCCCGCCAATCATGGACGCAGTACGGTCCACTGCCGTTGACAAGATGCCCCGATTGCCCGCGCATGGAGCCTCTGAAGCGTTTGAATGTTGTCAATTCTAAGACGTCTCCCTCGGCATGATAAACATGTTTTTTTTTTAGATTTTGATCAGGCGTGCATGCATCATTTAGTGTTTTTCATCTCCCATACCGGTTTTGTTGGGTATCCATTTTCAATTCGGATCGGCACCGGTATGAAAAAAGATGGATCATAATAGTCACAAGAAAAGATGGATCATGCGCTATTGATTAAGGTTGCACCCTAAATAGCATTTTTAAAATGGTTAACGGGTAAAATAACATCATATTCAGATTCTACATATTCTTCTAATTAAACTTCATATATAACATGTTAAATTTAGAGTTGGAATTTAAAAGATATGGATATGGATGTTTTTTAAAAGCATTTCATATGTACTGCGGGTTGATTAACCCAAATACCAGGGGGTTTCCTGCAAAAGCGAAAATTTGACTTAGACCTGGCCTGCATGTTGATTTTCAGAAATATCATGGGGTTTTCTCGAAAAACAAAAAACTGATTTAAAAGTGGAATGCGGGTTGATTAACAAAAACGTGAGGGAGTTTTCTGCAAAATAGTATGACGGACTATGAATACCTATTTCTTTTATTAGAAGGTATAGATAATTACTGTGGAAGGTGTTTTTCTCCAGCTACCAGTTTTTATATTATATATTGCATGGAATTATTCGACCATCCGAGGTATATCTTCTATTCATATTGAGGTTCCTAGTCTCCTAGATGAGTAGCCGGCACATCGGTACTGTTCAACAGTTGTCAATTGATGCAATTTTATTTATTTTCAGCATTGTGTCTTGTCAAGTATCCATCTGGTAGCAATGAAAGGACAAGGAAGAAAGCTGTGGATGATTTAGTACAATCACAGTGCGGAATTATTCATAATTGTTCCAAAGAGAGTAGGCAATAGTTGTCATAAAGGAAGGGAAACCAACTAATGGCAATCCAGAATTTGATCAGCCAGAAGAAAATGTCGACACCAACATCAATGATAACAACATAAGTGGCTCTAAGCATGTTGGAAATTCATCGGATGCACATGCACATGCACAGTCCACTAGTGATGATGATGGACAACCAGTTTATACTGATGATATTTATGATTTTTTTGGATAATCTAAATAATAAAGCAAGAGGCATCTTAGTTGAGAACGGATCTATGAGAGAGGACAAAAAATGGCATACCATGTAGACTACGCAGGAAGATGTTTTTCACATGCCCATTATCATAGAATATTAAGCAATGGGGAGGAATATAATACAAAATGACTCATTTATTCAAAAGATGTCGGTAAAGTTTTTTGCTTCTGACGTAAGATCTTCAAGTCTAGCATTAGCAGGAATTTATTCAAAAGGTGCCGTCAAAGTTTTTTTTTGCTTCTACTGTAAGATCTTCAATTGTGCCATTAGCAAAAATCAGAGATCCTTAGCACATGACAGATTGGGATTTTTTTGGGTAATATGTACAAAATTATTTGATATATATACTCATTTTGGACACATTTAAGTGTTATTACAAATATTTCATATATATGCATATTAATTTTTATTGTTATGACGACTACATTAAGGGCCCCGGGTTTTAGACTCGCCCCGGGCCCCCAAAATCTCAGGGCCGGCCCTGCAAAGCAGTGATAAACTAAGACACTCGTTTCGGAAAATAATAATATAATAAGACTCTGCTGTAAAATGCGTCATTATATTCTGTTTGTAACAATTTCAAGAGTAAGTGTAAATGCAGTCTTCGCACATAGTCCCTCCGTTCCTAAATATTTGTCTTTCTAGAGATTTCAATAAATGACTACATACGAAGCAAAATGAGTGAATCTACACTCTAAAATATGTCTACATACATCCGTATGTTGTAAACATTTGAAATGTCTAGAAAGACAAATATTTGGGAACGGAGGGAGTAGATAGTAAGGTGGTGGTAAAAAAGGCTGAAAAAGTAAATGCGGAAGTCATTACGATACCATATAATTGACTTATTTTCAAGGTACCAGCTTTTGTTTGGCTATCAAGTCCGGGGAACATGGTAGTTGGCGTGATAGCTCTAGGGACCACGCGGTTGGTTACTAATAAGTTGTCCATTTCGTTGTATAGTTATAATATGGAGGGCAAACATGTCATTTCGTTCTTCTTCTTCTTCTTCTTCTTCTTCTTCTTCTTCTTCTTCTTCTTCTTCTTCTTCTTCTTCTTCTATATATATATATATATATATATAACGGCTCAAGGAACGATCCACACACAATCAAATTGCAGCCAAGTCTCCTCCTCTACTAGCTTCGGGAGTAAGGTTCTATTTTCTCATTTGGTACTCCAGAAACGCGAAATTCTTTCTATCTTATGGCTTGGTTGATTTATTTGAGCAGACAGACAGAATACATGGATGGATCAATTATGGGCATGGGTGGCAACAAGGTTAACTATGGTGGATTGTACAACATCCAGGGGTGGGGCGCACCCTACTTCACGGTGAACATGGAAGGCAACCTGTGTGTGAAGGCGGATGGGCAGGAGACCAAGGCAGGGCAGGAGATGGACGTGCTGCACGTCATTCAAGCTGCAAAGCAAAAGAGGAAGGACATCCAGTTTCCGATGATCCTCCGGTTCCCCAATGTGCTCAAGCACCGCCTCGACGCTCTCCACGCCGCATTCCACACGGCCATCAGCCGCACCAGGTACACCAACACATACCAGGGCGTGTTCCCGGTGAAGGTGAACCAAAACAGGGCCATCGTCCACGACTTGATTTGCTTCGGCCACGCTTACAGCTACGGGCTGGAGGCAGGCTCCAAGCCGGAGTTGCTCATCGCGATGAGCTGCCTCACAAAGGAGGCTAATTCCAGAGCCTTCCTGGTTTGCAATGGGTACAAGGACGCCGAGTACGTGAGGCTGGCGCTGTCGGCGCGTGCCATAGGCCTGAATGCTATCATGGTGCTGGACATGGAGGAGGAGCTGGACATCATCATCCACCAGAGCAGCAAGCTCGGGGTGGAGCCGGTCATCGGCGTGCGCGCCAAGTTGCTCACCAAGATACCAGGCCACTACGGGTCCACGGCCGGCAAGCACGGCAAGTTTGGCCTGCCCGCGGACAGGATCTACGAGGTGGCCAAGAAGCTCAAGGGTCTCAACAAGTTGCACTGGCTCAAGCTGCTGCACTTCCACGTGGGCTCCATGATCCCGACCACGGAGCTAGTGGCCAAAGCGGCCACGGAGGCCGCCGACATCTACTGCACCCTGGTGAACAAGTACGACGCGGTGGAGATGACCACTCTAGACTGCGGCGGGGGGCTCGGCATCGACTACGACGGCACCCGGTCAGCCGACTCCGACATTTCCGTGGCGTACGGGCTGGAGGAGTACGCGTCCAGCATCGTGCAGGCAGTGCGGACCACGTGCGACAAGGCCATGGTCTCGCACCCTGTGTTGTGCACCGAGAGCGGCCAGGCCATGGTGTCGCACCACTCCATGATCATCCTCGAATCGCTCTCAGCGATCCCCGAGCCCAAGGACGACGACGACGACACCCCGGAGCAGCTGCGCACCAAGATCCAGCATCACTACTCTGCTTCCAATCTGCCGACGTCGACAGCAGTCATGGACCTCCAGAAGCACGGGATCGAGGCGTACAAGCTGGCCAAGAAGCTCTCCAAAAGGATCGCCGGCGACGCCAACACCATCTACAACTACCACATGAACCTCTCCGTCTTCTCGCTGCTTCCTGACGTGTGGGGCATCAAATGGCGCTTCCCGATGATGCCTGTGAGCCGGCTCAATGAGGAGCCTACCCGAATGAGCACACTCATCGACCTAACCTGCGACAGCGACGGCAAGATCGACAAGTTCATAGGAAACGCCGAGACGCTCCCGCTTCACCCACTAGACCCTGAGCGCGGTGGCTGCTACTACCTCGCCGTGCTGCTTTCCGGCGCATACCAGGAAGCCCTTTCTAACAAGCACAACCTGTTCGGCGGCCCGAGCATAGTGCGGGTCGAGAAAAGCACCGCCGCTGCCACCGGCTTCCAAATTGCCACAGCCGACCTGGGCCCGACGACGGAGGAGCTCATCAGCACCATGAGGTACAATGTCAGGCAGGACATCGTGGGCGTCATCCAGAGGCGGGCCATAGAGATAGGGGTGTGGGGAATGGTGGGGGAGGCAGTGCACACTGGGCTTACCACCATGCCGTACCTCATCATGGAAGATCACGCTGCCTCTTCATGGAAGCACCAAGGAGGACTAGATGGAAAAGACGAGTCGATCATCAAGATGGTGTTTCGGCAAGTTTCCCGTCTCCTCTGCTTGCCCTTCATGTGGTCCATCCCATCAAAACGAATCGGATCAGCAGCCTGATTTCGATCGTTTCCCCTCAAAAAAATAAAGAGTAATGCTACACCCACGAACACTTACGTGAGCTTTTTACGTAAAGGCTAGTATTTGTTATTTACTCATATATTGTAAGAGAATCTTTCTATATATCTATTACGCTGTGTTTGGATGGCTATATTCGAGACCTTAGTATTGAATTGGTTTCAATTCCAATTCAACCAGGAAACTGTATTGGACATGAATACGAATTCAGTTGTTTGGGTGTTAATTGAATTGGCTCACCGAATCCAGCTCAAGTTTCAATACGGAATCATGTTTGGATGTCTAACTATGGAATTGCATAGAACATTAGTAAATGAATCAAAACAAAAGCTGTATAATGTGTTACTATAATTGGATGATTGTATTGCAAATATTATATATTTAACAACACAATTGTTTAAATAAGTTGAAGTTGAACATGACGTGGTTCCAAATGTAACAAAACAAATAGTTCAGATAGGTTCAAGTTCATCCAATTTTCAGCAAGATCTGCAACAACAAATAACTAGGGTTAGAAAACTTTGTTCAGATAGGTTCAAGTGCAAGAACAAGAAAAAGGAGTAGAGGGAGGGGAAGAAGTGGATGCGACTTGGATCTGGTGGCTATTAAGCAGAGGAGATGGGAACCCAACAGGCAGAGGAGGGGGGACATGGGAGCATGGGAGGGAAGACGGAGCAAGAGAGGGACTCCAGAGCACGGGGAGAAGAGCTGGAGCGGCGACGGACGACCCGGGCAAGGCCATGGCGGCCCATAGTTGCCAGAAATTTGGGTCGATCGGGTCGAGGAACAGGGTCGCGGGACGCGGATCGCCACGGCTGAAATCGAGGGTCAAAGAAGGCTACTCTTCTTCGAGACGCTATTTGGGATCGCGGGACGCGACCCACTACAACCGGTAAGGCGCAATTTCTCTTTGCTTCTTCCATACCAATCTGGATCAGCACCCATCGATCGGGATCGCGACCCATCCAGCGACCCAGCTCGACCCTACCCTGTCCCCGACCCTCGATCCGGGTCGATCGACCCCGGGTCAGGGATCGCACCATCGACCCGCGAACCAGGCTACTATGTGGCGGCCACAGGCAGAGGAAAGGGCCAACAGGGAAGGAGGAGGAGGGCTGGCTAGGGGATCTATCACAGGGGACGCGGAGGAGGGTCAGCCGTGCGGACGGCTCACCGGAGTACGGGAAGAGGAGGACGATTGACGAGAGGACTTACCTGGGCGCCGCCATCGCTTCCCTGTGGGCGCTGTCTCCTGGTTCCCCTGCTCGAGCGAGCCGAGGGGTGGGGATGCTTCGTTAGCGAACAGATAAGGTAGCGAATCATTTTCTTTTGCGGGGGTGGGTGTTTCCAGCGAAATCCAAGGGGTAAGTCTCAGTATCTTTTAAGATTCAGCGGCTGTATTGGTTCCATTTCAGTCTGTTGTGTTCATCCACATCCCAAACACCTGAATTTGTATTTTTGAAATACCAAATCCAATACAGACATCCACACGGGGTGTTAGAGAAATGATACACTTATGGAATCCCGTAAGGTTTCTTGCATATGGACCCGCTCTCCAACCAACCCCACGAGTAAAGCTACATGTACGGGATTTTACCAAGATTTTACAAAGGGATGCAACTTGGCACCCAGTGATTGGGTGTTAGTTGGTGGGATAGCCCACCCTCTGAAATTTAGTGGGGGCGGGTATAATTAGATGGAATGAGCCTGCAAGATCCTGTAGAGTTTCATACTTCTAGCATTTTTGTGGAACCCACCTCCTATTAATCTCCAATCATCGTTTCACTAGTTAGTCTGCAAGAACAATCCTGTAAGGATTTGTCCGTAGGTGTAGCAAAGTCCTATCTATTATATAAAGGATGGAAGTCCTATCTAGTTCACTCCGCAAGACGCCTCCTACATCGGACCAAGACGTTGGGTTAAATGCTGTCATGTGTTCTCGAACTCCCCTGTAATATTTACGTGGGGTTGAAGCCAACGACTGGTAAACTTTCAGACATATAAACGGCCAAAATAGGAGGATAAACTAATTATAAAAAACATAACCATTGTTTACATCATGAGTTCATTGCATGGCTCTTACAAACTGAACACAACTACTCAAATATAATGTCCTTGGAGCACTGGCCTTCTACAATACGGGCTCCCTCGAGGACCTTGTCGAAATACCTCTCCGGCCGCCAGTGCTCCTTGCCCTCAGGTGGCCTTGCGGTGGCAATCTCGGTGGCCTTCATCTTCGCCCACTGCACCTTGACGTGGGCGAAGCCATCCGAGCACCTTCAATACAGGACGACCGCTTAAGGACATCGATCCGAGGAAGCGCCTCGACCAGCCTCTTCACGAGTCCGAAGTGGCTGCTAGGTATGGCCTCGGCCGGCCATAGACGGGCTATTACGTCCTTCATGGCCAGTCCGGCCACCCTATGCAGCTCGGACAACTGCTTCAGCTGGTCGCTCAGAGGCAATGGAAGCTCTAGCGCAAGGTACTGCGACCAGAACAATTTCTCAGTGGAGCTCCCCTCTTCGGCTCGGAAGAATGCGACGGCATCCGCAATACTCCTTGGCAGATCCGCAAAGGCGCCTAGAGAACTCCAAACTCAGGTTAGTAAAATATGTCTCCTACTAGTATATCTACTCTGCATGATAAAGGCCTTACCAGCCGCAATTCGCCTCGCCTCTTGGATCTCCTGGCGAGCGCCATGGGCATCAACCCGGGCTTCCTTCGGGCTCTCACGAGCTTTCGTGAGCTCGGAGGCCTACTCCTAACTCTTCTGCTCCAAGAATTCGCATTTAGCGATGGCGTCCTTGAGCTCTTGTTCAACCTCGCCCACCTGCGCCTCATGTCGTCAGCGGGTGGTCTGCTCCCCTCCAAATTTTTGGCCGCTTTGTACGCGGCTGCCTTGCTCGCCTCCACCTCCTTCTTGGCTTCGGCGAGGGCGTTCTTGAGGGACTCGACCTCGTCGGCACCAAATGTGAGTATATTTACAACATTTTTAGTCAGTTTAAAACGACTAACATATATACAATTTTTGGATATACCATTGGAGATATATGATCAATCTCCTCAATGCACGCTTACCTTGCGTCTCCTCAAACCGCTTGTTGATGTGGACTACTTCTTCATCGGCTAGCCGCAGCTTCCGAGTGAGTTCAGAAACTTTGGCGGCCTGGGCGCTCGCCGCCAGCAAGGAAGCCTATTGTACAATACAGTAATATGTCACCTCTTTCGAACACTATGTGATCCTTTGTCCGGCTTCGCTAAAGCCGGACAGTCTCATGAGCTACTATCTATACACAGGCATATTCCTTTATTAAAATTGGTTAGAAAATTACATCGCATACCTCAAAGCCTGTTAATAGGCTGGTAAAGGCTTTGTTCAGCCCGCTCTTGGCGGACTGAATCTTCTCAACCACCATACCCATCAGGGTACGGTGCTCCTCCATGATGGAAGCATGACGAAGTGCTTCCGCCAAAGTATTCGGCGCCTCCGGATTGATGGAGGTCGCCGGTGGAGTCGACGCCCCGCCTCCTTCAAAGGGGGTCGCTCGCCCGATTACGGAGCCGTATGGGTCTCCTGAATAGTGTTCGGCTGGGGGCCGGATTGGTCATGGCCCCCGTCATCAGTCTCCATGGAGGTTGGTCCCCCCATGTCTTCGGCAGCCGAGGCGTTACCCTCTGGCGCCGTCTTGACGGCCTCCCGCACCATTCCATGGCCTGGAGAGGCTCTTCGGGACAAGACTTCATTGTCGTCCGTGGCGGTGGGCGGAGAGGCTCGCGGTGGCGACTTGCTCTCCACCATCCCTGGCTCCAGCGAGTTCCCTGGAGATGATAGTTGGGGGAGATCGCGGGCCGGACTGAAGCATACAATATAGTGTATTAAAAACTACAATCATAAAAGCCGATATATGTAAGGCATCCTTGGATAATTACGAATCGGCCAGGGGCTTGGACCTAGGACGCCGCTCGGGGATGGCTTCGGCATGCGAATCCGAGTCGTCCGAAAGGGATATCTTCCCCCTCTTGGACGCCTCCGCCTCTGGGTCTACGGAGGCCGCTCTTTTCTTCCTCCTCCCCTTAAGGGGAGATTCGCTTTCTTCCTCCTCCTCTTGTTCGTCCTCATATCCCTCATGGGAGGAGAGAGCTTCGGTATCTCCGGACACAGTGTCCGGAGTACCTTTACGGCGGGGGCCACCTTTGGCCTCCTTGCCCTTCTTCTTGGCCTTCTTCTCCGGCGCCTGGTACGGCGCCGAGACCAGCATCCTCGTCAGCAGAGGATCAGCTGGGTTTTCGGGCAGCGGAGACGGACACTTGATCCGCTCCGCCTTCTTCGTCTAGCCCTGAAGGATGGAAGTCTCAGTATACCCCTTCGACTTCTGAACTAAAGTTATGTTCAGAAACTAAAAAACTTACTGGAGAGGCTGGGTGAGCACAGTCGAGGCCGATGTCGTCAGTCGTCTTCGGCCACGACTTCTGGGCCTTGAAAAGCAGCCTCCAGATGTCTTCGTGCGTCGTGCCGAAGAATCACTGCAGGGTCTGCGGTCCTTCCGGGTTGAACTCCCACATATGGAGAGGCCGGTGCTGGCAGGGAAGGGTCCGGCAAAATAGCATCACCTGGATCACGTCAGTGAGGCTAGTGTTCTTTTCTATAATGTTTTTGATGCGCTTTTGCAGCATCAACACCTCGTCGGTCGACCCCCAGTCCAGACCCTTGTTGATCCACGACGCGAGCAGCATCGGGGGTCCGGATCTAAACTCAGGAGTGGCTGCCCAGTTAGTGCCACGGGGTTCGGTGATGTAGAACCATTCCTGCTGCCATATCTTGACAGTTTCCACAAAGGCCCCTTTGGGCCAGGTGACGTTGGGGAGTTTGCTCACCATTGCACCTCCGCAGTCTGCGTGCTGCCCGTCCATCACCTTTGGCTTCACGTTGAAGACTTTGAGCCAAAAGCCGAAGTGGGGGGGGGGATGCGGAGGAGCGCCTCGCACACGACGATAAACGCCGAGATGTGGAGGAAGGAGTTTGGGGCTAGAGGAAGGAGTTTGGGGCTAGATCATGGAAATCTAGCCCGTAATAGAACATGAGGCCATGGACAAAAGGGTGAAGTGGAAACCCTAGTCCGTGGAGGAAGTGGGGGATAAATACCACCCTTTCGCCGGGCTCCGGAGTGGGGATGACCTGCTTCTTGGCAGGGATCCTGTACGCAATGTCCGTACTCAGGTACCCCACCTCCCAGAG
The DNA here is from genome assembly GCF_018294505.1 of Triticum aestivum. Lineage (NCBI taxonomy): Eukaryota > Viridiplantae > Streptophyta > Magnoliopsida > Poales > Poaceae > Triticum > Triticum aestivum. Next base: position 618,174,870 of record NC_057802.1, on the reverse strand, counting down.
CTCCTTGATGTCCTTCTCCTTCACGGAGGAGGCCACCCACTTGCCTTGAGAGCCGGATCCGGACATGACTGGAGAGGTTGGTGGCGGTTGGGAGGATCGAAGCTTGGGCGCTGGAGCTCGAAGATGGAAAGGCTGAGGAAGGAAGAAGGCGTGGGATAGAAAAGATGGATCTTTATCCACTTATAGGCCGTGAATACCGAGCACCCGCCCCCCATAGCCTTACAACCTCGCCTATTCCCAATGTGGGTATGCGCCGCAGTCAGTTGGATTACCCAAATACCAGTGATGTGCAATCTCGTATTAAGTGGGCACGATCTCTGTTTTGACAGGACGTGCTAACGAGGTGTTGCCTCAAAACACGGAGCGCGGGGTGTGAAAACGGTTCGAAAAGCTGAAGGGTCAAGTTTGATGCTTCCTCGAAAAAGTTGTCAGTAAAAGACTGTTCTCCTTTTTTATATATATCCTGCCTTCGCGGCTAAGGGTTGTGTTTATTATGAAAAGCCGGATACAATTCTTTTACAGAGGAAAGCCGATGTGTATTCTTCAAGGAACCTGCCTTGCAATGCCGAAGACAATCTGAACGCCGAGTATATCATCATTGAAGACTAGTTCAGGGGCTACTATGGGAGTCCTGGACTAGGGGGTCCTCGGGCGTCCTGTCTATTAATGTGGGCCGGACTGATGGGCCGTCAAGATACACGACAGAAGATTATCTCTCGTGTCCGGTAGGGACTCCCGTATGCATGGATGGCAAGTATAGGTGTCCGGATATCTTATTCCTTTCTGTAAAACCGACTTTGTACAAACCTAAGCCCCCCCCCCCCCCGGTGTCTATATAAACCGGAGGGGTAGATCGGAGGCAGGATCACAACATTGCTAGGCTAGCTAATCTAGGGTTAGCCGAATCGATCTCGAGGTAGATCAACTCTTGTAACACCTATACCCTCGAATATAATCAAGTAGGAGTAGGGTTTTACCTCCATCAAGAGGGCCCGAACCTGGGTAAACACTGTGTCCTTTGTCCATAGTTACCATTGGTCCTCAGACGTACAACTTGGGCCCCCCTACCTGAGATCTGCCGGTTTTGACACCGACAATGGGCCCCACGAGAAGGAGAAGACACATATGCCAACGCTCCGCGCCCATGTAGATTTACCCTTGTACCTTGGGGGTAGGCCTATAAGACCCCCTAGGAACCCTCCATGCAGAGGGTCGACTCTTCTGCCACTCCACCCGTTTGTCACACACACACACACAAGGAGAAGTAGAGAGCTAGCTCTTGTTCCTTCTCCACCCAACAAAGATCAAGGAGAACGATTGTAGCCCTCTTGTGATCCATCTAGTAGATCTGGCAGGACTAGAGGTGTCATGTCCAATGGAGAGCCTGGGTACATCGAGCGTCACACACGGCTTGTCCACAATATCGCCTCCGGAACCCACCGACGTCCTTTGGTCCCAACCACGTTTGATAAGCCTACCCATGACATCTACCATGAGCATACCACGACAACCCAACACTACTTTCTAGACGACACACGTGTCGTCCGGTTCCCTGCTCGTAGCGCACGCATTGCTGTGAGTTTTTTCCTCCAAGGCGAGCTTGTACGCACTCCTTACAATCAAGAGGCCAAGGAGATCATGGGCCCAGGTGAGGACATTGTCAAGCTGATGCGGGCTGGGCTTTATCGTCAAGATGCGGTCCACGCCCATCGACCGAAAGTATTGGCAGAGTACATCCCCACGCCATCGTCCAACAAGTCAGCTACCCTCCGTAGCCGGCAAAGTCCCATGCACAGAGATATGCCGATAGGATATCGGCCGTGGTAGCCTAGGATCCCTCCAGATGCGGATGTTCTCGCCATTGTCGACCTGCCACAGAAGCCCTTTCTTGAGCAGATCGAGGCTATGTTAGATGCCATGAGATGTTGGTGAAGTGTTACCTGTAAAAAGAGTGTCCTCGAGGTTGCCGTTAGGATAATATTTCGCCTTGAGAATTTGTGTGCATAGAGAATCCAGCTTGGTGAGGAGACGCCAGGCTTGCTACGCAAGCATAGCTTGATTAAACAATCGGAAGGCTCGAAACCCAATTCCTCCTTCCACTTTCGGTTTTAGGATTTTGTCCCAAGCAAGCCAGTGTGCCTTCCTTTTCCCATGTTTGGAGCCCCACCAAAAGTTTCGCACAAGTCTAGATAGATCATCACAGACTGAATATGGCAGTTTCAAAACCCCCATTATATAGCTGTGCCATGGACTTAATCATTGTTTCCTTGCCCGCCTGGGAAAGAGTGTCACCCACGCAATGATACATTTCGATAAGCTCTCTTGCAGCATCTGAAATTTTCCTTTATTCATGCGGCCATCGAGAGTGGGCAACCCAAGGTACTTCCCTTCAAATTGTGAGCTTTGCACTTGTAACTCTTACCTGACTTCTGTTTGCTTCTCAATGGGGCAATTATCTCCAAACTGAATGGAGCATTTGTGGGGATTTATTAATTGTCCCATGGCTCTTGCATTGCTGTTTATGACACCCTTAATATACTGCACTTGGGCTGAATTAGCTTTGAATAAAAGGAGGGTGTCATCGGCGAAGAGGGGGTGTGACACCTCTGAAGCTCGACTGCAAATTTTCACTGGTTGGAGAGGTGACTGCACCCCTTGTCTGAGTAAGGTGGAGAGACCATCAGCAATAATATGAATCAAAAAGGGGATAGGTAATCACCTTGCCGAAGCCCACACGTCGGTGCAAACGGATCAAAGATGGCTCCATTAAATTTAACAGAATATCCCACCGAGGTAACACATGTCTTTATCCATCGTACCCACTAATGAGCGAAGCCTAACTTTTGCACCGCCTGCTACAAGAAATCCCAATCCAACAGGTCATAGGCCTTTGACAAGTCTAGTTATAAGCACAATAACTATTCTTTGGATTGTTCTCATGCTGAATATAATGGAGGTATTCAAAAGGCGAGGAACACATTATCTGTGATCAGACGACCTAGAGTAAAAGCACTCTGATAGGGGATATGATCTCATCCAGGAGAGGACGGTGTCTGTTCATCAAACATTTGGCCACAATCATGTAGATAACATTGCATAAACTAATGGGTCTGGAATCAGTAAGGTGAGCTGGGTCAGCGACTTTTGGAATCAGGACAATTACCGTATCATTGACACCCGGTGGCATGTACCCTGATCTGAAAAATTCCTTTACGGGGCCAACTTGGGCGTTGACCTAGGGCTGGACGAAAAACTCGAAGCTCGCGAGAATAATGAGTGCTCGATAGTTCGGCTCCTTTCGGCTCGTGCTCGTTAGTTAATGAACCAAGCTGAACAATGTTTTTTTCTCATTAAAATTAACGAGTTTAACGAGCTAACTCGTTTAGCTCGCTAATTTTCAAAAGTTTGATAGGAGACCCTTAGTTCAAATCAGCCCACTAACAAAGCTGCTAGTTAGCCTAGCCTAGGGCCCAACACGCCAGCCCACTTCGGCACTTATCCTGGACCTAGGAGCTAGCCGCTAGGAGACCCTAGAGTCAACCAAGAGCTAGCCGCCATGAACCAAACATCCTTGTTAAATTTATGTCGTTGTGTTTTTTGATGGGATCATGAGATTCTTCTGTGTTTTTTCTTACCTTGATGTCTTTGTTTAATTTATTCATTGTGAATTTTTATGGAATCATAAAATTCTTCTATGTTGTTTATTACCTTAACGAGCACTTGTGAACAATCATGAGCATAACGAGCCCATAACGAACCAAGCTAACAACCATTTTCGCTAGTTAATATTAACGAGATCAATGATAATGAGCCGAATGAGCCGAGCAACTCGTTAATCCAGCACTACTCATTAGATTTTTTGCCGTATGTTCAGTAAAAACAGGCTAAACCTCATAGTTTTGCTGCTCCTTAGCCCATTGCCCCTCTAAAGATTTGGTCCAAGCTCCGCCACTGCACACACACGGCCGGAAGGCCACAAGTTCCGCTTCTAACTCGTGCACACCACACCGGTCACTAACACATGACCCGGCCACCACTTTCACATACGCGGCTAACAGAGTTGCATGCATCTAGTACAGTAGTAAACTAACCACTAACTATCTGGACGTATGCCTAGGATCCAAATGACCTGGACGCGACCTCAGCCTCTTGACACGCACGAAGCGGGTTGCAACTCACGCAGCCTCTTCACACGCACGTTGATCCGATTCTTGAGCTGCCGTTTCTTCAACTATGACCACACACTAGTAGAAAACAGGGCTTTGGTTCGGTCAAAAAAGAGCATTAATCCCGGTTCAAGCGGCTAGGGCACCGTACAAGCATTAGTCCCGGTTCAAATGGGACCTTTAGTCCCGGTTGGTGCCACGAACTGGAACTAAAGGGTGCGATGCCCATTAGTACCGGTTCGTGGCACCAATCGGTACTAAAGGTTAGACCTTTAGTCCCGGTTTGAGCCACCAACCGGTACTAATGGGGTTTGAGGCATTAATACCGGTTCGTGGCACGAGTTGCATTTTCAAACTCTACCCCCTTGTGGATCGCCTTTTCAGTTTTGCAAAAAGCAAAAGAAAATGATAAAAACGTCAAAAATTAAAATCCTTCCAGATGTAGTTATGTTACTACATGTACTACTTGGGAAAATTTAAAAACTTAAATTTGGACATGTTTTGCAAAAAGTGTAGGGAAAATATAAAACGGCTATAACTTTTGCATACGATGTCAGAAAAAACGTATAATATATCAAAATGTTCAGCACGAAAATCCGCATCCAATTTTGACAGCCTATGGCCTGTTTGCAAATTTTTAGAATGCTCAAATTCTAAAAGGATAAAAAGTTATGCTCAAATTTCAATTTATTTTTGAATTTTGGTTAAATCAGGTCAAACTTTGGTCAAACTACTTATTCAAGAAGTATTAGTGTTACTAAATAATTATTCAATAATATTAGTGTTACTAAATAATTATTACAGTTTTTTAGAATTTTGGTCAAATCTAGTCAAACTGTGGTCAAATCTGGTCAAACTATGGTCAAACTATGGTCAAACTACTTATTCAAGAAATATTAGTGTTACTACATAATTATTCAAGAATATTAGTGTTACTAAATAATTATTTTAATTTTTTGAATTTTGGTTAAATCTGGTCAAACTATGGTCAAACTACTTATTGAAGAAATATTACTGTTACTAAATAATTATTGTTTTTTAGAATAATAATTTCAAACTCAAACAGTGAAACATGTGACTTCATGCTCAGGCTAAATTCCTGAGGGTTAATAGGATTAACATCTTATTATTGTCGTGAAAACAACAAGTGCAGACTTGGAAACAAGGGGGAATAGAACCCGAAAATTAAGCGTGCTTAGGCTGGAGTAGTGAGAGGATGGGTGACCGGCTGGGAAGTTAGATGATTTGGAATGATGATGGGTGATTAGAGATTAGAGGTTAAATTGAGCAGTGATGAGGGATGATTAGAGATTAAATTGGAAAATAATTCAAAATTTTGAAAATTGATTTTTTTTAATTTTTTAAAAAAAATATTCAATTTTTTTCGTAAAAATACCTTTTACCAACCGGGACTAAAGGTGGAGCTCCAGACAGCGGCCACGTGGACGGCCTTTAGTCCCGGTTCGTGTAAGAACCGGGACTAAAAGGGGAGGCTTTAGTAACGAGAACCGGGACTAAAGTCCCTTATGAACCGAGACAAATGCCCTTTTTCTACTAGTGACACTCGGCAACGGACACACCTTGTCGAGACTCGGCCAGCACATCGGTCACACATACAGACTATCTAGACTACATGCAAACTCAAATCTAAATATGGAACTTAAAAGAAAACTAAATATGCATATACATCATGACAAGATTAATGCTAACACGTCGTGTTTGCCCTTACCGCCGCCCCTCGCCATCTAGACAGGGAATCACAAGATTTGTTTTTCCGGGCAAGCTTGCACGCTCACTCGTCAACCTCCGAACTCGACACATCCAGCGGCGGCTCGTTCTTAGGCGACACATCCAACTGCGTGTCTGGCCTCGCTTCACTCTCCCATGAGCCGCCGTCGGGATCGTTAGGGGTCTACGCGACCGCTTTCTTCCAAAAAAGAATCCACTGACCCAAATTTCAAGTTAAGACAATTTACCTGTAACTAAACTGCACAATTGTATTGAAGTTGGCCGTGCCAAGAGTAATACTCACGTACAACTCATTCACCAATTTTTTTAAACTCACGTACAACTTTTTTCTTGTGGGGACTAACATATACCGCAAATTTTCATTTTGGTCAAAACGAGTTGATCTCATGTTACGTACTCCCTCCGTTCCTAAATACAAGTCTTTTTAGAGATTCCATATGAACTACATATGGATGTATATACACACATTTTAGAATGTAGATTCACTTATTTTGCTCTGTATGTAATCCGCATTGAAATCTCTAAAAAGACTTATATTTAGTAACGGAGGGAGTAGTACCCAACCGTGTGTCCCCGTAAGAAGGAAGACGTGCTTTCTGAATAAGTCTCCATAAGCTCGACCAAAGACGCAGGACCACACATGCGATCCATTTTTGTAACATGAAAAAAATTGTGGCCCCCCGTGCTTGGATTATCGTGTTTACTTCCGATACACCTATAAAAAATACACGCGTCTAGGACGGTGGTAGAGGCCTCCTGTATTGGGGCTACCAACCAGGGTTCAAATTTTTCACAAAAAGCCCCTCGGTGCGTATACTTGTGTTGTGCAAGCCACCATGTTCGCTACGTTTACTTGCGCTGTGCAAGCCAGCGTTCGGAGTCTTTTCTCGACCTTACAATACAATGCCTTCGGATTTTCTCCCCTTGTGTCGAGTTTTTTTAAAAAGAAAATACACGCCCTAGACGTCTGTTTTGTTTCCTGCTGGAAGTCAGTCTAATTCGGTAAGATACACTTGTGAAATGGATACACCCATATTAAATTACACCCAATCCAAGCACGGCCTAAATCAAGCTGGATAGGACAAACACATAGTCCTCAACTCAAGATAGCCTCATGACTAGCCATGGTAAGTATATTAATCACAGAGGGGAGAAAAATAAAATCACTAATAAAGGGGTTCCTTTTGCAAGGGGCACTCTCACATCGTTGAAGTTTTGTGCTTCTTTTGTGGATTTCAGTTATTAAAAATGTTTCTTAACACAGGGAAAAAGGTAAAAAAACCGGATTTTGTTTTCAGACAACCTAAGAATAATAAACAAGTAACGTCCAAAAACAGAAAAAACTCCAAAAATACCCAAAATTGGTTGCAAAAAAAGGAAAAATGTGTTCCAATGGGTGCATCCAACGCGTGACAACGTGATAGTGGCTGGGCGGTTGGGCGCACCACCACCGTCAGTTGTGATTCTAGACTGGAATGCCTCCTCTGTTTCCTTCCCCACCACCGACTCTTCTCGCCACCCCTCTTCTAAGGCTGTAATGCTGTAAGTTGACACTAGCATTGCTGCATGAAAAAACACATAAGGCCGAGCCGGTCCGAAAACACCCCTTTGAGCGATATTGTTCCTTTGGAAGCCGTCAAGTGGAGGAGGACCTTACATACGTAGAGCAGCCTATCAAAATTCTCGTGCCAGCAGACTGTGTCACTCGCACCAAGGCTATCAGGCTATGCAATGTGGAAGTGAGTCATCATACTAAAGATGAGGCAACCCGGGAGCGAGAAGAATATTAGAGAGTAGATAACTTGCATCTTTTCTCTCCCAAAATCTCGTGGTCAAGATTCTTTTTAAGGGCAGTAGGTTTGTAACATCAGGAATGTTATAGATAGGCATGTGCATTTTGCAAACTACTTGATCATAATTTAGATTTTTGAATTATAGATAAAGCAATTTCCATATAAACTCACTCCACAAAAAGAGTGAGGATAATAGGACTTCCTCCCTTATATGAAACGTAAGCTTTATTAATAAAAAATGCAATGGTTTTGGGGGATCTATATATCATATGATGCATTATTAAAATAAGTGCATTAAACAGCTTATTTATTGCTTGAAATAATCGTAAGACCTAACTAAGCAAACCAATGTATAAAAATAGCCTGATTATTTTTCTAAGATAGATGAATTTTTGTTTGTTATTAAACCTAAACTAGAATACATAAATGAAAAGAAATAAAATATAACTAAACCTAAACTAGAATACATAAATGAAAAGAAACCCCCAGAGTCGTCTTCCACACTGCACCTGTGCAAGGCTGCCAACGCCTTGCGTCCATCCTTCCTCAGAAACCTGATGAGTCTTACAGATCCTTTCTCACGCCTCCCTCAACGGTTCTCCTTCCTCAGTGCATTTTGAAGAACGCCCGAAGTAGCCTTCCATACGCACCCAAAATGGTCGCCATAACGCCGCCGCCATCCATTCGATTCCGACCACCATGTCCAGGATATAATCCTGACAGTACTAGGTGTGAATGTAGAGTCAATCGTACCTATCAATTATTATGGATGGTATTGAGCACAAGGAATTATACAAGTTCAGGACCTGAATGGTGGAGTTAATACCCTAAGCATGTATGGTGTTCTTACTCTTCGGTGTAGGTATGTACAATGTAAGAGAGTTCAACCCTCAACCCGACGTGCTCTTCCTGACTTATATAGAATGCGCTAGGAGGGGAGGCATAATGGGATTTTTGCTCCAAAATAGGGGATTTTTCTTCACCTTGTGGCATATAAATCAATATTGTTCTATGGTGGTATAAACCAAAAGGCGAAGCAAAAAAAAACACTTATTTAGGAATTTATCTTTGAAACAGAAGAGCGACTTATTATTGAAAAAAAAAACTCTGAACTCATGGTTGAGCCCCCGCACGCGGCACTGATGACATTATTGAAAAAAAATAGAGGAGTTGCCACTGAAGAAGAGTGACTTATTGGGAAAAAAACAGTGGTTGCCGCCGCAGAAGAAGAGTGATCACGCAGGAAGTGGAAGGGTGGCCGCGTCCATGAACTCGTGGTCGGCGAGCAGCCTCTCCAGCACGTCCGGCGCCAAGCACACCTCCAGCGACATGCTTCCTTCCCCCTCCGGCCCCTCGAACACCGTGGCCTTCCCGTCCGACTTGTCGTCGGCGCCGAAGCCACTCCGGACGCCCAGGGGCCTCCCCCATCCGAAGTCGTTCCCGAAGACGTCGAACAGAGGCGAATTGCTTATCTCCAGCCCGCCCCCTGCCGACAGGTCCTTGGAGTAGGGGAACGTTGGCTCCCGGATCCAGCGGTCTAGGAACTCCCTCAACGTGGCCTCGTCGAAGGATGCCACAGTGCGGTTCAGCTGCCAGGCCGTCCAGCCCAGCCCCTTGTCTTGGACCTCGCCGGCGGCACAGACCGCCCTTCCGACCACCAGGGCGCTGCCCACGTAGCCTGGCGCCACGCCGTGCACGCGCCCCCGGCAGCCGATGACGAGGACGTAGAAGGTCTCCTGCCCCTTTGGAACGCGCCGGGCCCGGCACACTGCCCGCCAAAGGTGCGCCAGCAGAGCCTGCAGCGACGAGATTGCGTTGGTGGCCATCTCCTCGTTGGCCTTCGCCTTGAGCTTCTTCACGCTCGCAGCTGAGAAGGTGAAGAAGGCCTCTCGCACCGGCGGGAGGTGGAACCGCTGGAGGACGTGTTGCAGTTTGCTCAACGGCAAGGGGATCGGCACAGGACTTGTCTCCACGAACCACCTCCCGTGCAGTAATGGCGTCGTGTTGTTAACATCGCCTCCTCGGTGGATCTCCGACCATGTGTTGAACAAGTCCCAGAAGTTTGTACCATCGCCCACAGAGTGGTTCATGGACACCGCGATGAAGACGCCGTCCGCCAGCTCAGTCACCTGCGCAGACAGCACAGGGAGTGACTGGATAGCGGCGTCCCCGTTAAGCACGCCGCTCAGCGGGAAGAAGGCAGAGTCCACGGGCGACGAGGTGTGCACCGAGCCCACCAGGTCCGCAACGGCCACGCCGGGCGCCTCCGCGTGGACGAGCTCGGCGCCTTCCCCGGTGCATCGCAGAGAGACGGTGACAGTCCCGTCGCCGAGCTCCTCGCTGGCCAGCCGGCCGGCAAAGTGGTAGTACCGGACGAGGGTGCGCGCCAAGGAGGAGGCCAGGGCGTCAACCAAGCTCTTGCCGCCGACAGGAGGCTTGGGCAGGACGATACCCATCTGTATGTAGTATATGGTGAGGAGACGAAGGTCCCAGGGCGTGAGGTGGATGTCTTCCGATGGCGTGCCACCGCCACCGCTTGGCGGCTGGACCATGCGCCCGGAAACGATCCGTACGGTGGTGCCGGTGGTAGCTCCCATGATGTGCTTCTGCTTGTACGTTGTCACGATGGAGGTTGCTTTGCTTGTCATCTGTTTCAGGCTAGCTACATACACTATATTTATAGATATAGAGAGAGGCAGAGATAACACGTGGGTTCTGATCCAAGAATAGATTAATTGAGATGCACGTACAAACATTGTTTTGTGTCGATCCATCGCTAACTATTACTAACAAACTAAGCAGGCCAACCAGTGTAGTTTCTCAGTGAAGTCTATGTACATGGATTTAATTGATACTGGGCCAGTTCCGAGATCCCTAAATAACTGGAAGATTAAAGTTTCACTTAGAATTAAAATCTTCATGTCGTTTGTCCATAAGGGAGTGATCTTGATGAAAGATAGTTTGGTAAGCATAATTGGGTAGGTATCTCTCGTTGTTGCTATTGTGACCAGGCTAAAAGTATACAAAACCTCTTTCTCGACTGTCCGTTGGCAAAATTACTGTGGTACACGATGCATATAACCATCAACGATAAACAGAACTCGAAGCATATCGATGAGAACATTGTATTGAAGATCAAAGGGAGAGAAGAAGCCATATAGCTACTAGCTATGGACCCATAAGTCTGAGGTAAATTACTCACGCATCATCGGAAGGGTAGCAAGATTGATGTAGAAGCTCTCCGTGATCGATTTCTCCCTCTGGCAAAGTTCCGGAAAAGGCCTCTAGATGGTTTATTGATAGAACAGAAACTAGCGGCAGCCGAAAAAGTGTTTCGGCTGGCTCTGTGGTATACTTCAAATATTTGAGAATTTATACATGTGGAATTAGGTCAAGATGGGCCACAAGCTCCCACCTGGGGGGCGCGCCTAGCGAGCTTGTCAATCCGTCCTGGCTTGTCTGATCTTCTCCCGAACCTTCTAGGGTCTCTCTGGGTCCAGAAAAAATAGTCAAAATTTTTTATAGTGTTTGGACTCCGTTTGATATTAATTTTTTGATAATTAAAAACAAGCAAACGGAAAACAATCGGCAATGGGCACTAGGTTAATATTTTAGTCCTAAAAATGATATATAATTGCATATAAAACATCATAGATTCATACTATAATAGCATGGAACAATAAAAAATTATAGATACGTTGAAGACTTATCAAGCATCCCTAAGCTTAATTCCTGCTCGTTCTCGAGTAGGTAAATGATCAAAACATATTTTTTGACGTGAAATGCTACATAACATGTCTATCATGTAACTAGTCGTCGACCCGTGCAACAGCACGAGCTAGTTATGTAAGTCGTGGCTTAATATTTTTTTAAGAAAACTCTCATTATATGTGGACAAACACATGATTAATGAAGGATACATGCCGGCCAATCCCAGTGTTTCAGAACAGTAGCGAACTACTATGGCTTAGTGGAAGCACTAGGGAGCATTTCCTCATAAGAAAGGCTACCAAAGGCAAACACCTAAGTGTGGAACCCCACACATAGCAATACACGTTACACGTACACATAGCATGCAAGTACACTAAAAAAATACACTTCCGTGATGATACGTGTTTGTCACAGTAGGTCACGTTTTTTGTCATGCATGTACATCCATGACGATTTTATGACAGAATCAAGATAGTCATACCTGTGCTGTCGTAGAAGTGTTCCATGACATTACCAAAATTATCATCACGAAAGTGTCCACTTCCATGATGATAAATCGCGCGTCACAGAAGTGCTTTCGTCAAGGGTGACCGACACGTGGCATCCGCAGTAACGGGACACCGTTAAGCTATCGGGTCCAGTTTTGGATCCGATAGCCCGTTAACAGCCAGGACCAATGGGGATTTTCCACGTGTAAAATTCTCATTGGCCAGAGGAAACACGTGTTGGCTCGCCGTTGGGACAGATGTCATCCACTCATTGGACAGGAGGCGCCTATGATACGTCAACACGTGGCACGGCCCAACAGAGGCCCATTCCGGGGAAAAGGCCGGCCCGTTTGACTTTGTCAAAAGGTAATGGGCCGGCCCATAGAAAGCCTGTTAACGGCATGTTACTATATAGCCCATTTACGGCCCGCTAACTCCCGGCCCGTTACGGCCTATCGGAATTAAGCCCAGTACCTTCATCTGGGCCGTCCAATATGATTCCAGCCCGTTGTAACTTCCAGCCCATGTATGGCCCATGATGTCTTTCGGCCCATATGAGGCCCTCTCTAACTCTCGGCCCATTAAAGGCCCGAGATGAAACTGGCCCATAATGAACAATGTATCGCTTTATACCTATTAACGGCCCATTATTCCATCGGGCGTTTCCAGCCCGTGTTAACTTTCGGCCTTCTAAGGGCCCATTTATTCTTGGGCTCATTTCTAGAATTCACTTAGTTACAGTCCGTTACTGGCCTGTGCCGTTTGTGGGCCAAATTCAGCCCGTGGTTACATTCGGCCCGTTTTTGGCCCGTTAACCCGTTGGGCTGTTTTCATAGCATTATCAAATGTGGCCTATTAACGGCCCGTTATGGTCCACGAATAGTACAACCCATGTTTTTGCGAAATGATTATACGCCCCATAGAAGGCCCACGGATCCTACGGCCCGTAGAAGACCAATGGATCCTACGGCCCGTAGAAGGCCCATGGATCATACGGCCCCTAGAAAGTCCATGGATCCTATGGCCCGTAGAATGCCCATGGATCCTATGGCCCGTAGAAGGCCCATGGATCCTACGGCCCGCAGGAGGCCCATGGTTACAACAGTCCGTGTGTTGCCATGATTATTGTGGCCTAGTTATCAAAAATAGGTTATTGTGGCCACTAGAAAAACACAGAAAAATAATTGCAGTGACTACAAGCAAACAACTAAACAAGATAATAAGGAAATAAATAAGCAAGCAAGTAACGCTAGCCTATTACAGCTATTACGCATATTACATCCACTGGGCATCAAAGTTCGCCACCAGTGCAAATATAGGGAACAAAGCAGCATATTACATACACTGGCCGTCAAAATTGGCCACCAGTGCAAATAAACGAGGCAGCAAAACAAGTCCATAACTGAAACAACTTCACAAGAGCTCAAGAAATGTTATCCTGGGTATCCACCATGCTGGCAATAAGCTTAGCAAGCTTATTAGCTTTGTCCTGTTTGGCACTAAAATCCTCCAACGCTTGCTGTCGCACCAGAAAGTATGCATCTGAATACTCTAGGGACTTCCGCAGTCCTTCCGCTTCTTGTCGCAGCACAACTGATCGATGTCTTTCAGCTTGTAGTTGAGACTCAAGAAACCGAACTGATTCAGACAGTGAGTTTGAATAACTTGTGCAAGCGGTAGTGGCCAATAACTCGAACACTAAACCAAGACACGACTTTGGGGGTGTCTCACTGTCTTCAATATAGTCTTCCTTAGTTGTTTTATCAGCTTTGTTGGGCACCAACAAGGATGTCTCACTATCCTGAACCTTATCTGCATTACTTCCTTTACCATTGCTTAATAAGGCACTCTTCCACAATATTCTGTCAGCATTCTAAAAGAAGGAACAAGCAGACACATAACAGGTTTAGCATGTACTAGTATATGAAACTCATTTCAGTGAACCAGTTCATTAGTAAGGTGGACAGGATTAAACTACCAAGTCTTCTATTGCCAAGTACTAGTACATAATAAAAGCATCAAACAAACATATATCTATGTCCTATGGTAACTGCATTGTCTTGCCAAATCAAAATAGAGACACGGTTCAAATCATATCAGTTCAAGACAAAGGAGCAGTGAAAGAATACAAAGCGTGGGAAACTACACGACACAACAAGATTTCTGATGGGTTCCACGGGTCTACATGTACAACAACAGTATTGGCTCTGTTGTGATGCTAGTAATGTGCATGATATGATAAGTCAACTGTATACACAATTGAAATTGAAATCAACAGAGCTATTGATAAGAGCAAACCTGTTAAAGAAACATGCGTGAACATACCTGCTGTGCCATTGGAGTTTCGATTGGAACCTTCGATTTAAAAATAAGTTTGTTTGATTAAATACAGTGATACAAGAGCAAATCAGTATGCACGATAGGAATGGAATCTTAAATTAGAACAGTTGTTCGTCAGGTTTAGGCACTTGTTCTACATGAACAGAGTACAGTAAGACGCAAGAATATAGTACTTAAAAATAGAAAATGAGCTCATAGACCTTAACCACATTCTTGGTTCGGGACCAGTACAGAACAAGGTGTTCCCAGTCATCGTCCAGTAAATGTGTCTCAGGAGAACGTAAGGAAATTTGATGAGTTTCTTTCCCGGCGAAGTACGTTTTCTTCATGTAATTCCGATACTGCCACCAAGCATTCTTGAAGATAGCAGAAGTATTAACACAGGTTACCTCATCCTGAGTTTCCAAATCGGTCCTTCTCTATAGAGAAAAATGGGAAAATTTGCTGTATTATAACCATCATGGAGGTAGAATGTATGGGACAAAGCAAAGTAATTTCCATGAATAACATTACTTACACATAACTCCTGGACAAACACCTGCAACTGTTATTTTCCTTCATCTTCAGTATAATATTTCCAAGATGTGAAGATACGCACATAGGATTTAACAACATCAAATGCGATAGATGCTAAACTACGACTGGCTGGTTGTGCTTCCTCCACAGGAATAGGCGTACTAACTGGTAGAGTTGGGGTTCGCCATGGTAGTACTGGCCCTTTGGGAACTGGAGCTACCTTACTAACTGCTCTTGTTTGGGAGCTCTGTGGTGGAGATGGTGCTGTGTCAACAGGAACTGGGTTACTATCTGCTGGGGTTGGGGTTAGATTGGGTGAAGCTGGTTCTCTGTCCATCACAGTAGGGGTACAATCTGCGAGAGTCTGGGTTATGTGTGGTAGGGCTGGTTCTCGTGCATGTACAACCGGGGTGCTATCTCCACCAAGAGGTAGCACTGTTTTATTTGAAGACCGTTTTTTACTCCGCTAGATACTGGCATCACCCGCTCCAGTTCAAATGGATGATAAACAGGAAACATAGTTGAATGTACAGACATTGTATGAGAGGCAGATGCAATAGATAGTGTGAAAAAAAGAGGGCATGAAATAGTTTACATGTATATTGTTTAACTAAAACGGATAGCATGACATAATTTCACATATATGATGTGGATATCATAGCATAACATAATTCAAAGATATGATGAATAACTAAACAGGATCGCATGACATAATTCACCTACATGTTATCTAAGTAATCAGAACTGCATGATTTAATTCACATATGTGATTTATATGCTAAACAGAGGGCATTCGATATGATGTCCGAACTAAGAACATGGTGTTGAATATTGTGTATATGATGTCTAAACTATGCAATGCAAGACACCATATGCATGATATGAGCAGTATAACCGTGCCAAGTTAGAGCATACACCTCGGTGGGGGAATAGGACTGGTCATCTGTCTCTGAATCCATCTCTGAGGAGCTATCGGGACCCAACAAGAGATCTGCTTCGACAGGTAGCACTGTCTACTCTGAAGGCCTTGTTTTCACTCCAGATTTTTCCATCTTCCACCCAAATGGCTGATTCACAGGAAGAGTAGTTTAATGTACAAACATTGTCAACAAATGTAATGAAAAAAAGGATGGGCAAGATATCATTCAAATATATGATGCCTGGTTAAACAAGATGGCATTGAACATTTCACATATATTATGGCTGGCTAAAAGACATGAGACTGCATAATTCCCATATATGATATAGAAACTAAACATGTGGCATTACAGAACATGTCTAAACTAAGCAGATGACATATATGATGTCAAAAGTAGGCACTGCAAGGCAACATATGCATGATATGACTAACATCATCATGCCAAGGTAGAGCAAACACCTTGGGGGGGGGTAAATAGGAGTGGTCAGCTGCGTCTGAATCCGCCTCAGAACAGATATCTTCCTCTGGATTACAATCTGGAGAGGGGGGGAGGGTTTGCCATTGAACCCACCATGGAGCGATGTCTGCATGACATTGTATTGGCGCGCAAAACTCTTCTCTTTTTCTCTACATGTTCAGCATGACTGTGTACAATATCTGACATGCATACAAAAAATATGGTGAGATTATGTAAGGAGAGCATGCAGAAATTTAGAGTGATGGCAACAACCAGTGGATGGATCCAAAAATAATGATAGCAGGCTGATGATTGCTTTAATTTAATAAAAAGACAGATGATGATTGCTTTACTATTTGTTTCCCACCCAAGATGAACAACATAGGCATACCCTAGGTGAACCAGATATTAGACAGAGATACTATTCATTGCTGCCTCGATATGTGCCCCACAACTAATTTAGAACTCAAGTTTGAACATTAATTTGGACCTGACTTGGAGTCTAAGAGGTGAACAGGACGATAAAGTGGCAGGTAATATTAAGCAATGCATAACATAAGCAGAAACAAAAGAGTGCGACCTCTCTTGTGGACCCGTGTACTCCTCAGGTTCATCTGCTGAGTCGATGATGGTGATGCCATTGCGGTGGGTGCCGGCGGCAGGGAAGGAGATCTGAGGCGGCGAAAGACGGTCAGGAGTCATGATGTCTGGTTTGGTGGATGCTTCTGTCGATGGAGCAGCTCAGGTGAGGTGGACGACGTCGCGGCAGGAGCAGGACAAACCACACAAAGTTCCCTTCGACACCTACCTGTAACTGAAGTAATTCTGTAAGGGCTCATTTGGCTTGCATGATTCTAAAAACGCAGGGATAGGAAAAACACCGGAATAGGATAGGAATGCACATGGTAAACAGAGCATTTGTAAACACAGGATTTCTGTCAACTTGGGTGTTTGGTTTACAGGAATTGGAAGAGCAGAGGAATGCAAAGAAACATGGCCAAAATAAAGTGAAACCATATGAAAGCGTGTACAGTTAGAATGTTATTCTGCCACTAATGCACTTTGGTCTTGTTTTCATGCATAGGATTTTGAAAAGTAGGTCCAGGTGGATGTTTTGCTCCATTCCTTTCAACAAAATGCATGAATAATTGAATAGCAGAGTGCCATAGGAAAATTCCCTATTGCTATGTTTTTCCGTTGAACCAAAATAGCCCTAATTGATTGACATGAATGTATAGTAATAAGTGATGCAACAAGTGTACAACCTCTTTGCCGTAGCCGTGTCGACCTCAGCATCATTGGGTTGGTCGCTGAAGAAGTTGAGGCAGAGGTTGCTGTCGGAGGTGTGGAGGAAGATCTGAGGAATCTGTAGACGGCGTCCAGGGCACTGCTCTATTGTGATGGATCGTTCTGTCGTTGGAATAGCTCGGGTGAGCCGTAAGACGTCAAGGCTGAAGCAGCACAAGACAGACATCGTTAATCTCAAGTGGGATTCTAATAGCATCTCCAATAGATGATGTAAAATAGATGTAAAATTTACATCACCAGAAAACACCTGACTACAACAGATGAGGTAAAATTGTTGACTCTAAACTTAACTGTCGAAACTGAAATTTACTGTGGAATCTGAATGTTACTGTCGAAACTGAACGCAATGGTAGCAGAGAGGCACTTGACATGTAGTTTAGGGAGGGCCTGCAATTCATCTTCAACCTGCACCCCCATGAGCCGCCAGCCACCACCGGCCTCGCCGCCGGCCCCAGCGCCGCCTCGCCGCCCCGAAACAACTCCCCACCGTCGGTCCGCCGCCGCCCCGGCCAGCCCTCTAGGCCCCCCGCCCCCACCCTGAACACAAACATAGATAGTGGGGTACCACTCCGGCGAGCCACCCTCCCCGCTGCGGGTGGTTCTTCCTTAACTCTCGCGAGCCCCCTGAAAATTAACTGACCCAAAAGTCGATTCAGTCGACTAAAGTGTAGCTAAATCGGAGCAGAGCAGCAGCATGAGCGAGGGGGAGAGCATTAGCAGTAGCGCGAGCGAGCGAGCGAGAGCCGGAGCGGCAACAGCTGAGCGAGCGAGCGACAACCGGAGCAGCAGCAGCAGCGCGAGCGAGCGAGCAAGAGCTGGAGCAGCAGTAGCAGATCCGGCTGGTATGGACGCCGCTCGGCCGAAGGGGCCTCATACTAGGGGAGAGCCACCGTGGAGATGTCGCCCGCGGTGCCGGCTTCAAGGTAGCCGCTCCATGGGGGGGGGGATGGAGCACCGTCAGCGTCGGGAGATCGAGTTAAGGAGAAGGTGCGATGCGATGAGTGTACAACCTCTTTGGTGGTGCCGAGTACGCCTCGGCTTCGTCCGAGGAGTCGGTGAGGATGTTGCGGTTCCGGTGGAGCAGGTTAAGGTGGCGCTGTGGGGATGGAGCAGCCGCGATAGACGAGGCAATCGTCGGAGCAGCTCCTTGGAGGTGGAGGACGGGGCGACTGAACCGGCGGGACATCGAGATGGACGAAGGATCCTCATCCGGGGAGGTGGACGAGGGACGTCGAGCTGTTGCGGTGGACGACGTCGTCGGGGAAGAGGCTCCGGCTGGGCAGCTGTGAGGTAGCGGACGGAGGAGGGTGGGGCTTCGTGGCTGGAGCGGAGAGGTTATGGCGGCCTGGGATTTCGAATGGCGAAAAGGAGGCGATGGGAGGGGGTGAACCATGACTTAGGGACGCGCTTGTCCAAAATGTAGGGTGTGTTCCAAAAGTGCCCCCACCGATTTGAACTAGCGGCCCTTTCGGCTCATGGTTAGAAGGGGGATTTCGCGTTTCGGGATTTGGCAGCTGGAGGGAGTTTTCGCGTGCGTTGTAATTTCGGGATAGCAAGGCGCGGGTTGTGAAGGCGCCAGTTTTGGGAGCATGATATCTGAATTTTCGGGATATAACAAGGCGCGGGTTGATTTTTAGGGACAAGCCTAACATGTTATATTCTACTTGTACGTACCAAATCAATTCGCACTTCCCTCAACCAAAAAAACGAAAAAAATAAAACTATTCACACCACACAAAGAGAGAGTCTTGCCCCGTTTTACTATACAAATGCTATTCAAAGCTACTCCTTCCTTCCATCTATATAGGGCCTAATGCGTTTTTCGATGCTAACTTTGACCAAATATTAGAGCAATAATATATGACATGCAACTTACACAAAGCACACAGTTAAATTCGTGTGTGAAAGAAGCTTTCAATGATATAATTTTCACATTGTGCATGTCATATACTATTAATCTTGTCAATAGTCAAAGGCGGTCTTAAAAAATGCATTACGCCCTATATAGATGGAAGGAGGGAGTATGAATCCATGTTATGTCCAATTAAATTTTTTCGCTGGCTGTATAATGCATGTAACCTACTCATACCAACATTTTAGTGCATTCCAAATGTCTATACTACCGCTGCAATTCGAACTGAATTTGAATTTGTTTCTCTATTTCAATAAGAATCTACAATCATGATTGTTGCCAACTTCAACCATCATTCGTGTATTACCTTAATAACACACCACATGATTACTATAGAGATAGATATGAACTATGTGTACTATATGAACTCGAATTCTATTTTTTGAATACACTTGATGTTGATTCCAAATAATAGTACATTTGATGTACTAACTATATATTCATAATCTAAATCATGTTCCATACGTACACCGTGTTTATCACACAAAGTATAGTGCCCCGCCCCCTACATTATGACAAGTATTTTGCCCTGAGCTGCAAAAGCCACACATTAGCCCAAATTATAATCAATGTTCTATATATTATATGTAGTACTAGCAAGATGCCGATGCGTTCCACGGAACATCGACATGATCAAGGGGAGGCCTTATTTGCAAATATGGAGAGGGGTGTGGGTATCTTTTTCAAAGTTGCCATAGTTTCCTTCCTATCCGTCAGATATAAATCGAACGGCCTATATTGCAGGATGGCAGGCACACCATCATCAACAACTCTGTTTTTTATAAGAGTAGAGATAAAATATATTATATGTAGTATAACATGTTCATAACCACACCATGTGTATCAACATTATATATATTCACACATATGTCGGTTTAAAACACTATGATAAATTCTTCAAATATCCGAATTCGCTTTTTATAACGAATTATGATCTATTCGTCTTTTATACCCACACAATCCTCTTATGTTTGTAGCTAGCGCTAACTTTCTCTCGTGCATGCACATGCCCGCATCCCTCTCACCCTCCCTCAACATTCTCTAGCTCCATCGTGCAAATTCGTCTTTTCACTTTAGGTCGTTCACCCACGGTGTGTGTAGGCCCCCAGCTCCTTCTTTACGGCACACATCGATCGATATGCCTCTCTAGCCAGGTGTGCCCAGCACAAACACAAGCTTCCCCTCTTCCCTTATCACCATCCATGCCTCACTCCCACCACTCTTTTCATCGATCTCGTACTCGCACGCTCCTTCCCCCTCGATATAGTATGCCTCTCGCACCACCTACTAGATGCATCCCTCTCTCTCTCTATCCTTCTCCCCGTGCCTTATTTGCTTCTTATTACATACATGCATGTGTACCGATCGATCTCCCAACATATACCTAGGTCGACTTTAACTATTTCCCCCCACCCATCGATCGACATACCTCACAGGTTATGACTCTCCTTTGTCTGACAAAGGATGATTGATCTTCCTATGTAGTTACGTCTGCTTACCATAGCCATATCGTCCCCCCTCATCATTCGCGCATGCCTCCTGACCCATCTCTCGCACGCACGTGCACATACAGACAGCCATCCCCTCTCTTATTGATATTGCAGGCGTGCCCTCCGTTTGTGTAGCAAGCCTCTCCCACGATTTGTTAGAAGCAACTCCACTACCACCCCTCCAACACTCTAGCTCTGTGTCTCTCCCAACCTTATTCCTCTCCTACACATATGCATGGATGCCGATCGATCTCCCTTAATACATGAGGTAGGCCTCTCTCCTCCTCCACACATATACCAGCCATTGTACCTCTATAGTTAATTAGGCCTCACCCCACCACACACCGATAGTCGAGCACTGTAGGTAGGTATCCATGCCACAGAGACAAACTGCACCTGTCCCCTCTCACGTTCCAGTAGGCCAACCACTCTATATCTTTGACGTGGGCACACACAAATTCGATGGAACTGTTTTCGATCGCGTGCACACACACACACACACACATCATCCCTCTCTTTGATTCTATGGATACCTCAAGCCGATGATACCTCAACTCTCTTCTCGTGGATCGCCCCCTCTATATATATGATATATCCAGGACTCAATTTCACACACATTGCATATGTTACATTTTTTGATTGCCCCCCCCCCCAAAAAACACTCACGAACCCACACACTATATCTCTCTACGTTTGTATCTCTCTCACACAACCCCATGTAGGTGGTGTACGTACACAAGAAGAGAATAGGTGCATGTACTCACGCTTCGTGCCCAGCCACACCCGCGCGGGTACACGGTGGAGCTCATTTCTGTAGAAAATGGCAGCCCACGTGCTAATTTGAACGCGTATAGCGGTTGTTTACCTACGGAGGTCATGTACCACGCGTGCACGAAACAAAGTTCGACTTGATGCGTTGGCGCGTTATTTTGAAGTAAAGTTATATCGCTCAATGGCACGTACACAGAATATAAAACGATTTTTATGGAGAAAAAGGTAGTCCGCTCCACTATATACAATGGAGCCTGCCAGCCTGGGTTTGTCTCTCTTCACAAGGCTGCGGTGGCCACTCTCTCTCTCTCTGTTGGTCACTGATCCGGCCGCATCGTTTCTCCGTTCGACGGTGCCGAGGCAGCACGTCCCGATCTGCGGTACACACCATTCTCTCTGACCAAGCTCCGGCGCGGTAGGGCCTACGCCACCTTCTCGCTACCGCAGTATGGTAGATTCCGCCCGCCGCCGCTCACCTAGTTACATCCCGACAACCTCTAGGTATCCCCTCCGGCCTTGCTCCACTGCCCGTCTTCCCACGTCGCTGCATGTGGAAAATCTTGCATGTGGATCTTCCATAGTTCTTTGCCCAAAACGTAGCTCGTCCGGCGTACTTTCCATATTGCAATCTCGTCCTCACACTGTTTTAGACAAACACAACCGTGTTGTTATCTTCCCTTAGGACAAGGAATATGCTTCTTTTTTGTCGTCGCATGTGTCATCAACTGTTATTGGCCAGTAATTGTTTCCTTTCTACCTCTTTTTTTGCAAACAGGGCTATCCATTTCACCTCGTTGCTATTGCGACCTTTTGGTGAACTGCAGAAATCACTTTTTTCTTAAGAGTGTTTTGTGCAGTTGTACTAAAATGTCACACGGGAAACGTCTCTACATTTCAGTGCGACTGCACAAAGGGAGATTGGTTTTGCTCTATCCTCCTCATCCAACTCTGACCCTAATCTTCTCCAACTAGTTAGTCTTAAGAGAGACTGCAAAGGTGATCGGCTTCTATTTATGTGTTTATTGTTTCATCAGCAGTCCTATATCATCGTAATCACACTTAATATCTTTGGAACAAGGATGCTCAGCTCTATTTTAGTGGAACTGCACAAAATGATCGGAATGTTGCATGCTCCAGACAGCTACTTGTTTTCCCAACATGCCTTGTTGATTTAGACAAAGCTGGGGGGACGTTGCTGCCAATGAAAGCATGGATCAATTTTAATTTAACACCTTCTCACAACTTTGTGTTCAGTTGTGATGTAAATATTAGCTCTGATCTGCTATTCATTGAGATGCATTAGCAAGGAAGTTAGTCTTCTATTGTTTCCGAAAGAGCATCGATGGCAAGACACACGAAACAAAAGCTGAAAGCTCGGAGCATTGTACAATTTCATGTCGCTAGAAAATTATTTGTATATTACGTCAATTATGTAAACAAATGCTGGAAGCTTGATAGCATTGCCAGAAGCCTCTTCGGTATCCGGGTCCATGTGCCATGCACAAAATGATACTCCTTCATTCCTAAATATTTGTCTTTTTACAAATTTCAAATGGGCATATTTTAGAGTGTAGATTCACTCATTTTGCTTCGTTTATAGTCACTCGTTGAAATCTCTAGGAAGACAAATACTCTGGAGTATAATTAAGAACTGAGGGAGTAGTGCACAACCGCATGGGAGATTCAGCCCGGTCGTTGCGCCGCATTAATAGTGAGTAATGAGCAGTCAAATCATAAGCCCCACCTTTCCAACTGTAAGTTGCTCGAAAGAAGCAACCATCAATACACTCTTCTTTGAATCCGCTCATACTACTCCATCCGTCACTGTTTATAGAGCGCGCTTCAAAAAAAAATCTCTGGGACCAAGGCGACTAGCGATCTGCCTGAAAAATAGCATTGGTAGTTATAGCACGGTGTCTATTACTAGAGGAAATAATGCGTACACACATGCATGCAGTGCTTCCACCCCGGGTACACACATGCATGCACTTACTCCACTCCGTAGTACTCCCTCCGTTCCTAAATATTTGTCTTTCTAGACATTTCAAATGATTACAACATACGGATGTATGTAGACATATTTTAGAGTGTAGATTCACTCATTTTACTTCGTATGTAGTCACTTGTTGAAATATCTAGAAAGACAACTATTTGGGAACAGAGGGAGTACATCGAGAGAAAATTGTGGACTTGATTACGGTTACCACGCCCTAATTAATTGAGCATTAAACCAAATGCGTCTAAAGTCTCTCTGGTGGTGGAAATGCATTGAGAGAAATGCATCATAATGAAGCACGCCCTATAAACTGTGACGGAGGGAGGAGTAGTATGAAGGTGAAAAACCAAGTACGCGTATGGCCAGGCGATCAACGCACCTCCTCTTGGCATATCACTGACATGTGGGACCGGAGTGTGAGCAAACCGATCTCAATTGACGGCAAAATGGCCAACCCGCCGTTCCTTGAGAGAGACGAGGAGCGAGAACACACGGACGTGTTCGCACGGAGGCCAAGATATATTCGAGCATGGTTGATCGATATCATCATTACATGTTCGATGTTTTTTAATACTATACTATTGGGCTGCCGTTTTGCGCCCTTCTCCCGAATAAATGTGTACTTTATCAGAGATTAAAAAAATAAGAGTGCAGACGCTCCACCATGCGGTTCTAGTCTACTACTCGTTCTACTAAACCTTGCGCTTGGCTCTTCGCCTCTTCGTGAAGTCGAACAATGATGGCACTCCGCATGTTGGGTACTACAGTCTATGCCTCTGGCAATCTGACACCGAATGAACTGATGCATGTCCACCGCCTGGGCGAGGGTAGGTTGCATTAGTCAAAAGGCGTAAGCGAGCTTCACCTTGTCCTGCAAGCTACTCCTCGTTCTGCGAGTTGACGAGACACACCAAAAAGTAGTGCTAGTCCATACTCCCTCCTTTCCGGTTAATATGGTTAATCTTTTTGGCGGGTAAATGAGAGAGCTTTATTCATATATAAGCATTCTTAGGACGATCAGCCAAGACACTGGTCACTAGGAAGCGAGGTACCCCGCAAAAAAAGTAGAAAGCGAGGTGTTTCATCAAGCCAGTTCTCGGCTACATTCAAAGTGCAGCAAGCACGGTTCGCACAAAGATGCGCCGCAAGGTTTGCTGACCTGTTTACATGCTGAATAACAAAAAAAGAGGAAATATTACCGAGCGCTCCTATTTGTAACAGGATATGAGCCAGAATTAAGCAAGAATTGTGGCGAGTGTTCCATGCAATCAACTTCCATTATCACATGTGAGAACCCTCGAAGAGAACCAAATGTGTTGAAGGTTGCTTTATCACATTTTTAAAATATAATAAGAGTGCAGACGCTCCTCCATCCAGTTCCTAGTAGTATAGTATATACCTTTATAGACTATAGTAGTAGTACTAGTACTAGTAAACTTTATGCTTGGCTGTTCGCCTCTTTGAGAAGTCGAACAATAATAGTACTAGTATAGTGTATGCTTCTGGCAATCTGACACCGAATTAACAGTTGCACGTCCACCGCCTGAGCGAGGGATAGCTTGCATTAGTCAAAAGTTTCTCCTTGTCGTGCGAGCCACTGCACGCAAGCTTCTCCCGTCCTGCAAGCTTCTCCTTGTTTGGCAAGTTGGCGGGACACAGCAAAGTAATGCTAGTCCATACTGCCCGCTCTCCGGTTAATATGGCTTAATTTCAAACGAGATAAATACACTGTCTGTCACCGTATATTTGTAAAAATACGGTCAATGGACTTCATAATATTCTAACTGCGCTCAATAGATACATTTTCCGGTGTTTATACGGTCACTAGCTCACCCTGGCTGAGTATGTGTGCATGCACGTGTAGGTTGAGCACTTGAGCATGACCGTGTGTGTTCCGTCATGTGCTTGGACATGTATGCCTTAGGGCGTCGCGCGCGTTTTTGCATCCATGTGTACGTGTGACTTTTGCATGCATGCACGAGGTTGTAGTCCCTTACATTCACATGTTCATAAGTCAATGCTTTGACAAAACGTTGCATGCAAGGTTTAATCATTCCTTATTCACACATGCATTCCCAATATTAATACGTTGGTAAAGACAATTTTCTTGAGGAAAACGAGCCCATGAACTGAGTACAAAGGGGACCAATAAGCCAGGACGGAGGGGGTACCAGTAGTGAACCGGAAGGAGGGAGTAGGGACTAGTAGTACAGTACTGTTGGGGATATAACTATCGAGTATAAACCGCCCAGAAGGGGCCGGGTTACACTCATAAGGAATCATCCGCATTGAAGCCCATGATGACAAGGAGTATGGCGCTTTACTACAGAGGTTTAAAGGCCCAAGGCCCAAAGGCAGATTAGGGCCTATAGATATAAACCGCCATATAATACATGACTTGTGTTGTAAGGTATGAGAAAGTAGAAACCGAGCAGGACACGTGTATGAGCCGGCGTCGGGATTCTGTAAGCCGACGGGCGTCAACCTATGTATATAAAGGGACGACCCGACGGCGGTTCAAGGACAAGAAACAACAACTCGAGAGCCAGGTAAAGTGGATTCGCTCCCTGATCATCGAGACCCCATCAATTCTACCAGAACTGGATCGTAGGCTTTTACCTTCACCGCAAGGGGCCGAACCAGTATAAACTCCCCGTGTCCTTTGTCCGGTTTAACCCCTTTAAGCTAATCTCGGTGCGATGGCTCCACGACTAAGTCCTTTCGCTAGGACATCTGCCGTGAAAAATCCACGACAGTTGGCGCCCAGTGTGGGGCTATCGCACGATGGTTTCAAGTTCTTAAAGGGCAGCTTCGAAGGACTCAAGGGATACGCCCTGGGCCAGATGATCAAGAGTCGTCGCGGCAAGCTCTACATCGATGACGCAGGCTGGGGCCCCGAGGCCGGCTCAATCGAGTACGGGTACCGGGTCCCCTTTGGAGGAATTCACGTCTTCATCGGCAAGATCAGCGAACCGGGCCCTGAGCCGGACATCTGCACCGACCTCGTCGACACGGCTTAGCGTGCAAGTCCTGCCTGGGTTCAGCCCGCCATGAAGCGTGCGTTCGTATGATTCATCAATGGTGCGGAGCTTGAACCGGTGTCTGATGGTGAGACAGTCGTTTATTCAGATGGCGAATCATCCACCGGGGAAACCGAGTCACTGTACCAACTGCAAGATGGCCGGTTTGGGGGCTGTTCCGATGGCGACAGTATTCCGGACCCCCTTGAACCGCCGAACCGGGTTGCGATCTTCATGGCCGGTACGCAGCCCATGTTGCAATCTTCAGCTGCTGCAGCGATAATTTCTGGATCGGCAGCTGGGGCAGGAGGCCCCGCGCGCCGGCCGACCCAAGTCTTGTCCGGTTTATTAGACGCCTGGACGACGTTACTAACCGCAGAGGTTACCCCAGATACTCAAGATGAGCATAACGCGGAGGTTGCTAAGCTGCAGGATCAGATATCTCAGGCTAAGGAGGACTTGGCGGCTGAAGAAACCAGGATGGCTGAGGAGCGGGCCGCTTTAGATGCACAGGCACAACGGATCCAGGTAGAAAAATTACCGGCTCATGTTGGATCAGAACGCTTCAAATGACGTGTTGCGGAGAAGGCATCGGTCTCGATTGCCATTGGTTTACGAAGCAATGAATCTCTTCAGCACACCAGGAGCAGGAACCAGTAATCCGGCAGTGGTAAACCGGATTTAAGCACCAGGTACAGGAGCACCGGATCAGCCACGGGTGAGGGACCCGCCTCGACGGACCCATGACCCGCCGCAGTATATACCGGCGCTGCCGGGTCACTTCTCCACCCCTTTGGATAACATGATCGCTGCGGTGTCGCGATTGGCAGCTATTCCAATGGAGGGCGAGTCCGCAGCGGCGGTTGAGACGCGGCGCGCCAGGGATCTTCTTGAAACGGCTATGGTGCAGCAGCAGGCCTATTCATATAGCCGAGACAGACTTCATTCAACCCCACGCCCGAGCCGGAGTTACAGCAGATGCATTGATGAAACCGTGACGCCCCTCGAGGGCCTAATCCGGCGCGCGGTGGGGCGAATGCTCAGGATGTGGTGGATAATGGTAGAGCGCGTCGAGAAGCCGAGTTAGCAGCACAGGACCGTCAGCTCACTCCGGTTCGTCCGACGACTTCCGTGAAACGAGGTCTTACTTTCAGCTCTTGGGGAGTGCCTTGTCTCACCCCGGCTTTGCGTAATGTGCGGCTGCCCAAGGATTTCAAGGGTCTACATAAGGTGCCTAATTACACCGCCGATTTACCCCCCGAGTCATGGGTTGAAAGTTATGAGATGACAATGGAGATGCTGGATGTGGATGAAGCGGCATGTGCGAAGTATTTCACTATGATGTTGGACGGAACGGCTCGCACTTGGCTAAAAAGTTTACCAGCTAACTCCATTGGATCATGGGCCGAATTAAAGGCCCGGTTTATAGCAAACTTCAAGGACACGTGCAACCAACCCATGTCAATTGTGGATTTAGCTGCCTGCGTCCAGGAGGAAGGCGAGTCGACAACCCATTGGGTGCGCCGGGTTTCAGAGATCTTGCATTCATCGGACCGCATCAATGCTGACTCGGCAGTTATAACATTAGAGGGTAATTGCCGGTTTAAGCCTTTGAAACTGAAGTTGGACGGCTCAAGCGTCACTGCAATGACACGGGGACACTTATGGTTGCTGTGGTTAAGTATGCCGATTCTGATAGTACCAAGGACCCCGAATCTGACGATGAAAAACTGGGGAAGGGAAAAAAGAACGGCAACACCAAGGGGCAGCAGCATAACCAGGCGGGCCACAGTAACAATGGTAAGCGTAAAGCGGATAGTAATTCAGATTTTGTGGCTAATACCAATACGCAGGGTAATGGTCAGCGTCGTAAGGGTAAACTGTCCCCGCGGGGAGGAGAACCAAGTCCCAATCCGGAGTGCCTGAATTACCTGTTGAACCAGCCCTGCCCAAAGCACGGATCGCGGGACAAGCCGGCCACACACCTCTTGAAGGATTGTTATATCATGCGAGAGTTCAAAAATTCAGATTTTTTCCGGAATGATCATGGACCGTCCGGCGGTTCAGGACCCGGGTCCTACGAGCCAGGTTATGGCGGAGGTAATTCCGGTTAAGGATTCCAAGGTAATCAGGGTGGACATGGCAATCAAGGCAATCAGAGCAACCAGGGTGGTTATAATCAGCAGGGATATCAGCGACAACAACAGTCAGGTTACCAGAGTCACCTGAAGCAGTTGAGTAGTGGGCAGTATCACGTCTTCACCACTAGCCTATGCAAGCGCGATCAGAAGCTTCATAAAAGGGCAGTGAACTCCGTTGAACCGGCGGTGCCCCGTTACTTGCGCTGGTCTGAACAGCCTATTGTGTGGAGTCAAGAGGATCACCCTCCCCGGGTTGATAATCCGGGTCATCTGGCGTTGGTGGTGGCACCTCAGGTTGGAGGTTATAAGTTCACCAAGGTACTCATGGATGGAGGGAGCAGTATCAACATTTTGTATTATGAGACCTTCCGTCGTATGGGGTTAACAGATAAGAATCTTAAGCCGTCAAATACCGTTTTCCATGGTGTGGTGCCTGGTAAATCGGCTTATCCGGTTGGTAAGATAGCCCTGGAGGTTGCTTTTGGAGATGATCATGACTCGAGATCAGAGACATTGACTTTTGAAGTGGTGAAAATCAAAAGCCCGTACCATGCCCTGTTTGGACGGCCGTCTTATGCTAAATTCATGGCAAGGCCCTGTTATGTTTATCTGCAGCTCAAGATGCCAGGTCATAAGGGGACCATCACAGTGCATGGAAGCCGTAAGATCGCTTTGGAATGTGAGGAAAGTGATGCGGCCTATGCTGAGTCGGTTTGTGCAACAAAGGAGTTGAAATTCTACAAGGACAATGTTGATCCGGTTGATATGATTCGTTGAAAAAACCAACTACAGAGCATGATCCGGCCTTGAAATTTAAATCGGCTGATGAGACTAAGCTGGTTGATTTTGTGCCTGGCGATTCATCCAAGCAGTTCATCATCAGTGTGAATCTGGATCCGAAATAGGAAAGCGCGCTCATCGAGTTCATCCGTGAGAATCGGGATATCTTTGCATGGAAGCCTTCTGACATGCCAGGTGTACCGAGGGAACTCGCTGAGCACACCCTTAATGTTGATCCTAAGTTTAAACCGGTCAGACAGTTTCTTCGCCGGTTCAATGAAGAAAGGCGCAAAGCCATTGGTGAGGAGGTCGCCCGGCTCTTGGCGGCTGGGTTCATTGTTGAAGTTTTTCATCTGGAGTGGTTGGCTAATCCGGTGCTGGTACTTAAGAAGAATGGCACTTGGCGTATGTGTGTGGACTACACAGATTTGAACAAGGCATGTCGAGCTGATCCTTTTGCTCTCCCTCGTATTGATCAAATCATTGATGCTACGGCGGGTTGTGAGCGTTTGAGTTTTCTGGATGCTTATTCGGGTTATCATCAGATCAAGATGGCAGTTAAGGACCAGGAGATGACAGCGTTTATAATTCCCTTTGGAGCCTTCTGCTATGTGTCTATGCCTTTTGGGCTCAAGAGTGCCCAGGCGACTTATCAGCGATGTGTGTAGAATTGTCTTCATAATCAGATTGGGCGCAATGTTCATGCTTATGTGGATGATATCGTGGTGAAATCCAGGAAGGCAGAGACATTAATAGATGATTTGAAGGAGACCTTTGATAATCTCCGGGTTTATAAGATGATGCTTAATCCGGCCAAGTGTGTCTTTGGTGTACCGGCAGGCAAGCTCTTGGGTTTCCTGGTATCTAACAGGGGGATTGAAGCTAATCCGGAAAAGATCAAGGCTATTACATCCCTGGCTAAACCAGCAAGTATCAATGATGTTCAACGTCTGGCGGGCCGTATTGCAGCTCTGAGCCGATTTATCAGCCGTTTGGGAGAGAAGGCCATCCCTCTATATCAGATGATGAAAAAGATAGACAACTTTGTCTGGAGTGATGCTGCTAATGCGGTGTTTGAGGATCTGAAGAGGCAGTTAGCCGAACCGCCTGTTCTTGCTGCCCCCATTGATAAGGAACCGTTGCTGTTATATGTGGCTGCTAACGCCCGGGCTGTCAGCGTGGCTATTGTGGTGGAGCGCAAGGAGGCAGGTAAAGAGTATCCGGTTCAACGACCGGTTTATTACATCAGTGAGGTGCTTATTGAGTCAAAGCAAAGATACCCACATTGGCAGAAGCTTGTATATGGGGTTTTCATGGCGAGCCGGAAGCTTAAGCAATACTTTCAGGGCCATCCCATCATTGTGGTCAGTTCTGCTCCATTGGGAGATATCATCCAGAATAGGGGGGCGACCGGCCGGGTTGCTAAGTGGGCTATTGAGCTTGGACCTCACGGGTTAAAATATATGCCTCGTACGACTATCAAGTCCCAAGCGCTCGTGGATTTTATCAATGACTAGACAGAGTTGCAGGCGCTGGAGGATAAACCGGATAACACATACTGGACTATTCACTTCGACGGGTCCAAACAATTGGAGGGCTCGGGGGCAGGAGTGGTTCTTACTTCCCCTCGAGGCGACAAATTTTGTTATGTTCTCCGTTTGACGTTTCATTGTACTAACAATACAGCTGAGTACGAGGCCTTGCTCCATTGTCTTCGGATGGCTAAGGAGATGAACTTAATCCAGGTACGTTGCTTTGGGGACTCCGATTTAGTGGCCCAGCAAGTCTCTGGTACTTGAGATTCTAAGGATCCGCTCATGGCGGCTTATCGGCGCGAGGTGGATATCATTACGGGTCACTTCAAGGGTTACCTGGTTGAGCACATTGATCGGCGCAAGAATGAAGCGGCGGACACTTTAAGCCGGCTGGGGTCTCAGCGTAAACCGGTGCCGCCCAATGTTTTTCTTGACGTTTTGCATAACCCGTTGGTCAAGCTGCCGACGGAGGAGAATCTGGCTGTTCCTGACCCGGAGGCTCAACTGGTGGCGGTTCTTCATGCTATCCTGGATTGGACGGTACCCTACTTGGCGTATATGACCCGGGGCGAGTTACCTAAGGACGAAGTTTTGGCCAGACGGATAATCCGGCGGTCCAAGTCCATGACTATTGTCAATGGCGAGTTACATCACTGCAGTGTCTCAGGGGCGTTTCAGCGCTGCGTCTCCCCTGAAGAAGGCTGTGAGATTTTACGTGAAATCCACGAAGGGGATTGTGGTCACCATGCCGGTTCAAAATCCCTTGTGGCTAAGGCTTTCCGGCACGGTTTTTACTAGCTAACGGCTCATGCTGATGCTGAGGATCTGGTCAGGAAGTGTGACGGTTGTCAGAAGTTTTCACGCCGAGCCCATGTTCCGGCCCAGGAGTTGAGGATGATTCCAATCACCTGGCCGTTTCAACTTGGGGGCTTGATATGGTTGGGCCCTTTAAGAGGTCCAAGGACAAGAAGACCCACCTTTTGGTGGCGGTTGATAAATTCACCAAGTGGGTGGAAGCAGAGCCAGTTTGCAAGTGCGATGCAGCCACAGTGGTTCAATTCATGAAGAAGATAATTTTCCGTTTTGGTTTTCCACATAGCATCATAACAGATAATGGCACGAATCTCTCCAAGGGTGCCATGGAAGAGTTCTATCAACGTGAGCACATCCGGCTTGATGTGTCATCAGTGGTTCACCCCCAGTCTAATGGTCAAGCTGAGAGGGCTAATCAAGAAATGCTGAAAGGTATCAAGGCCCGGCTTATGGTCCCTTTGCAGAGGACGCCGGGTTATTGGGTGGAAGAATTGCCGTCCGTATTATGGAGCATCAATACCACCCCCAATAGATCTACGGGTTATACACCCTTTTTCATGGTTTATGGGGTAGAAGCAGTTCTCCCAAGTGACATCCGCCATGACTTACGTTGAGTGGCAGCTTATCTTGAAGCGGACAATGAAAGAGCACGCCAAGATGCATTGGACCTGTTAGATGAGAAACGGGATAGAGCGGCAGCTCGTTCGGCGATTTATCAGGAAGACCTGCGGTGTTATCATAGCCGCCGGGTTAAAACCAGAACTTTTCAAGAAGGCGACTTAGTGCTCCGGCTTATCCAAGATCAGACCGATATGCACAAGTTATCCCCACCTTGGGAAGGACCCTTTGTGGTCAGCAAGAATCTGAACAACGGATCATACTACCTCATCGATGTTCGAGAGCACAAAGACTCACGCAAGTCGGAGGAGGAGACCCGCCGGTCGTGGAATATTGCTCATCTACGACCTTACTACACATGAGCCACAGGCTCCTATCATGTACATATTTTTGGCAATGTATATATTATGATCAATATAATAAACCGGAGCCCCAGCTAAAGCGGGGTATCTGTTGTTTTTCTCACATCATGTGTGGTTACATGGGGGCTTCTGTTTGTAAAGCGGTGTCCGGTTTACCCCTTGATTCATCTTATAAAGCTATATATATAAATCACTTGGGGGCTTGGTCATATTCGAACCATAGCTACACCACTTGATCGGCTCAGAGCCAAAATGAAAATTAATTAGGGGCCAAAGAGCGTGTTGCAAAAGAACAACTCAAACATAGGCACCAACTAAGCACAGCTCAAAATATTACTTGGGGATTCTTTGCTATCACAATGAACAAAGAATCTACACTTGTAATAGGCTATCAAGCCACGGCTTGGAAGCCTGGTGTATACACCTAAAACCCCGGGTTTGCCTGCCTTTTTTAAGTAAGTCACTCCATCCAGGTAAACCTGGTATGACCCGCCGAACTTCGACAAGTCAATCTCATAAGACCCTGAACTTGTCAAAGTTAAAACGACGATTGGTTAAAGATTGAGGACCATCTTAAAAGGCCTTGTAAAATGGTTTAACTTAGTGGCCTGGCAGCCCATTCAAAGCCTCGAATTTGGGCTCTGGCAGCCCGTGAAAAGCCTCAACTACAAGTTTTCATATGTTTTATTTGCCAAGTTTGTTCTCCTTTAATGAGATTTATGAGGTTTTTGGTAAACCGGCGTTCATTAACCCGGCTCGACTTTCAACTACAAGTTGTCAGTACATAATTGCCTATAATCCGGTATTTCTTAACCTGGTCTAGTTTTGACTACAAGTCGCCAGTATTATGTATGGTTAATCCGGTGTTTATCACAACCCGGTACGGTTTTATCATAAAGCGGCACAATATGACAGAAGTTGTCATTGCTCAAGATGGGGGTTATCACCCTCACAAGTATCATTTATTTTCATATTTGATCATCTTTTTACAGCCTTGATTATAAACCCTGGCTATATATTTGGGCATCATGGCCCGTCCGGCGATGAACCGCCAGGACAATTTTAAGTTTTATGCAGAAGCAGGATTGCATAAAGTTGTTAAGGATCATAAGGAGCTATAAACATCATCATGACGGATTAACAGTATCAGGCAAAGTGAATATGCATGATGGCATAGCAGACAAAGTGTTTCAACTAGCTTATTACAAGGCGCTTTGACGGCCCAAAAGAATAACTGTTTTGTCACACAGATGACAGTGTGCAAAAGATAAACCGGCCTCCGGATCATGATTCTTCCTCGGGCTGACCTGAAGGTTGTGGATCATCTTGCGCCAGTTCAGCCTCCCTCTCTCCACCCAGCGGCTGGAAGTCAATAGTTGTCCAGTCAATCCCAGTTAAAGCTTGGAAGACAGCTTCATCGTTTATAAGGTTGGACGGTTCAACATCAGGGGCATAAGTATGCTTACGGATTGGCGGGATAAGATTTTCCACATCATAAGTTGGTGCGCTAAGCCGTTTGTTGTTGGTATCATAAGTGTTCTGGTAAAACGACAAGTCAGTGTCTTCAGCCAACTTGCTTGCCAGTGGACGCATTTCTCTTGTGATAGCCCTGAGGTCGTCATTATCAAATTCTGACCCGTCCTCCTTCTGGCTTGGATAACCATTCCCAATGTCTTTCGGATCAAGGTCAGATATCCAGGCCTTGGCCCGAGTCAATGCAGTTAGAGCACCGGCCCGAGCAGCTGATCTCTTCAATTCCTCAATACGGGCAGGCATCATGGATAACTTCTCCAGCATTTCCTTGATTAAAGTTGGGGGTGGTTTATTATGTGAAGCTGTGCAGATGGTTCGTTGAGCGCCGGTATATAACTGCTCTATCAATGTATATGCAGCCTTCAATTTTTTGCACATGTCTGCGCCAAGATGAGTAACACGGCTACCTGCAAAAGATCAAACTATTATTAAGCCAGAAGTTTCCTGACTGGCACTTATTAAAAGCTTATGAAGAGATTTTCACCAAAGATAGCAGATGTCATGGCATTGATCTACCGCTTCAAGCAGGTTAGTTCTTCTGTTACCGGATTAAGGGTGGCTTCAGCGTCTTCCGCCCGCTTTAGCAAAGTTGTTCTTTCAGCCTCCCACTGTGCCCGCTCGCCCTTAAAGCCATCCTTCAGTTGTTCCATGGTTTTTAAAGCGGCTGTCAGCTCCTCTTTAGCCTTGCAAGTCTCTGTTTGCTGGGATATGATATTTTCTTGAAGGTCGGCGATTTTAGAGTCTTTTTTGGTCAGCTCAGCCTGAAAGAGACAGTTAATGAGTTGGTAATACATCTTTGCAGTCCCAAGTCCATAACAAGTTATACACTTGGCACTTGGGGGCTAATGCAGATTGCTTTTATCAACTGATATTTCAAGTCCCAAGCACATAACAAGTTATACACTTGCACTTGGGGCTAATGCGGATTGCTTTTTCACCGGCATTTCAAAGTCCAAAGCACATAAGCAAGTTATCCACTTGGCACTTGGGGCTAATCATATTTACTACCAGATCAAGATAATGGATTTTTCGTATTCACAGGATTACAATGATCAAGAATTTTGGAAGCAGTTGACAGAAGATGTACCGGTTCTTAGTGGATCCATGGGGGCACCACCAGCAAAATTAAAACATCAAATTATATTACAAGACCGGATTCACATCAAAAGTTTATGAACCGTCCCTTGGGGGCTACATAGAGTTGATAGTCTAAACTAGTTAGCAAGAAAGAATGTTTATGCAAAGAGGGAGTGATATTTCCTCATATCGTTCCTTCATTCCAGTCGCCACTAAACCAGCTTCATAGTCGCGGCTTGTGCACAGGCGGTTCAAAAACCAGAATGAAGGTCTTGGGCATTGAGATGGGCATAGCTTGATAAGTCAGATTTCCACTTGCCCTTGTCCATAGCAGCAAATTCTTCTTTGGCAGTATGCTTCGATAAAGCGACAGGATGGCCAGGGGAGGTGAAACCAGTGCCACTAACAACAACATCGTCATCAGTGATTTTGGTTAGGCTTGGCGGTTTATCAGATGTTTTTGCTGGGCTTGGAGGATTAGCAAATGGACTTGGCGGATCAGCAGACTGGGTCATTGATACGTTTCCACCGGTTCAACAAAGTTGTCCTGAGATTGAGGTACCGGATCATCAAGGACAGTATCAGTATTCAGATCAGTAGTCTCTGGGATATTCTCTGGTTCAGTGGCCGGATTATCATCGTTCGGTTTATTCATCTTGGCTTTCTTGCTAGTTCTGGCTTTGGCACTGGAGAAACAGGCACAAAAATCAGTATAATAACAAATAATGCAAGGCATAAAAGGTTAAGTACAATATGCTTACCCAGGAACAATTTTTAGAGGAGGAAGTTGTGTGGCCGATGACTCGCCGGATGATGAATGGGAAGTTCCCTGATAATTTGAGTCAGACGGATTAAGAGGATATCAGAAGCAACCCGCTTTAGGATAAAGTGTGTCAGGAGTATAAGAAACCTCTGGGCGGCGTTTGCGAACCGGAGAGTTCGGTAAACCGGAGGAGGTCACCACTTGGCCGCTATGCCGAGTTGTGCGGCGAACTTGATGCTGCTGTGTCTTCAAAAGAAAGTATGGATCCGAATAAGCAAGAGGGTGTGAAAATTTTACTTTCCGGATTGTTCGACAGATTTTTGGTGTTGGCACAGGGTCTGAGTTGGAAGAAAGAATAATTACCTCTACCTCATGAGCGCGGCTAGCTTCCGCATCATCCTGATAATGATCATTGTCAATGAGGTGTATGAAAAATGAACCAAGAGAGTCAAGTTCTACCTCTGATTCTGGATCATCAAGTTCCTCTTCATTTGGCAGAACAGAGGACTCGCCGGTTCTCCTTTTCGCAGGTTTCTTTGTAGCTTTGGTCTTGAGCCGAGGCGCTCTCACCGGTTTATCCTGTGATTTCCTTTTCCAGAATGAATCGTCAGCCTGCACAGACAGACAGTAAATTATGAAAGAGCATTCAACAAGGTATGGATTAAAGACAAAAATGAGGCAATTCTTACAGCTGGCAGTTCGTTGGAAGGAAAGAAGGGACTAAGCCCTACTCTGCTGCATACAACCACCGGTTCATCAAGCATTTTCTTGACAGCTTCTGTGACTTCAACGTTAGTAAGCTGGATGTCAATATGACGCTGAGGGTCTTTCAGATCCCCTGTTTTAAACCGAGGCGCCGGCTTAAAGGCAGAACGCTCCAAGAAACCCAGCATCGAACAAAATCAACGCCTGTCAGTCCGTTTGCAAAAAAAGCTCTGAGTTTTGATAGCTGAGGGGCATATTTTGCTCGTTCCTTAGCAGTCAGTCGTTGAGGAACTGGATGGGTTTTGGTAAGCCGGTTTGGGAGATAACCCGCTAGAAGATTTTCATCGACCGGAGCTGTGTTTCTGTAGTAAAACCAAGTCTGATTCCAGTCCTTGGGGTGGCTATGATGTTTGGCGTGAGGGAAGTCAACATCCTTTCTCTTCTGAATCGAAATGCCGCCAAGTTCAGTGTTGGGTCCGTCCGTAAATTCAGTACGGCGGTTCAAGTAAAAGAAGTCCCGGAATAGCTCAACAGTGGGTTCTTCTTGTAGATAAACCTCACAAAATACTTGCCAGTTGCAAATATTGGACACATAATTTGGTGCAATATCTTGAGGGCGGATCTGGAAGCTGGCAAGTACATCACGGAAATTTTTTGATCCGGGAGGGGTAAACCCTCGACTCAGATGATCACCAAACACAATAACTTCTCCATCCTTGGGTTCAGGAGGATTTTCTGGACCGGGGACTCGCCAATGGATGGTATCTTTGCTTGCTAAAGCGCCAGTCGCAACACACCCGTTCAGTTGTGCTTCCGTAACCTGGGAAGGGACCCAATTGCAAGCATAGAACTGTTTGGCCATTTCGGTGAAAAGCTGGAAAAAGGATCAATGGCCGGTTTAAAATTCATGACTGGCACGTATAAACCGGTGCAACGATGGAAAAAGATGACATTGAAACGTCTGTATATATTAAATTGGATTTTGATATTTAAAGCAGATTGGCGGTTTAAAAGAGGCCTAATGGTACCTGGCGGGTTATCATTTTCTAAAGGTTAAACCGCCTACAATGGTGTGGAAGTTACATATCTGAAAAATTCCTAAGTGTTGCACAAACAGATTTCACAGGTTGGTATTATAATTTTGGATCTACCGCAGTTTTAAAGAGGAAATAAATTTTAAACCTAGAGTTGCGGTAGCAGAAGAACACATATGGTTGGATGGGATCTTATGTAGAAAGGGTATCTTCTGTGATTGAAAGGAGATGCTACACTATTGTCGTTCGACTTTACTATCAGATTCAGATCAAACTACGCGATCTAAGAGAGAAAAAGGAGGAACGGTGAAGAACACCGATTTACAGCGGAAACCCTAATGCAGATCTGATATACGAGAAGAGGGGTACTTACTGACGCCGCTGAACAGCGGAGGTGCGTCGTAGTTCTCTAGTTAAGTCAGGTTGATGCAGCAGCCTTTGTTGGAGCAGAGGCATAGGTCGACGGCGGCGGCGGTGCTCGAGCTCTGAGGCGACGCGAGGTGGAAGAAAAGATGAAGAGGCAAGGGGAAAAGGAAAGGGACCCTTAGCCCTATTTATAAGACGAAAGGGATAAGCGACAGGCGTGGAAATCGAGGAGCCCGAAAAATGGAGCTGTCGCCTCGATTTTCGGAGTTTTATTAATAAAAGGGAAGGATATACAGTTTTAATAAGTAGGTGACGTCATGGCGATTTATTACAATCCTGGAAGATGACGTCACGACGGTTTATCATATTCACAGAAAGATGACGGCATGGTGGTTTACATAAAGATGCTCAAGAAGAAACTTTCATAAGTGTTGAAGATTGACATGAACAGGTTCAAATCAATCTGGGGCCTAGTGTTGGGGATATAACTATCGAGTATAAACCGCCCAGGAGGGGCCGGGTTATACTCATAAGGAATCATCCGCATTGAAGCCCATGAAGACAAGGAGTATGGCGCTTTACTACAGAGGTTTAAAGGCCCAAGGCCCAAAGGCAGATTAGGGCCTATAGATATAAACTGCCATGTAATACATGACTTGTGTTGTAAGGTATGAGAAAGTAGAAACCGAGCCGGACACGTGTATGAGCCGGCGTCGGGATTCTGTAAGCCGACGGGCGTCAACCTGTGTATATAAAGGGACGACCCGGCGGCGGTTCAAGTAGAAGAAACAACAACTCGAGAGCCAGGTAAAGCGGATTCGCTCCCTGATCATCGAGACCCCATCAATTCTACCACAACTGGATCGTAGGCTTTTACCTTCACCGCAAGGGGCCTAACCAGTATAAACTCCCCGTGTCCTTTGTCCGGTTTAACCCCTTTAAGCTAATCTCGTTGCCATGGATCCACGACTAAGTCCTTTCGCTAGGACATCTGCTGTGACAAATCCACGACAAGTACTACTACGTAACAACGTGCAGCAACAAAATCCCTCTATGCGAATCCTGTCTACGTGTCATGCAAGAAAATAGAGATAAGTACAAGTGAGACTCAGGAACGGTCATACACGTAGGTGGAGTACGTGTAGGGGCCACTAAGGAGCAGTCAAATCACATATTAAGTTAGTCGGAAGAAGCAACCATCATTTCACTCTTCAATGACACATACGCAATATAAAATGGTTGATATGGAGAGAAAAAGTAAACCACTATATATACACTAGTAGGAGCCTAAGCTACAAGCCTGCTTGCTTGGGTTGCTCTCTTCACAAGCATAGAACGACGGTGCCACACCGCTGGTCACATATCAGGCCTGATCCCGCAGCTGGGGGAAGGGAACAATGTTCTGCGTAGGCGCGGTCGACATCG
Source organism: Triticum aestivum (assembly GCF_018294505.1). NCBI lineage: Eukaryota > Viridiplantae > Streptophyta > Magnoliopsida > Poales > Poaceae > Triticum > Triticum aestivum. The sequence continues at coordinate 618,135,082 of NC_057802.1, read as the reverse complement.
GCGAGGGAGAAAACCCACAGTCGGTGCATCCCAATCGGGGGTCCCCGCGGTATGGGCTCATGCCGCGTCCCAACCGCCCTTCTAGCTACATCCCGATGTCCTAGGTAGTACATCTTCCTTTTGGAGCCGGCTTGCTCCACTGCCGCAGCTCCCCACGTAGCTCAATCTCCATGTCGATCTTTCTCTACTTCTACCGGCTTCTATTTGTGATGAGTTTATGTCTCATGAACTAGTTCCAGTACTATTATTCTAATCACACTTCTTCAATACCTTTGACATCAGGGATGCTCAACTCGATTGTAGTGGAACTGTACAAAAGCATATGATCCGAGGGTGCCAGCCGTCTTTCCCTTGACAGGTTATACCTAGCCTGGAAATTAAATCATGTTTAGGGTTTAGGGTTTAAGTCGTAGTGACCCCATCAGTAGTTTTTCTTTCGTACACGCTCTCACAACTTTTGTCTTTAGTTGTGAAGTAAATATTGGCTATGATCTGTGGATCATTGAGATGCATCAGCATGCGTGTTAGTTTTCCTTTGTATTTGATGGAATGTTGTAATGGGGCATCCTTGGAGTAGGAATGAAAATGGAGTGGAAAGTTTCCGTTTTTCCGGAGAAAAAATGGAAACGGAGAGAAACCAACGTTTCGTTTCATTGGATCGCGCCATCGAGCAAGACCAACGTTTACTTCATGTCTGTCGCGTTCGTGTCTCACCCTCCTCCATGGCTCGACGCCACACGGTCGCTCGGCATGCCACTCACCGCAAACCGAGTATACGATAACTTTACCGCCTGCTTGTCGATGGATCGCGCCACGGAGTACTAGAACTACTGGAAGAGATTGACGAGTTGGGGGAGGACAGCTAGCTGTAGCACGGACATGCATGTTGTGGCCTGCTATTGCGACCTTTGAACGCGGAGCAGTCGCGTGCACCGGGAAGCGGCGCGGGCGACGCTCTCTCGGCCGGCGCGCCGCTTCAATGCCGGCGCCAGTGAGAGGTCGCGTCCGCTCTGGCCGGGCATGAATGCAACATTGACCGTTTCGGGCGGGAAGCACGCAGGGGTGTTGAAGAGGGTTCGGGTTGGTCAGGAGCGGGCGTGGCAGCGGTCCGGACGCCCGCAAACAAGAGATGCCGTATGCTAATATTGCTGTGTATATAATTAACAACGTAAATAATGTGCCAGTTGGACAAGTATGATTGGAGATGGAATTTTACGTAAACACGGATATGCATGTCTATGTCTATGTGTGTGTGCGCCACGACTCTCGCGACCTGGAAGTGGGGGCCTATTTTTGATCCAGTTTTCGTTTCTTTTTTCGGGAACGCGCATATTCTATTTAAAACCACTGCTATGGAGAGATTTTTTTACTCCATTATAGCCTCTTGTTTGATAGGGTTTCTCGCGTATCGCTCTCTCACCCTCTCCATATCAAAACAAGATGACAGTGTCCACTCTATCTCTCTCCTCACCGATGGTCACAGATCAGACCGAATCCCGTCTGCTGTGGGAGGTGAGGAGGTGCAGCGATGACGTTATCGCCATCGGCGATGGAGGAAGCCAATGCGCACCGTCCTCTCGGGGCGTCCGCTGGCGCGGACGAAGGTCCTCCGTGCCCTCGTTCGCTGCCGTCGTGTGGGCAGATCCCGCCCGCCTGCCTAAGCGGCATCTCGCCCACCTGAGGTATGACTTCTTGTACTGGTCCAGCTCCCCAGGTCGTTGCATGCAGGTTTTCTTCTATGCGACTACTCCCCAGCTCCCCATGTATAGTAGCTAGGGTTCGTCGGCTGGTCCAACATCACCTACTATTATAGAGGAAATGCCACTCGAAAAGTTGTCCTGATTTACGCCTCGGTGGAGGTATACAGGTTGTTTCGACAAAAAGTACATGGTGGTTGTGCGGTCATTGTACATATGCTCCTATTCGTGCTGCTAATCTAATACTATCACTGGTTAAATGAAGAAATGCTTTTTTTCTCGGGTATCCTGGTTTAGTTCCCATCAAGATAATCATGATGCTTCTGTTTGTTGGTGTACTTTTCATTAATTCTTATTGACAATTGAGATGTCGTTGTTAATCTTGTACCACTGCCAAAACAAAGTAACAACACTATATCCCTTTTTTATATTTTTCCAAACAGCGATGCGTATCTCCATACCCGGGCATGTCTTCCTCAATATTAGTGGAACTGCACAAAATTGGATGTCCATTGTTGTTCCGCCTCACTGTCCTCTGCCACGTGGTTCTTCCTTCCTCGAGCTTGATTACTGAGAAGAAACAGACCACAGTCAGGATTTGTCAAACTTCATAGGTGCCTCACCCAAACTTGATGCCAAATGGATGATGCATCACCACGATGACCTATCGATGCCCATGGTTGCGCCTCATGGTTGCGTCGGCTGGTGAAGCTGATCGATTTGCAATGAAAAACAAGCTGTCTTCCATCAGTGCTCTTTGCTTGTTACCCACAAAGATGATATCCTTCATCAGTTCACCTTGGTTGCGTTGGAGACGTAGTCGTCTTTCATGTTGGTGCAATTTTATCACACAATTGGCTATGAACCAAATGTTTCCTCGAAGAAGGATCGACGTTGGTACTAAGAACATAAGTTTTGTATTGATTTCTAAGCCTTCTCAAAACTTTGTCTCCAGCTCCCCTGTAATTTTATTTGTCCAGCTATTAACTTTGATCAAAAAATGGTGTGGACTAAAAACCCGGATGAACGTCTCCATTTTTACTTACTCCGCATATTAGATTTGATTGAAGTCAGACTTTGTAAAGTTTGACCAAGTTTAGGCCGAACACAACAAACCATAATTATTGAGAGAGGGCAAACTATACATACTCTCAAACCTTTCCGATAACTGAAATTAAATTTCTTTATTTGTACACACTCTCACACGTTTCCGATAATTTGGCGCATGTGTGGTTTTTCACTTAAGGGAGGATAGTGTACCGCACATGAAGGACATGAAGTGCGACCAGGACGCGTGGATCGTTAGTTCATCGGAAGTAGTAGTTTTCTTCACTGGTACGTTAAATAAAGAGTTTCATTTCGTACTTACACAATTTAAAAGGATTGATATGGAGAGAATAAGAAAACCACTCCACTATATATTAGTCGTATACACGAGTACTATATGGACACAGCTTCATTGACTTAGTGCACCTGCGTTTGGGTTTATGATAGGTGGGCCCAAAATGTGGCTGGCCCACCTGTCATACAGCCAAAAGCAGGTGCAGTTAAGGCACCGGAGCTCAGTCCGTACTACAGTATATATATAAGGTGGAGCCTCGGCGATTGTTCGCTAGGGTTTACACTCTCCACAATCTCGCCGCACTACATATATATATATACACGCTGGAGGATCAGCATTCCTTTGCTAGGGTTTGCTATATTCACGGTCTCTCACCCTCTTCACCAGATCTAAACATGACTGCGTTGGCCTCTTGTCTCTCTCTCCCCCTCACAGCTGGTGAAGGAGGCGTCCGAATCCCGTCGCACCGGGAAGGGGAGGAGGTGCAGCATTCACTCTATAGCCTTCGGCGAGGGAGGCAATCCACTGCCGGCTGCGCTGTTCTCTTTGACCCAGCGCCTGTGCGGGAGGGCCACCGACCCCTTCTTCCTTGCTGCCGTACGTAGTGTGGGCAGATCCGGCCTCCCGCCGCACGCCTTTCCACATCCCCACGACCCTAAGGTATAAGTTTCTTTGAAACCGTCATTGCTCTAGCTGCATGCAGATCTTTTTCGATTCAGTAGTCGAATCTAGGTCTTGGTTCAAAGAGGAAAGAAGGGTCCGGTGGGGTGGAGCATGAACCTAGGACGTGGTTCAATGAGGAAAGGAGGGAGGGAAAGTAGTATAGATTGGCTATCCAGCCGCTTTGTTGGTCGAAAAGGGAAAAGGGGGGTAACCCAGTACACACATCTGTAAGGAACCGATATCTTTGTTGAAAAGGGAAAGAAACTGGGGGGTCGGGTAGTTTGTGCAGGACTAGATTTGCTTCCCTCACATAGGAAAAAGGTTCAAAGAGAACAAATATGGGACCAACGCATATATGTTGCTTGCCTACATACTCTGCATCACCCATTTATACGTGTGGACGCACATGGTGCTGGCATGTCCCATACTACTATTTTGCTATTGTTAATCTAAGAATGCCGCTGGAAAATTGAAGCAATGCCACTGTTAAAAGTAAATTACATTTTTAACGAATGTTGTTTTAAGAGAATGTCTCTGTTAATATGAATCAATGCAGCTGTTTTAGAAATGCTACTATCGTACTTTGTTTTCCATCAAGATAAGTTAGATGCTTCTTTTTGTTGCCGTTTGTTTCATCCTCCTTTATTGGCCAGTAATTGTTTCCTTTTTTGCCTCTGTTAAAACAGGCATATCTATTCAACTTATTGCTATAGCAAACTTAAATGTCACACTTGTTAGGGATTGGCGGAATTACCATTTTTTTGGCCGCATGTTTCATCCTTCTTTATTTGCCAGTAATTGATTCCTTTTTTGCCTCTGTTAAAACAAGGATATCTATTCAACTTGTTGCTATTGTGACATTTTCCTTTGCTACGCGAAACACTTATGTTTCAAGAGTGTTTTGTGCAGTTCAACTTGAATGTCACACCGGCGACTTTGCTTAATTTTGGTGGAACTAAACAAAAGGAGATCGGATTTTCATATATGTGTTGGGATTTAGTTCAAATCCTCCTCTTGAGCTGTTTCAAATCTTGGTCAAGAAAGGTCAGTACCGACTTTCATCCACATGATGGTGTAGTGTGCTTTGAGATGTTGTGCTACTTCTATTGGTACTGTTTTGGATAAATGTTGAATTGAAGCTATTGAACTGCTGTCTTTTTACCACTTAATTGAGCAAAAATTGTTCCAACCCAGACATGATGCTTGTTTCTTTGGTACAACAAAACTCTGCATCAACCCCTTTATAAGTAGATGGAATCACAAGGTGTTGTTGCGTCCACTCTCCCCTGGAACTGTTTATGCTTTTTGTTAATCTAGTGCCGCTGGTAAAATTAAGCAATGCCGCTCTCAGAATTAACTACTGAATCTTAGTTCAAAACTGCAACACTTGTTAGGTCTTGGCGGAATTACCATTTTTGTGGCCGCATGTTTCATCCTCCTTTATTTTCCAGTAATTGATTCCTTTTTTGCCTCTGTTAAAATAGGGATATCTATTCAACTTGTTGCTATTGCGACATTTTGCTTCGCTACGCAAAACACTTATGTTTTAAGAGTGTTTTGTGCAGTTCAACTTGAATGTCACACCGGCGACTTTGCTTAATTTTGGTGGAACTGCACAAAAGGAGATCTGAGTTTCATATATATGTTGGGATTTCGTTCAAATCCTCCACTCGAGATGTTTCAAATCTTGGTTAAGAAAGGTCAGTACCGACTTTCATCCACATGATGGTCAGCGTGCTTTGAGATGTTGTGCCACTTGTATTGGTATTGTTTTGGATAAATGTTGAATTAAAGCTATTGAACTGCTATCTTTTACCACTTAAGTGAGCAAAAAATGTTCCAACCCAGACATGATGCTTGTTTCTTTGGTACAACAAAACTCTGCATCACCCCCTTTATAAGTAGATGGAAGCACATGGTGTTGTTGCGCCCACTCTCCCCTGGAACTGTTTATGCTTTTTGTTAATCTAGGGCCGCTGGTATAATTAAGCAATGCCACTCTCAAAATTAACTACTGAATCTTAGTTCAAAACTGCAACACTTGTTAGGGATTGGCGGAATTACCATTTTTGTGGGCGCATGTTTCATCCTCCTTTATTTGCCAGTAATTGATTCCCTTTTTGCCACTGTTAAAACAAGGATATCTATTCAACTTGTTGCTATTGCGACATTTTGCTTTGCTACGCCAAACACTAATGTTTTAAGAGTGTTTTGTGCAGTTCAATTTGAATGTCACTCCGGCGACTTTGCATAATTTTGGTGGAACTGCACAAAAGGAGATCGAGATTTCATATATTTGTTGGGATTTCTTTCAATTCCTCCTCACGAGCTGTTTCAAATCTTGGTCAAGAAAGGTTAGTACCGACTTTCATCCACATGATGCTGCAGTGTGCTTCGAGATGTTGTGCTACTTGTATTGGTACTCTTTTGGATAAATGTTGAATTTAAACTATTGAACTGCTGTCTTTTACCATTAAGTGAGCAAAAATTGTTCCAACCCAGACATGATGCTTGTTTCTTTGTTACAACAAAACTCTGCAGCACCCACTTTATAAGTAGATGGAAGCACATGCTGTTATTGCGACCAATCTCCCCTGGAAATGTTTATGCTTTTTGTTAATCTAATGCTGCTGGCAAAATTAAGCAATGCCACTCGCAGAATTAATTAACTACTGAATCTTAGTTCAAAACTGCAACACTTGTTAGGGATTGGCGGGTTTACCATTTTTGTGGCCGCATGTTTCATCTGCCTTTATTGGCCAGTAATTGATTCCTTTTTTGCCTCTGCTAAAACGAATCAGTCACATTGTTTTAGGAATGGTACTTTCCTGCTTTGTAGTTCTTTCTACATGTTTAACCAAGGTATTGTTAAGATAATGTCTCTGTTAAAATGAATCGGTCGCATTGTTTTAGGAATGATACTTTTCTTCCTTGTTGTTCTTTATACATGTTGAAACAAGGCATTGTTAAGATAATGTCTCAATTAATATGAATGAATCACACTGATGGAGAATTGCTACTCTCCTGCTTTGTTTCCCATTAAGATAAGGTAGATCAGTAGATGTTTTTCTTCTGGAAGTACAAGTCATCAACCGTTATTTCTCAGTAATTGTTTCCCTTATACCTATTCTTGCTTACATGGATATTAAAAGTAAAGCTCGGTTTTATTCCGACTTTGATTTTAGTTGAACTGCATAAAAGGAGCCAATGTGTCTGAGGCAAACTGCTGCATTACTGGGTCCAGTTGGTCGTACCACTTTGCAGAAAGAAGCAATCACTGTTTGCGCTGCATTACAGAAGGAATGATCGAGAAGCTTTACAGAGTATTAGTACACGAGAGAATTGCACAAGGAGCGGCCGACAGCTGGGACCAAGCAGCTCGAGCAGTATTTGTGTTTTTGAGGCATGAGCACTGCAGAGTTTTTATTGAGCGATGTTTTCATTGTAGTTCAAAGGAGAGAAGGGTATTAACTGGGCGCGCTCTGGCCCGTCTAGCCCAGGCCAGATATCCAGCCCAGATATTAATTTTTTTCAAGATGAAAATGGCTAGCCCAACTATACTTTTTTTTGCGGAATACCCAGGCAAGGTGAACTTATTATTCTCCGCCCCGCTGGGCTGCAAATCTTTCCTAGGAGGGATGCATTAGGCTTAACAGGAAAATGGGCTTTAAGAAATAATAAATGGGATGTAATTATAAAAACTAGGCAGTAACTATTAAAAATGCACCAAGCACGTAATTAGTTTATAATATTATTTTTGGATTTTGAAAATTTTAATTTCATTAATTGTTGCGCGCGCAATGTTTCGTTGGATTTTTACGTAATACAAATTTATATTTAATCTGACTAGAAATTTCGGGATAGAAATATTTCGGATCCCATCAAAATGTGGGAAATTTTAGTGAATTCTGTTTTGAATGGTTGGTTGAAATTATTAATCATTGTCCTAGCTAAAAAATGGGCTGTACATTTAACAAACTGTAAATGGGCTGTAGTAAATTCCATTAGAATTCAAAAATGGGTTGTACATTCTTACAAATCGCAAATGGGCTATAAGTTCTCTGCCACACACTTGTGGGCCTACTAAGTTGACGCATTCCCTAAAAAAAAGAAGTTGACGCGTATGCAAGGCTTTGTCAACTTATAGTCAACACACGGTTCTAGCAGCAGTGGCCGTTGGATGTCTATCAACCGGATGTCGTGCTTGTTCTTCAATCTCGGATATTCTAGCTTCAGCCGCCCAAAAAATGATTCCTCCCCTGATATCTGGGGCGCACCGTTTCGGAGGCTGACCTGTGGGCCTACTAAGTTGACGCGTACCAAGTGCTTTGTCAACTTAGTCAATATAAACGATTCTAGCTGCAGTGACCGTACGATGTCCATCCAACGGCCGTCGTGCTACTTCAACCTCTGGTCTTCTTGCTCCAGCCGCCCAAAGCAGCGCCGGTCGTGCCGCCTGCTCCTGCCTCCCGTGGCCGGCTGTGCAGCCGCGGAGGCCTCACCGCCCCCTACTACTCCCACCGCTGGCCAGGCCATCCCTCCACTCACCCACACCCCATGTTATTCTGCGGCGACGGCAACCTCACACCGAAGCTGAACCAGTGAACCCTCATACTCCTCTCCATGTGGGCATCCACTGTCGCGTCTTCCCTAGCTCCGTGTTGTCCCCTTCCTAGGCCTCGCCGTCGTCCACCGCTCTGGTGCTCTCGGCTCGGCGTGGTCAACGTGGTCAAGGAACAACTTCCATCGGACGTGGACTATATGTGGAGAGGCTGACAGCTGGGTCCACGGCCGCACACAAGGAAATGCCTCCTTATTACGTGCAAAATAATGATTCCTCCAGCAGACATCTGGGACCCACCAGAAGGTCCTCTGTATTTCATGAAAAAACGTTCCCCCCGCTGACAGGTGAGGGAGTCCTGGATTAGGGGGCCCTCGGACGGCCGGACTATTAACATGGGCCGGACTGTTGGGCTATGAAGATACAAGACATAAGACTTCTTCCCGTGTCCGGATGGGACTCTCCTTTGCGTGGATGGCAAGCTTGGTGATTCGGATATGTAGATTCCTTTCTCTGTAACCGACTTTGTGTAACCCTAGCCCCCTCCGGTGTCTATATAAACTGGAGGCTTTAGTCCGTAGAGGCAACAACAGTCATAATCATAGGCTAGACTTCTAGGGTTTTAGCCATTACGATCTCGTGCTAGATCAACTCTTGTAATACTCATATTCATCAAGATCAATCAAGCAGGAAGTAGGGTATTACCTCCATAGACAGGTCCCGAACCTGGGTAAACATTGTGTCCCCCACCTCCTGTTACGATTAGCCTTAGAGGCACAGTTCGGGACACCCTACCCGAGATCTGCCAGTTTTGACACCAACATTGGTGTTTTCATTGAGAGTTCCACTATGACGTCGAAAACAGGATTGATGGCTCGCCTTGTAATCAAGGACAGTATCTGTTGAGGATATAACCATTAGAGTCACCCGCCCAGGAGGGGCCGGGTTACTCGTAAAGATCATCACGTGAAGCCCAGTACCAAGCTTGAGGATGACGGATCAATAATGGGCTTAAGACCCGGAGGCGGCTTAAGGCCCATAGTGATAAACCGCCATTATGGCAAGACTTGTAATGTAAGGCAAGAGTAGTTAAGATTCCGAGCCGGATACTGTTATAAGCCGGCCGGGACTCTGAGAGCCGCTGGGCGTCAACCTCTCTATATAAAGGGACGACCCGGCGGCGGTTCAGGACGAGAGACAACAGATTGATAGCCAGGCATAGCGATTAAGCTCCCTGGTCATCAAAACCCTAAGTAATACCACCTCAACTGGATGTAGGCTTTTACCTTCACTGTAAGGGGTCGAACCAGTATAACCCTCGTGTTCCTTGTCCCGCTTAACCCCTTTAAGCTTCCTAGCTGCAGTGGCTCCACGACTAAGTCCTTGCACGAGGACATCTGCCGTGACAATTCCACGACAGTTGGCACCCACCGTGGGGCCAGCGCACGGTGGATTTGAGTTCTTGAAGGGCAGCTTCGAAGGGCTCAAGGGATACGCTGTGGGCCGGATGACCAAGAGTCGTCGCGGCAAGCTCTACATCGACGATGCAAACTGGGGCCCCGATGCCGGCTCAATCGAGTATGGGTGCCGGGTCCCCTTCGGCGGAATCCATGTCTTCATTGGCAAGATTGGTGAGCCGGGCCTTGAGCCGGACCTCTGCGCCGATCTCATCGAGACGGCTCAGCGTGCATGACCTGCCCGGGCTCTGCCTGCCTTGAAGCGTGCCTTTGTGGGATGCGTCCATGAAGGACTCTCTAAAGGATCTGGATCTGGTGATGAGACGGCTGCCCGCTCTGACGACGACAGTTTTCCGGACCCCTTTGAGCCGCCGAGCCGTGTTAGAATCTTCATGGCCAGCTTACAACCTGTTCAAAACCCCGCTACTGGGGCAGGAGGCCCTGGGCACTCGCCGGCTCAGGTGCTGATGGATCTCACAGACAAGTTGATGTCCCTGTTAACCGCCACGGTCGCCCCAGCAGATCAGGCTCAGCATGATGCGGAGGTGGCACAGTTAAAGCTGGATCTAACAAAAGCCAAGGAGGATCTGGCGGCGGAAGGGATCAGGATGGCTGCAGAGAGGGCGGCTCTCGATGCCCAGACTCAGCTGATTCAGGCGCAATCTTTCCGGCTCACGATGGATCAGAACGCGTCCAATGAGGTCATGAGAAGGAGGTATCAGAAGGCTCAATCTCGACTCCCTCCGGTTTACGATCGTCGAAACCTCTTCAACACGCCTGGTGCAGGGCCCAGTAACCCGCCAGAGATCACGGCGCCCGGGGCTGGAACGCCAATTCAGCACCAAGTGATGGGGCCTCCCCGGGTGAACACTACTCCGCCTCAGTACGTGCCAATACCACCGGGTCATTATGCCAACCCGTTGGAAAACATGGTCGCCGCGGCGGCGCGACTAGCGGCTCTCCCAATCGAGGGCGACTCACCGACGGCGGTTGAAACCCGCCGGGTCAGAGAACTCCTTCAGACGGCTCTGGCGCAGCAGGAGGCATATTCTTATAGCCGGGACAGGATTCACTCAACCCCTCGTCCAGGCCGGAGCCCGAGTTATAGCAGGCACATGGTTTCAGCGACCGGCTCAAGCAATGTCCGACCCCGTGACTTGCCTCCTCGCCATGACCCGGTTCATAATGGAGCCCTTAACGCGGTAGACCAAGACCGAGCACGGCAAGAGGCGGAGCAGGTGGCTCAGTTGACGGCGTACCAGCCACTCCCGGCTTATCCGACGGCTTCCATCGACGCGGGTATACCTACGAGGACCGGAGGTGTTCCTTGTCTGGTGCCGGCTCTCCGTAATGAACGTCTGCCCAAGGATTTCAAGGGGCCTAGGAAGGTACCTAATTACACGGCTGATTTACAGCCCCGGGCATGGATCGAGAGTTACGAGATGGCTATGGAGTTGCTGGAGGTCAGCGAAGCGGCAATGGCCAAGTACTTCACCATGATGTTGGATGGGACTGCCCGCACTTGGTTGAAAGGACTGCCACCGAACTCTATCGGGTCTTGGGCTGAGCTAAAAGCCCGGTTCATCCAAAACTTCAAAGATACCTGTAGGCAGTCTATGTCAATTGTGGATTTGACTAACTGTAAGCAGCAGGAGGGTGAGTCTACAACCCATTGGGTTCGCCGGGTCAAAGAGATAATACATTCATCTGATAAGATGGATGCCGGCTCTGCAGTCTTAATGTTAGAGCAGAATTGTCGTTTTGCGCCCCTGAAGATGAAGCTCGGGCGGCTCAAGCGCGATTGCAATGATATGGGTACGCTGATGGCGGCTCTGGTCAAGTACGCCGACTCTGATAGTACCAAGGATCCCGCATCGGATGATGAAAGGACAGGGAAGGGAAAACGGAATGGCAATGGCAAGGGCCCCCAGCATAACCCGGCGAACCAGGGAGGTAACAAGCGTAAGGCTGATGGCAGTATGGAGTTTGTGGCCAACACCAGTTCACAGGGTAACAACCACCGGCGTAAGGGGAGACCACCTCCCCGTGCTGGCGGGTCAGGCCCGACGCTTGAGCAATTGTTGAATGAGCCTTGTCCAAGGCACGGCTCTAGGGAAAAGTCGGCCACTCATCTATGGAAGGACTGCGCAATCATGAAGGCCTTTAAAAATTCCAATGCTTTCAATGGCAACAGTGGCCCGGGCGGCGGCTCAGGCGCCAGCGGCTTTCATGGCCCGGGCGGCGGTTCAAATTCCAATTCTCAGAATGTTCAAGGGGGCTTTAATCAGCAGTCCGGCCAGGGTCATCAGCAGCAGCAGCAGGGGGATACCAGACTAATCCAAAGGAGCTCAATGGCGGGCAGTATCATGTGTTTACTACCAGTCTGTGCAAGCGAGAGCAGAAGCTCCATAAAAGGGCTGTGCATGCTGTTGAGCCGGCGGTTCCACGCTATTTAAGATGGTCTGAGCAGCCTATTGTGTGGAGTAGGGAAGATCATCCTCCCGGGTTGATAATCCGGGTCACCTGGCCTTGGTGGTGGCTCCTCAGGTTGGGGGATATAAATTCACTAAAGTGCTCATGGACGGAGGCAGCAGCATCAACATCCTCTATTATGAGACCTTCCGTCGTATGGGTTTAACCGATAAAAATCTCAGCCAGTCCAATACTGTTTCCATGGCGTGGTGCTCGGTAAGTCGGCGTATCCAGTCGGTAAGATTGAGCTGGAAGTGGCCTTTGGAGATGAGTACAATTACATGGCGGAAAAACTAACCTTTGAGGTGGTTAAGATAAGAAGTCCGTATCATGCTTTATTTGGGCGGCCGGCTTACGCCAAGTTCATGGCACAGCCATGTTACGTGTATTTGCAGCTCAAGATGCCGGGTCACAATGGGACCATTACGGTTCATGGCAGCAGAAAGATAGCCTTGGAGTGTGAGGAAGGTGACGCTGCTTATGCTGAATCTGTTTGTGCAACAGAGGAGTTGAAGTTTTACAAGGACAATGTTGACCCGACAGATATGACGTCTTTGAAGAAGCCAACCACGGAGCATGAGCCGGCAATGAAATTTAAGTCAGGTGATGAGACTAAACTTGTTGACTTTGTTCCAGGTGACGCATCTCAGCAGTTCAGCATCAGTGCCAATCTGGATACGAAATAGGAAGGCGCGCTCATCGAGTTCATCCGTGAGAACAAGGACATTTTTGCATGGAAACCTTCTGACATGCCAGGTGTACCTAGAGAACTCGCTGAGCACACTCTCAATATTGATCCGAAATTTAAGCCGGTCAGGCAATTCCTTCGGCGGTTTAATGAGGAGAGGCGGAAAGCCATTGGTGAGGAGGTAGCCCGGCTCTTGGCGGCTGGGTTTATTGTTGAAGTTTTTCATCCAGAATGGTTAGCTAACCTGGTGCTCGTGCTCAAGAAGAACGGAACCTGGTGGATGTGTGTGGACTACACGGATTTAAACAAAGCTTGTCCGGCTGATCCTTTTGCTCTCCCCCGTATTGATCAAATTATTGATGCTACGGCGGGTTGTGAGCGCTTAAGTTTTTTGGATGCTTATTCTGGATACCATCAGATTAAAATGGCAGTTAAGGACCAGGAGAAGACGGCATTCATCACTCCCTTTGGAGCCTTCTGTTATGTGTCTATGCCTTTTGGGCTTAAGAGTGCGCAGGCGACTTACCAGCGATGTGTGCAGAATTGTCTTCATAACCAGATTGGGCGCAATGTTCATGCCTATGTGGATGATATCGTGGTTAAATCCAGGGAGAAGGAGACCCTGGTAGATGATCTTAGAGAAACCTTTGATAATCTCCGGGTTTACAAGATGATGCTTAACCCAGCCAAGTGTGTTTTTGGTGTTCCCGCAGGCAAGCTCTTGGGTTTTCCGGTTTCTCACAGAGGCATTGAAGCTAACCCGGAAAAGATCAAGGCAATCACCTCTCTGGCTAAGCCGGCGTGCATAAACGACGTCCAGCGCCTGGCGGGTCGCATCGCTGCTTTGAGCCGGTTTATAAGCCGCTTGGGCGAAAAGGCCATGCCATTGTATCAGATGATGAAGAAAACAGATGATTTTATCTGGAATGACGCTGCTAATGCTGCTTTTGAGGATTTGAAGAAGCAGCTGGCTGAGCCCCCAGTCCTTGCTGCTCCTGTTGACAATGAGCCCTTATTGCTGTATGTCGCTGCTAACGCATGAGCCGTCAGTGTGGCTGTGGTGGTGGAGCGTAAGGAAGCGGGTAAGGAGTATCCGGTTCAGCGACCGGTTTACTACGTCAGCGAAGTACTCATTGAGTCCAAACAACGGTATCCGCACTGGCAGAAGCTTGTTTATGGGGTATTCATGGCAAGCCGGAAGCTTAAGCATTATTTCCAGGGTCACCCATCACTGTGGTTAGTTCTGCTCCCCTAGGAGATATCATCCAGAACAGAGAAGCCACGGGTAGAGTGGCTAAGTGGGCTATAGAACTTGGGCGTCATGGTCTGAAATACATGCCACGCACTGCTATCAAATCTCAAGCATTGGTGGATTTTATCAACGATTGGACAGAGCTGCAGGCGCCTGAAGAGAAACCGGATAATACATACTGGACTATTCACTTCGACGGGTCTAGGCAATTGGAGGGCTCGGGGGCTGGAGTTGTATTAACTTCCCCTCGAGGTGACAAGTTTTGCTATGTGCTACGGTTGATGTTTCCCTGCACGAACAATGCGGCCGAGTACGAGGCCTTGCTCCACGGTCTTCGGATGGCTAAGGAGATGAGCTTGAGCCGGGTAAGGTGCTTTGGCGATTCAGATTTAGTAGCTCAACAAGTGTCAGGCAAGTGGGATTCCAAGGACCCTCTCATGGCGGCTTATCGCCGCGAAGTTGATGCCGTTGCTGGACACTTTCAGGGTTACCAAGTAGAGCACATCGATGGCAGGAAGAACGAGGCGGCATCCAGATGAAGCAGGTCTGAAGCGCTAGGTTTGCTCCCCTTCTTGCAGGGAGCAGCTCTCCTGGCAGTTTTCTTAGCTTTCCTGGCTTTTTCAGCCGCCTCATGATCGTACTTGACCTTCCAAAACTTATCATTGGCCTGAAAAATACAACAAAGATTTCTTGAGGTTAAGATGAAAATTGCTAAAATGGAAGGTAAAGTGCTCAGATCAGTAGCTTACCGCCGGAGCCGGGTTAGCTTGGCAGAAGGGACTTAAGCCTGTCCTCCCGCAGTCTACGAAGCTCTCGTTCAGGAGGGACTTGGTCATGTCGTCAACGACGTCCTCAGGTAAGTCGTTGGGGCTGTGCCGCAGAGGGTCATCCTTCCGGCCCGTGTAATCACACATTAAGCCGGGGCGGCGGCTCAAGGGAATCACCCGCCAGGCAATCCAGACCCGGACCAGATCAACGCCGTTAAGACCATTTCCCAGAAGAGCTTTTATCTTGTTGATGGTGGGGATAAGCGGTTGATGCTCAGCTTGAGATAGTTTGTCTGGCAGGGGGTGATTTGACTCCAGACGCAGGGCGCCAAAGCCGGGCAGAGGGTTCTCATCAGCCGGAGAAGTATCCTGGCAGTAGAACCATGTCTGGTTCCAGTCCTTTTGGTGGCTTGGCGGTTCACCATAAGGAAAGAGGCAATATCTCCGTCGTTGGATTGAAATTCCACCAAGTTCCAAGCTAGGCCCGTTGGCACACTCGTTCTGGCGGTTCAGGTAAAATAGCTCCCTAAAGAGCAGTAGGCTGGGCTCTTCTCCAAGGTATACTTCGCAGAACACTTGAAAATTATAGATATTTGACACGG
This sequence comes from Triticum aestivum, assembly GCF_018294505.1. Lineage (NCBI taxonomy): Eukaryota > Viridiplantae > Streptophyta > Magnoliopsida > Poales > Poaceae > Triticum > Triticum aestivum. Next base: position 618,119,581 of record NC_057802.1, on the reverse strand, counting down.
AATTGGGTCCAATGTCTTGAGGTCGCAGATCGAAGAAGTTCAGAACATCTCTAAAGAATTTTGAGCCGGGAGGTGCAAAACCCCGGCTCATGTGATCTGCAAATATCACAACCTCTCCATCTCTTGGTTGAGGTCTTTCTTCCGACGGGTCAGGGGCGCGATAGGACGTGACCTCCTTCTTAGGCAGGTAACCCGTCTTCACGAAATCATCTAAGGTATCATCCGTAACGTTCGACCTCACCCAGTTGCACGTAATGGGTGCCTTGGGAGCCTTGGGCGGCATTGTGAAAGATGAAAGCCTATGACAAAAGGAAATGTCCGGTTCAAATATAAGCCGGAGGAAGTTTCCAGTTTAGTATTCAAGATGGCGGCTTATGAAGGGGCCTAATGATATATGGCTAATTGTGTCGGGTTATCTAAGCCGCTGGGGATATTATAAGTAATTCACGTTGTTTAAAATTCTATCATGAATGAGCCGGAAATTTCACAGCGCATGGCCTCTTTTAAGCCGGAGATGTGAGCCGCCATAGCTAACAGATGCAATTTTTGACCAAGTGTGGCACAAACAGGTTTCACAGATCGCAGTAATTATTTTGGATCAAACGATCGTCTAGAAAGGAAAAGTTTCTAGACCTAGAAAGCTGATACAGAGAAGTTCATAAGCTCAGAACGAAGTCTTTTTGCGGACAAAGGGGATCTACTAGCATAAAAATGAGTGAGAAACTACTATCGCAGGGAGTCTATGCCGTTTTTAGTTCAAAGGGAACCTCGGTGGCGGAACTGTGAAGAACTTGCGATGAACGGCGAAGAACAGGGGAAGAACAACAGAACCCTAATGCAGATCTACTGTACGAAGTGGCAAGGGCTTACCGGTGCTGATGAAAGGCGGAGGTTGAGGAAGCCGAGGTGCGCGGCGGCGGCCGAGGTTGAGGAAGACGAGGGGCGCGGCGGCGGCGGAGCTCGAGCTCTCGGGAGTCAGAGGAGGAAGACGATGGAAGAGAGGAGTGAATGAAGGCTTACGGGCCGGGCCTATTTATAAGGGCCGGCTGATCAATGGGCGCGAGAAACGAGGAGGCCAAGACGTGATTATCTTGCCACAGAAATGCCTCGATTTTCGGGATGGTCATTAAGAGATGAGATCCGTTGGGATATGACAGAATAAAAAATGAATTTAATGGAAGATGACGTCATGGCGGGTTACCAAGAATCCAGAAGATGACGTCACGGCGGGTTATAACCTTTGCACAAGCAGAAGCCGGAAGATTTTGAGGATTTTGAAGATTGACATGAACCGGTTCAAATCAATCTGGGGCCTAATGTTGAGGATATAACCATTAGAGTCACCCGCCCAGGAGGGGCCGGGTTACTCGTAAAGATCATCACGTGAAGCCCAGTACCAAGCTTGAGGATGGCGGATCAATAATGGGCTTAAGACCCAGAGGCGGCTTAAGGCCCATAGTGATAAACCGCCATTATGGCAAGACTTGTAATGTAAGGCAAGAGTAGTTAAGAGTCCGAGCCGGATACTGTTATAAGCCGGCCGGGACTCTGAGAGCCGCTGGGCGTCAACCTCTCTATATAAAGGGACGACCCGGCGGCGGTTCAGGACGAGAGACAACAGGTTGATAGCCAGGCATAGCGATTAAGCTCCCTGGTCATCAAAACCCTAAGTAATACCACCTCAACTGGACGTAGGCTTTTACCTTCACCGTAAGGGGCCGAACCAGTATAACCCTCGTGTTCCTTGTCCCACTTAACCCCTTTAATCTTCCAAGCTGCGATGGCTCCACGACTAAGTCCTTGCACGAGGACATCTGCCGTGACAATTCCACGACAGTATCTGTAACACCCCAGATGTAACTTTCCATATTTGTAACTCCAAACTCTTGCCATTTTCGGCTATGTGTTATGATATTCCCTCCGTGGTCGGGTTTTCTTTTTTGTTTTGCATTTTTTTCATGTCATGCATTTCATATCATGTCATCATGTGCATTGCATTTGCATACGTGTTCGTCTCATGCCTCCGAACATTTTCCCCGTTGCCCATTTTGCAATCCGGCACTCCCATCTCCTCCGGCGCACCCCTCTTGTTTTCTTTTCGTTAGCGGGTGTTGAACGTTCTCGGAATGGACCGAGGCTTGTCAAGTGGCCTTGGTATACCACCGGTAGACCACCGGTCAAGTTTCGTTCCATTTGGAGGTCGTTTGGTACTCCAACGGTTAACCGGGTAACCGCAAAGTCCGTTTGTGTGTTGCAGCAAACCCCCCCTCAAAACCAGCCCAAAACCCTCTAACTCACCTCCATGCTCTAGGTCGTTCGATCACGATCGTGTGGGCGAAAACCGCACCTCATTTGGAGCCTCCTAGCTCCCTCTACCTATATATATGCCTCCCCTCCCGAAATAATACGCAGATCAAACCCTAGCATATTTCCCCGCCGCCGCCGGACACGTCCGGTCACCGCCGGACGGATCTCGCCGCCGCCCCGCGCGAATCATAGCCCGCCACGTGGCAGGTGCGCCCGCCGCCGCCCGCGGCCCGGGGAGCCCGCATCCGGCCCCCGAGGCCCGCCGCCGCCGCCCCGCGAGCTCTTCCGCCGCCCTCCGCCGGACTTCGCCGCCCCTGCCGCCTCGCCGTTTCCCCGTCGCCGGCCGCCGTGCCGCCCCTCGCCGTCGTTCCCGCGGGCCCGTGCCACCGCCGAAGTCGCCGGCCGTCGCCGCGGCTCCCCGCCGCCCGTCGCCCGCGACCCCGCCGCCTCCTCTCCTTCCTCCCGCCTCGCCCCGTCCGCTGTTCCGGCAACCGCCCCGGCAAGCCGCCCCGTCGAGCGTCGAGCCCGTGCTGCCGATCCCGATCTAGTCAAAGCCTCGGGTGGACTTTCTCCTCCCCCTTTTTTTTCTAAGTCGTAGTAATTTTGACATTACATGCACCTGTTCATCATGGCATAACTCTCTGCCTATAGCTCCGTTTCGTGCGTGTAATATATCAGAATGTTCGTCTCATGATGCTCTACATTTTGTTCAATTGCACCATGTTCATTAGAGTCCATCTTGATGCCCAAATCTCTGGTGCGAGAGTGCTAGTTGCTGTTATCTGCTGTTAATTATCAGAACTTGTGGATTTGTTATTTTTGTTGCATTTAATCTGTGCATCTTATGGGCAGGAGCTCTACTTGTGTTTTGTTGTATGACATGCCATCTTTCCAGGGGTGTATGCCATGTATTTTTGTGATCTCTGTGGTGACTAGCACAAGCATGCAAACTAGGCTCCGTAATGTTTCTGATTTCAGGGACTAGTAATTTCTCTTAAGTCTTTGTCTGCTGTTATTTTGTTGCCATGTAAACTTGATGCTACAGAGAGATCCATGCATTGCTTTGTTTTTGGAGATGTTCAATAAGGATGTTTTGTAGATATTTTTGTAATTGATCCATTCCTGCCCTTGTTTGCAATTATGGAGTGCCATAGCATGACTCAAGCTTGCTCTACTTTTGCTATAAAATATTTCTGGCAGATTGTTTACGTGTTATTCAATTTTGGCAAGCTTGTTGTAGTTGATCCATATAGGCTATGCTTTTGTTCTTGCCATGGATAGCTTCACAAACATGCCATCTTGCTGTAGGTATGCTTTTTTTGTCATGCATTTCTTTGTGATGAGTGCATCAAGCTCACCAAGATGCCTTCATATTATTTTTTCTGCCATGCTCTGTTTTCTGCCAAGTCTGAAACCTGTTAACGAAACTTGCTATGTTTGCATGGTTGCCATCATATCTTCTGGTCCTTTTTGGCTTATGGTCATTAAGGGACTTCTGTCATATGCATTTAGTAGAATACTGACATGCCTTGTTTTGCCATGTTAAGTTCCCGTAGCATGTTGTTTTTGTGCTCTGAACATTGCTACCTGAAGCTGTTTCAGGCATGTCCAGTAATTTCACTAAGTCTGTGAACCTGTTATCTTTTGCACTTTTGCCATGCTTGTTTGAGCTTGTTATGTTGTGTTCTAGTCGTAGCTCAGTGTTCATCTTTTGTCAAGCATCTCCTGTAGATTACTGCCATATGCTTTGTTGCTATGTTGGAGTTCTGTAGCATTGTTACTTGTTGCATTCTAAGTGCTATCATGCTGTTAATCGCAGATTCGTGTCATTCTTGTTTTGCTTGCCATTTGCAAACCGTGCATCTGTTTCCGGTGATCTTTATATCGATTTCGACCGAAATCATATCATCTTTCCAGTGGAATGCTTGGTTTGCCAAGTTACTGCCTTGTTCATCATGTTTTCTTCCGGAGCACGCATATGCATCGCATATCATATCTTGCATATCATTCATGTATTGCATCATGTTGCTTGTGCTTTTCCCATGATTGATTGTGGTTCCGTTGCTTGTGTTCTTGTTGTGGGTAGAGCCGGGAGACGAGTTCATGAACGAGGAACCTGTTGAGTACGCTTACGAGGATCAAGCTTTCGACAACTCTGAGAACCTTGCAGGCAAGATGACCACCCCTCGAAATCACTTCTATCTTTGCTTTGCTAGTTGTTCGCTCTATTGCCATGCTGCGATACCTACCACTTGCTATATCATGCCTCCCATATTGCCATGTCAGCCTCTAACCATCCATTCCTAGCAAACCGTTGTTTGGCTAAGTTACCGCTTTTGCTCAGCCCTTCTTATAGCGTTGTTAGTTGCAGGTGAAGTTGAAGTTGGTTCCATGTTGGAACATGGATATGATGGGATATCACAATATCTCCTATTATATTAATGCATCTATATATTTGGTAAAGGGTGGAAGGCTCGGCCTTATGCCTGGTGTTTTGTTCCACTCTTGCCGCCCTAGTTTCCGTCATACCGGTATTATGTTCCTTGAGTTTGCGTTCCTTACGCGGTTGGGTGATTTATGGGACCCCCTTGACAGTTCGCCTTGAATAAAACTCCTCCAGCAAGGCCCAACCTTGGTTTTACCATTTGACCACCTACCACCTACACTTCCCTTGGGTTTTCGCGAGCCCGAGGGTCATCTTATTTTAGACCCCCACGGGCCAGTGCTCCTTCGAGTGTTGGTTCGAACCGAGCTGCCTGCGGGGCCACCTTGGGGAAACTTGAGGACTGGTTTTACTCGTAGCTAGTCTCATCCGGTGTTTCCCTAAGAACGAGATATGTGCAGCTCCTATCGGGATTTGTCGGCACATCGGGCGGCTTTGCTGGTCTTGTTTTACCATTGTCGAAATGTCTTGTAAACCAGGATTCCGAGACTGATCGGGTCTTCTCGGGAGAAGGTTTATCCTTCGTTGACCGTGAGAGCTTATAATGGGCTAAGTTGGGACACCCCTGCAAGGTATTATCTTTCGAAAGTCGTGCCCGCGGTTATGATGCAGATGGGAATTTGTTAATGTCCGGTTATAGAGAACTTGTCACTTGACTTATTTAAAATACATCTACCGTGTGTGTAGCCGTGATGGTCTCTTCTCGGCGGAGTCCGGGAAGTGAACACGGTTTGAGTTATGAATGACGTAAGTAGGAGTTCAGGATCACTTCTTGGTCATTACTAGTTGACGACCGTTCCGTTGCTTCTCTTCTCGCTCTCTTTTGCGTATGTTAGCCACTATATATGCTTAGTGCCTGCTGCAGCTCCACCTCATTACACCATCCTTTCCTATAAGCTTAAATAGACTTGATATCGCGGGTGTGAGATTGCTGAGTCCTCGTGACTCACAGATTCTACCAAAACAGTTGCAGGTGCCGACGATGCCAGTGCAGTTGATGGGATCGACCTCAAGTGGGAGTTCGACGAGGAACGTGGTCGTTACTATGTTTCTTTTCCCGATGATCAGTAGTGGAGCCCAGTTGGGACGATCGGGGATCTAGCATTTGGGGTTATCTTATTTTCATTTGGATTTTGACCGTAGTCGGTCCACGTGTGTGTTTTGGATGATGTATGAATTATATTTATGTATTGTGTGAAGTGGCGATTGTAAGCCAACTCTCGTTATCCCATTCTTGTTCATTACATGGGATTGTGTGAAGATGACCCTTCTTGCGACAAAACCACAATGCGGTTATGCCTCTAAGTCGTGCCTCGACACGTGGGAGATATAGCCGCATCGTGGGCGTTACAGTATCACCTCACGCCAAACCCTCCGGCTGGGCGGTTTTACCATGACCGCCTGTTCGGCCCTTGGGCCGACGATGACCTCTCGGGTCATCGAAAATCGCCTTCGTGTTGATCCAGAATAATCCAAGCAGATGGATCCGACGGAGTAGTCGTCTTTAAACGAACTCCTGGATCGCATCGCCGCCTTGGGAGTCGCTACAGACTATGATCGGATTGGGCTTAAACCCGATCAAAGAGAAATCAAATCTCTGCCGATCACCCATCAGATAGCGCTAGTGGAGGAGCAGTACAACAACTCTCCCTCTATATTGAGGATGAACTATGTTTGGATTTCCGATCTTGGAGAGCCGGATACCGGTCCACGGAATGACGTGCCCCTTCCTCCGAACTTGGAGTCAGACTGTGGACCTGAAAAATTGGTTGATATCCCGGAGCCCGAACTGTTAAGCTCGGAAATTTCTCAGACTCCGGATCCCAAATCGGGTCAGGGTGCAGATTCGATTCCACCCACCCACCCAGATACACGCGATCTTATTCACATCAGACAACAACCTGAAGAAACGGTCCATCACTTTTGGGACAGATTCCTCCTTGTCAAACACAAGGTCAAAGACTGCCGCGATGAAGACGCAATCTCATTATTCTGCAAAAATTGCACGGACGAGGGAATCCTTAATGCCATCAACCGTCGTCACGTATTACGATTCGCTGACTTGGCAACCATAGTACAGAAGTATTGCGCAATGGAAAGCGCCGGGAAAAGTTAGGCAACTTCTTGGGAGCCGTCGGTTCCTACCCAACCCCCCGTCCGGACAAAGAGGACGCACCCTCGTCGGTCGCCTGATCCAATAGTAAAAAAATCAAAGCCCATTACAGGGCACGGAACTGTTCTGGAGGGATGGCTCGATAGGCCATGCAAAATACACACAAGACCGGATAACGTACCAACCCATAGCCTTAGAGCATGTTGGATACTCCGTCAAGTGACCAAGAGCGTCGAGGATCTCCTCACCAAAAATGCCGAAGAGCAACATCCCATGAAAGACAACGACCCTACAGTATTGACAGTCTTCAAGTCTTTCGCCTCAAACAATAGGCGCAAAAGGGCACTCCGCGGCCTCGCTGAAGTCTGCCAAGTCGCAACAATAAACCCTTGGAACGACACGGCCATAACTTTCAATGCCAGTGATGAACCAAAATTCAGAACAGCCCGGGCACCAGCCGCATTGGTCCTCAGTCCAATCGTGGACGGTTTTCGTCTTATCAAAGTGCTCATGGACGGCGGCAACGGGCTAAACCTCATTTATGAGGAAACTCTCAACAAAATGGAAATAGACAGGAGTCGCATTGAGCAAAGTAGCACGACCTTCCGAGGAATCATTCCTAGTCGGGAGGCACGATGTGCTGGAAAAATCACACTCGATGTGGTATTCGGCACGCCGGAGAATTACCGGTCCGAAGAGATAACCTTCCAAGTGGCCCCATTCAACAGTGGATATCACGCCTTATTAGGGCGAGATACATTCGCATGCTTCCAAGATATACCCCGTTACGGGTACATGAAGCTTAAGATGCCCAGGCCCAATGGTATTATCACTCTTGCCAGTGATCCGGACATAGCACTCCGTGCCGAAAACAAAACCGCATCCCTAGCCCTCGAGGCATTGTCTGAAGCCCTCGCGGCTGAAGGGTTAACCACATTGCGCTCCACGGTGGACAAAGACGACGTGATCCTGGACAAGCGACCCTAATCCACCTCCTTTAAACGAGCAGACGAAATAGTTAAATTCCAAGTTCACCCGACGGACCCCAAGAAGACTGCATCCATCGGGGCACAGCTTGATCCGACGGTCGACGCTGCATTACGAGCGTTCCTACGCGAAAATTGGGACATATTCGCCTGGCATCCTTCTAATATGCCAGGGATCCCACGCAGGCTAGCCGAACACAACCTCAATATATTGAAGGTATATAAGCCAGTCAAGCAAACACTGCGGCGCTTTTCAGAACCCAAACGACAAGCCATGGGGGAAGAGCTAGCCAAGTTACTCGAGGCCGGATTCATCAGAGAAATAAAACACCCGGACTGGCTAGCAAACCTGGTGATGGTACCAAAGAAGGATAAATTCTGGCGCCTATGTGTCGATTTCGAAGACCTCAACAAGGCCTGCCCTAAAGATCTCTCCCCCTCCCCCGGATCGATCAGATCATCGATGCTACCGCAGGACACCACTCACTGTGTTTCCTCGACGCATACTCCGCATACCATCAAAACAAGATGAAGGAGTACGATCAAGCCGCAACGGCATTTATCACCCCATACGGGCCTTTCTGCTTCAACACTATGCCCTTCGGGCTCAAAAATGCCGGCGCCACCTACCAACGCATGATTCAAACATGCCTGGAGAAGCAAATCGGCAAGACAGTTGAAGCATACGTGGATGACGTAGTCATCAAAACTAGGCACGTCAAGTCATTAATAGACGATCTGCGTCTCACATTCGACAACCTCCGAACATATGACATCAAGCTCAATCCGGAAAAAGTGTGTTTTCGGCGTTCCCGCTGGAAAACTGCTGGGCTTCATCGTTTCCAATAGGGGAATTGAGGCAAACCCAGCTAAAATCCGAGCTTTGTCACAGTTGGCTACGCCAACAGACCTCAAACAAGTCCAAAAACTATCCGGATGTGTGGCAGCTTTAAGGCGCTTTATCTCCAGACTAGGAGAAAAGGCGTTTCCACTCTATCGCCTTCTCCGACGCACCGATCACTTCGAGTGGACGGACGCTGCAACGGCTGACTGGAAGAAATAAAGGCTCTTCTAGCAAGCAACCCAATCCTGGTCGCGCCAAACGCCGGAGAACCCATGTTATTATACATATCGGCCACACACCAGGTCGTAAGTGCGGTGCTCGTCGTCGAACGAGAGGAGGACGGACACAAATTCCCTCTTCAGAAGCTGGTCTACTATGTATCCACTGTCCTCACACCATGCAAATCCCGGTACCCTCATTACCAAAAAATTGCATACGCGGTCTTCATGGCATCCCGGAAGCTACGACACTACTTTCAAGAGTGCTCAATAACGGTGGCCTCTGAAGTACCACTCAATGACATAATAAACAACCGCGACGCTACGGGCCGGATTGCCAAGTGGGCCATTAAGCTCCTCCCATTTGACATAACATACAAACCGCGCCGGGCCATTAAAGCTCAAGTACTGGCCGACTTCCTCGTCGAATGGACAAAGGCCAAACTCCCTAAAGAGTACGACACATATTCCAACTGGGTCATGCACTTCGACGGCTCCAAAATGTTGGCAGGCTTGGGAGCAGGCGTGGTCTTAACATCCCCCACCGGAGATACAGTTCACTATGTACTCCAAATACTATACACAGACTCCAACAATGCAGCCGAATATGAGGCCTTGTTGCATGGTCTTCGGATGGCTGTCTCCATGGGCATACAACGCCTAGAGGTGCGCGGGGATTCAAACCTTGCAATATCCCAAATAAATGGAGATTTTGAGGCCTAAGATCCAAAGATGGCAGCTTACCGTAACGCCGTTCTCAAAATGTCAGCTCGGTTCGAGCGGCTCGAGTTTCACCATGTGTCTGTAGAAAGTAATCAAGCGGAGGATGTCCTTGCTCGCATCGGCGCCAAGTGCTATCCCGTCCCACCTAACATCTTTCTGGAAAGGATTTTCAAGCCATCCGTGGTGTGGCAAGGGGAGAGCGGCAACACTAATCCGGATCCGACTATAGCCCCAGATTCCGAACACACCGACATCATCGGGGGCTCATCCACCGAAATTACGTCATCGGCCCATCTCATCATGGCAGTTATTGCCCCATGGACCGAACCCTTCCTGGCCTACCTTAATAGGCAAGAACTCCCCGAGGATCAGAATGAGGCGCGCTGCATTGTGCGGTGCTCTAAAGCTTACAAGGTTCACGAGGGAGAACTTCACAAGAAAAGCGCTACCAGAGTACTCCAAAGATGTATCTCCGAGGAAGAAGGGCGGCAGCTCTTGGCTGAAATTCATGCCGGTCTCGGTGGTCACCACGCCACAGGTCGGGCCCTTGTAAACAAGGCCTTCCGTACATGTTTCTATTGGCCAACGGCCCGAGTTGACGCACAGGACCTTGTCCAACATTGCATCGGATTCCAGCTTTTCTCCAACCAAAGCCACATGCCACCCACCGCTCTACAAACAATCCCCATCACTTGGCCTTCTGCGGTCTGGGGGCTTGATATGGTCGGACCCCTTAAAGGTGGAAGCCATAAGAAAAAATATCTGTTGGTCATGGTGGATAAATTCACTAAGTGGATAGAAGCCAAACCAGTAAAACGGCCGAAGCCGGACCAGTGATAGATTTTATATCCAGTGTTGTGCACCATTATGGCGTTCCACACAGCATAATCACCGATAACGGCTCCAGTTTCACAGCCGATGAAATGAAAACTTTGTGTACTAATCTGGGCATCAAGCTCGATTACGCCCCCGTCTATCACCCACAAACCAACGGTCAAGTCGAACGAGCCAATGGTCTTATTATGAGTGGCATTAAACCCAAACTAGTGCGGTCTTTGACAGAATCAGAAAAGCACTCGGTCGAGGAGCTCGACTCTGTACTCTGGGGGCTGCGGACCACGCCCAATATCTCTACCTTATATACAACTTTCTTCATGGTGTACGGCGCAGAGGCTGTGTTACCCTGCGACATTATTCATGGCTCACCTCGAGTGCGCATGTATGAAGAGAGAGAGGCCAAGCTTGATTGGCAGGACAGCTTAGATGCCCTGGAGGAGGAGCGCGACGTCGCAAAAGCCCGTTGCACATTTTATCAACAACAGACCCGGAGATATTAAAGCAGAGAAGTACGGGCCAAGACTTATAATGTTGGTGAACTCGTTCTACGCCTGCCAAAAAACAAAAAGGACAAACGCAAGCCCAAGTGGGAGGGTCCTTTCATCATTAACGAAGTTCCTATCGAAGGAGCGTACCACCTGCGTGCTGCATCAGACAATCGCCTAGAGCCAAACCCATGGAATGCGGCCAGACTCCGAAGATTCTATGCCTAACGCCGGACTCTTCGTTCGTCTTCTTTTTCCCTTTTATTTCCACTATTTATTTTTCTCTCTTTGCACATTTCCTTTTTTAAAAAGCTTTTAAGTTCTCGTGCGGCTAAGCTGTACAGCTACGACGCACACATCCTAAAATATGTACGTCAATTATACCTGAGGGCTTCTTGTACAGAAGCTTATTATTATTATTATTATTATTATTATTATTATTATTATTATTATTATTATTATTATTATTATTATTATTATTATTATTATTATTTGAGCGTCAAGCTCACCACATATGTGTCTTTTCCGCGTATGTACCTTTTCTTCGCCATTATATGCATCGATATGACTTAAGTTTTCGCCAAGCTAGGTTGCCTAGCTCCTGTGCTTATGCCCTACGTTCCCGTTAGTTCGGCTAGGGCATAACGGGAGAACCTGTGCGATTGTTACCGCCGGGTCATCCAGATGTGTACCTCAGACTGGGTGAAGCCGAAAGCTAGCGTTCTTAAGGTAATATTCGGTCGGCGGACTAAAGATGTTTTTCACTCGTTACACTATGAACCCCCAGATGTTACAAATGCTGTGGTCTTTCAATCACAGTCTGGACATGCACGTTAACACATGCGAACCCAGGGAAAGGAACCCTTAACAAAACTATTCTCTCTGGAAGATGTTTCTTACGATTAAAAATGTAATATAACAAAGCTAGCCGGATACTTGTCTGTTCAAGCAACTATGACCCCTACACCTGGTTTCCACGCATACCCCGGTATATATTACTGAGCGGGTATTCGGAAGCACTCCGCACCTTTGGGTCCAGAGGTTGAAGCGAAAAGGTCTGCCATGACATTTTTTTTATAATCCGGCTAGGGACAAAATGTTCAACTGAAGTACATAGTCACTTGGACTCAAAAACTTCTTCGTCCATGCCCCCCAACAGGCTATCTAGCCTACAATGTTGTTGGGAATACTTAGCGGCTATTTGTACCTGGTCATATACCAAACTAACAGGAATTTCCTTTCCATCTGACCCTAAAGGTCCGACCCGGGCCATGTGATTCGGGTCGAGCTTGGTATACCGTGTTTTCACCATGGCCCAGGCTTCTCGCGCACCTTCCCGGTAGGACGATATCTTCCATAATCGGAAGCACCGCCGCGCTCCCTTGAGTAGCTGTACAAGCTCCTCCATACTTCCTGGAGGGAAGTCGGATGGCCATAAGGCCTTGGCAATACTTTGCATCGCCTACCGAGCTCTCTCGTGAATTTGCGATAGCTCTTGTAGCAGATCGCCCGAAGATCCGGGCATCTCCTCTTCGGGACGGCCGGTCAGCATACCTACAGACATAACTCTGTCAGTTCCTTTCCTTGCCGAAGTACGTAAAGGTAAGTTTGAAAGCATACTAAATATGCCGCCTCGTAGCTTCTTATTTTCCTTCATGGAGTCAGCCAGCTGGGCCCGCACATCTTTTAGTTCCACGCCCAGCTCGGTGTTGGCATTTTGGAGTTTTTTCTTCTCCTCCCTGACCCGTGTCAGTATACCTTTGCCCGGGGCCAGTTGCCTTTGAGCTCCTGGACCTCCCGCCTGTGCGACTTCCGGTACCTCTCCCGAATGATCTGACGACTCTGCCATAAGATGTGCACCTGCATTAATAATTCTGGTATATGATTATGTTTTCTCGATAGAGGAGAACATTACCAGACACAGCCTTCTTGGATTTCTCCAGTTCGGCGGTAGCAGCAGCTAGCTGGGCTTGACACTTTTTCAGCTCTTGAGACAACAGGCTGTTCTTCTCTGTGAGCACCTGGTTGTACAATGATCCTTAAATCAGTTGTACCAACTGTTTCAAGTCTCGGGGGCTACTGGTATATGATTATCAGAATTGTACAGATGTGTACTTACCCGCATATCTTTCAAATACTGGTCTGTGGCTCTGGAAAGCCCATCTCGAGCAGCTCGGATGTATGCATCACCCGAGTTGAAGGCGTTGAATGCCTCTTCTGAAAAGTATGGGTCGCGAAGAGCGTCCCGTCGGCGCCGATGATTCATGGCGCTTTCCACTTCAGAGTTCGTGACGGATACATTATCCGAACCCTCTGCAGAGGGACAATCCGGTGACACTCCTGCGTCGGCCTCAGTCCGTGCGACATGATCCGGAATCTGGCTGGTAGAGGCATGACCGGCAGGATTCCCGGACATAGTCCGGTGAATGCTTTTCCTGATAAGGCAGAACGGATAGTGTCACACTTCGATGTGACAGCCAACGAGCATATTTAAAAACCCGTACCTCTTTGATGAAGGCTTGCCTGTGTTGGTATTTGCCTTCCTTTTCGAAAGCCTGCTCGGCACAGGTGCCGTTCTCTTGAGGGTCGCCTCAGGTGCATCGTGGCACGCCGATCGCCTTCCCTTTGGAGCATGAGACAGTGCGGTGGGTGAGGTAGAAGAAGGAATTCTTTCAAATAAGAAGTCTCCTGATTACTTATGTGTGAAGCAGAAAGAAGACCGGGATAGTCAGCGGTGATGGCCACTTCCGTGCCCTCATGGCTCACCTGGTAGAACACTCCATCTTCAAGCTCTACGAATATATCCGGATCCTCTTTGAATCCGGGGTCAAGGGCCCGGTTGTGGTCCTCTGGCTGTGGTGCGGGGCTGTGGATCTCCTTGGTGATCTTCCGCCATTCCTGTTACAAATGGACGGATTAATATTTATGGAAAGGGACTCAGGGAGTAAATGGAGTAGAGTAGTGGGATGGAAACTCACCCAGCTGGGAGGGTTGTACATGGAAAATCCATCTCTGCGATTAATGCGGATGAAATCCTCCCTCTCCCCTTTGTTTAGTCCGGCCAGTATTTTGGCCAGAGCGGTGGGGGTATTCGGACCCTTCAGGCCGCAGCGGGTGGCGTCGTCTTCTCCGTTATAGTGCCACATGGGACGCCCTCTGTATTGAAGTGGCTGGACTCCCCGTACTATGGATTTCACCATAACCTCAACTATTGACAATCCGGACCGGGCGAGCGTCTTTATCTTGCTCATCAATTGACGAACTTCCCTGCTGTCTTCCTCCCCAAGGCTCCGAGGGCGCCAGCTGTAGCGTTTCTTCAACGGAGCACTTGAAAATTCGGGAAGACCCATTCGGACTGGGTCGGGAAGGGAAACGTCCTCGATATAGAACCATTCGGAAGGCCACTCTTCAGATGCCTTCTTTGGTGTGCCGGATAGGTATCCGGTCCCGGCGATGCACGCCATACCTCGGCTCCGCCTACTTGAAATATCGATCCCTCTTGATTGCGAGGGACGAGGCAAAACAGTTTCTTCCATAACTCAAAATGGGCCTCGCAGCCCAGAAATAGCTCACAAAGAGTGACGTAACCCGCGATGTGCAGGATGCAGGCAGGAGTGAAATTGTGCAGTTGGAGGCCATAATACTCTGAAGCCCTCGGAGGAATGGATGGATTGGAAATCCGACGCCTCTCAATAAATAGGGAACGAAGCATACTCGTTCCCCCCTGCATGGGTTGGGGGAATTCTCCGCCTGCACCCCACCTTCGAAGTAAGCCAATCCGGCTAGAACGGGGACCAGATCTGGGGGGGGGGGAATCCCTGTGTCTGCAGCTTCAGTAGCTGATCGTGGGATACGGAGCACTTTTGGCAATCACCCTGTTTGGGGCCGTGGGGGTGGGTGGAAGAGCTGGGAGCGTTCGCCATGTTCGGGTGGTTTCTGCTGGCAAGCTCTGAGGATTCCGCGCTTGGTGTGGGCTGGATCTGAAGATCCCCGTCTCTTTAAATAGACAACTTTCTTGCATGGTCAGGGTGGTAAGTGCAAAAATGCCCCGACCTCTCGTATTCGCTCCACACGTGGAAGCTGAAATCATGAAGGTGCTGAAGCCGATGAGCGCGACATTAAATGAAAAGCCGGATACTGCTCTTGAAGTCAGGTACTTTGAAGTAATCGGAGGAGGAACCCGCCTTGCATTGCCGAAGATAATCTGCGTGCCGGACTCATCGTCATTGAAGCCTGGTTCGGGGGCTACTGGGGGAGTCCTGGATTAGGGGGTCCTCGGACGGCCGAACTATTAACATGGGCCGGACTATTGGGCTATGAAGATACAAGACAGAAGACTTCTTCCCGTGTCCAGATGGGACTCTCCTTTGCGTGGATGGCAAGCTTGGTGATTCGGATATGTAGATTCTAGCTCCAGTGACTGTACGATGTCCATCCAACAACCATAGTGCTTCTTCAACCTATGGTCTTCTTGCTCCAGCCGCCCAAAGCAGCGCCGGTCGTGCCGCCTGCTCCTACCTCCCGTGGCCGACTATGCTGCCGCGGAGGCCTCACCGCCCCCTACTACTCCCACCGCTAGCCAGGCCATCCCTCCACTCACCCACACCCCCTGTTATTCTGCGGCGATAGCAGCCTCACACCGAAGCCGAACCAGTGAACCCTCGTACTCCTCTTCGTGTCGGCATCCACTGACGCGTCTTCCCTGGCTCCGCGTGGACCCCTTCCTAGGCCTCACCGTCGTCCACCGCCCTGGTGCTCTCGGTGCGGCATGGTCAACGTGGTGAAGGAATGACTTCCATCGGAAGAGTACTGTACGTGGAGACTCTGACAGCTGGGTCCACGGCTAGGACCCATCAGCTACATCTTCGCATGCAAGGAAGTGCGTCCATATTACGGGCAAAAAAATGATTCGCCTGCCTGACTGCTGCGACCCACCAGCTACATCTTCGCATGCAAGGAAGTGCCTGAAAGTCGGGACCCACCTGATCGAAGCGTACGTAGCGTTGTCATTCTGGTCGTGAACGTGTACGTACATACTGGTCGATGTAGAGGCGCGCACGTGTCGTGGTAGAGGCGCGCATATAGCATGTACACGTACATACAGCGGCCAGGGTGCAAGAAAGAAAATACGGCCACATACGTACATACGAGCGGGGTCTCAAACGCCTACTCGCTCATACGTATGGCCAGGGCT
This sequence comes from Triticum aestivum, assembly GCF_018294505.1. Taxonomy (NCBI): domain Eukaryota; kingdom Viridiplantae; phylum Streptophyta; class Magnoliopsida; order Poales; family Poaceae; genus Triticum; species Triticum aestivum. The sequence goes on along the minus strand of NC_057802.1, from coordinate 618,103,431 downwards.
CGTTTACATGGCTGGGTCGGAACGGAGAAACTACGTCGTCGTCGTGTTCATGGGGAGCCAACCGGCTGGATCGAAATGGAATGCGTCGTTGTGTTCATCGGGAGGGCTTCGAGGGAACAACAATTGGAAACGAGGCCTGGCGTACCACAGAACGGAGGAAACGGTCTTGTAGGTTCGACCGGCCACGGTCGAAACAGGATCCTGTTCATCGGGAGTGGTCTGGCGTACCGCAAAACGGAGGAAACGGACTTCTGTTGGACCTCCTACGGTCGAAACGGGGTCCTATTGATCGGGAGGGGTGTGGAGTCCCGCAAAATGGAGGAAACGGACTTGTGTTGGAGCGCTATGGTCGAAACGGGGGTCCTGTTCATCGGGAGGGGGTCTGGCATACTGCAAAACGAGACTCCACGGGATACTGTTCATCTCCACCGTCGACCTCCTCCAGCCTCCACGAGCTACTGTTCATCCACCGTCGACCTCCTCCAGCCACCACATGCGACTGTTCATCCACGGGCTCTTGTTCATCCAGCCTCCACTGCGCTACTCCACCGGCTATTGTTCAACCAGCCCTCTCCACGGGCTACTGTTCAACCACCGTACCCCTCCACGGGCTATTGTTCATCCAGCCCTCCACCGGCTACTGTTCAACCAGCCCTCCACGGGGTCGTCCTGTTCATCCAGCCCTCCACGGGGTCCTGTTCATCCAGAGGCAACACCACGGGGTCCTGTTCATCCACCCCCATCGGGAACTGTTCATCCACCCCCCCCCCCCCAGCAACACCCACTGTTCATCAAGGGAAGGAGGCAGTAGGGTTCGATCGGCTTCAGTTAGCAGCAGTAGCGAAGGAATCACTCGGGTTCAGTAACGTAGCTAGTGCAATCGCTCGGGTTCAGTTAGAGCCCAACGCCTCACTCGGGTTTAGTTAGAGCCCAACGCCTCGCACACACACGCGTACATGTACGAGAGAAACGTGCATCGCTCGGCCCCCGACCACCCACCGTAACCGGGACCTCCCCGAAATTTTCCTCGCCCTCGCTTCTACCACGGGTTTTTCCGTCATGGACGGCCCAAAGAATGTCATGTAGCTGTGTCTCCGTCCTGCCCAGGAAGAAAAGCCCATTTTCTATCATGATTTTTTGTCATAGAAGTAGGAGCCCACCACATCTATGATGATTTGTCACAATTATCGTCATAGGAGTGTCATAAGTATGACATAATTTTTTTTCTTTCGGCCCAAAATGTCACGGATATGTCTTTTTTTGTAGTGGTATGTGTTGTACAACATGGCATCACAACATAACTCAACAACTCATATAGATCAAAGGCCCAGAAGAGCCAACATAGCATTATATTACAAACAAGGGTCACATGACCCAGCATACAGAGCATACAAGCAATGGAAGCATAACATGTCTGAGTACAGACAACAACAAATAAAAAGACTGAGGAGCCTGACTATCTACAAGACCCTCCCAAGGGTACAAGATCGTAGCTGAGGTAACAAGCTATTCATCGAAGTCCATGCTGAACTACTAGTGTGACCGAGGTCTCCTCTACAAAACATAAATTAAGCAAACATGAGTACAAAGGTACTCATCAAGACTTACATCAGTTCCTATCATACATGCATTAGTATCAAGAAGGCAATGTGGGGTTTAGCTGCACCAAGCCAACTTTGACTCAGTGGCTATCATGAACTACGACTATTAGTAAATCCTTTGAGGTGAGAAAGCGCAAACTAGTCCACTAATCACCACATCAATACACTACTATGGATTCATTCCCGTCTCCCTACGAGAAGCCCATCCATAGCACTCACACTTATCTTGAGCATTTTAGATTATCCACTTCAAGTTGTCTATGTACCATATAAGTATCCAAGTAGTCCATAACCGGCGACGGGACTAGTCGAATAGATCATGTTAACCCTGCAGGCGTGTACTTCTTCACACACGCTCTCGCCACTTACCACCATGTACACATCATGTATCTCAGAAACCTTCAAGAGGAAGCCTGGCGAGGGAGTCGGCCATGACCTGACTAACCACACAAGACTCTAGTCCAGGTTTATCGCCTATTTAAGGTCGAACCCTCAAGGGAAGTCCAGCCGAAGTTTCCATCACGGCCGCTTGGTACACCATGCCACTATGCCTACTCTGTCCCAAGTCCAGCCTACCGGGTACCACTTGGTAGAAAAATAGCACTACCTACAAACACCGGAAACTAGTTGCAACTCATGGACGGAGACCAAGTCAGTTAATAAGCCGAGCGGGGCCGAGTTACCAGAACCGAAAGTGTGGTAGTTGCTAGTCTTGGACTACATACAGAGAACTCAGTTCTTAAGGAAGGTTCTAGTGAGAGAACCCACCATGTACTCTAAGTCACACCGATCTAGCATGTATCACATCATATCACCTTGCAGCCTCACGCATGGTATTCCCACGGCTGACACATTGCCTAGTCAGGACCGTTTGCACCTTTTGGATCACGTATATGATTATGTCGCTAGCATCCATATGACCAAAAACCCCGGTCGACATGGATAGCAGTGAACTAAGGTGGCACAGTCATATAGGGACAAGCATAGGTAATCCAGCAATGAACGTGTCGGTCATCAACGTATGAGCCCAAGTCATAGCAAGCTACAAGGGCTTAAAGGAACAACGGATGATATTTCCCTGAAGGGACAGACACATGATCAAAGAAGGATACATGCCGACCAATCCCAGTGTTCCAGAGCAGTAGCAAACTACTATGGCTCAGTGGAAGCACTAGGGAGCATTTCCCCCTAAGAAAGGCAAACAAAGACAGACAACTAAGTGTCGAACCCCAAACATAGCAATATGCGTTACACGTACACATAACATGCAAGTATGTGTTGCACAACATGGCATCACCACATAACTCAACAACTCATGTAGATAAAAGGCCTACAAGAGCCAACATAACATTATATTACAAACAAGGGTCACAGGACCTAGCATACAGAGCATACAAGCAATGGAAGCACAACATGTCTGAGTATGCATTAGTATTAAGAAGGCAATGTGGGGTTTAGCTGCAGCAAGCCAGCTTTGACTCAGTGGCTATCCTGAACTATGACTATTAGTAAATCCTTTGAGGTGAGAAAGCGCACACGAGTCCACTAATCACCACAACAATACACTACTATGGATTCATTCCCGTCTCCCTACGAGAAGGCCATCCATAGCATTCCCACTCATCTTGGGCATTTTAGAGTATCCACTTCAACTGTTCTATCTACCACATAAGTATCCAAGTAGTCCATAACCGAGGACGCGACTATTCGAATAGATCATGTTAATCCTGTAGGTGTGTATTTCACACACACTCCCGCCACTTACCGCCATGTACATGTCATGTATCTCGGCAACCTTCAAGTGGAAGCCTAGCGAGGAGGTCGGCCATGACCTCACTAACCGCACAAGACTCCAGTCCAGGTTTATCGCCTATCTGAGGTCGAACCCTCAAGGGAAGTCCGACCAAAGTTTCCATCACGGCCCAAATGATGTGAGTAGGGTTCCCAGGACCACCATTCGGGTGCCACTTGGTACACTGTGCCACTGTGCCTAGTATGTCCCAAGTCCACCCTGACGGGTACCATGTGGTAGAGTAGTAGCACTACCTACAAATACCAGAAACTGGTTGCAACTCCTGGACAGAGATCAAGTCGGTTAATAAGTCAAGAGGGGCCAAGTTACCGGGACCCAATGTGTGGTAGTAGCTAGTCTTGCATAATATATACAAAACTCAGTTCTTAAGGACGGTTCCAGTGAGACAACCCACCATGTACTCCTACATGGCCTCTCACTGCTACCCTTACCAAATCGTGTTAACACACTTAACTTTCAGCATCAGAACATATCATAGCACTCCAATTCATTCCCAATGAATCAGACCTGGCACAACTCTAAGCAATAGAAGGCATGGCATGGTAGGAACACAACATGGCTCGAGCAACTGCTACACATGCTAGTGGGTTTAAACTATTTACTGTGGCAAAGACAGGTCATGCAGAGGATTGGGTTGAACTACCGCAACATGAAGTAGTAGTTGAATCGTTGTTGTCCTAATACAATAAAAAGGGTAGAAGCAAGATAGTGGGGTTGTATCGGAATGCTCAAGGGGGTTTGCTTTCCTGGTAGATCAACCGGGGGGGGGGGGGGCTGCTCCTTTGACGGTCACTCTACAACGGTCTACGAAGCAGGACCTATCGAGAATGACGGTGCCAACAATCTATACACAAGCATATGCAACAATATGATGTATGAACATGACATGAAGATCTGATGTGGTTTGTGCTAATGCATTTGGCATTCAGTTTGGATAAAGTTCATTTGAACCAAGGGTTCAAATGCAACTCTATATTAAACCCTTTAAAATGACATTTATGTGTTTTCGTATATTTAGTAGGTATAGTTTGGTTTATCATGCATGAAAATGGTGCAGATGGATAGATTTATTTTTTCTGATAATTTTTCATATTTAAATTATTTCCAACTAAGGCACTGATGAATTCCTATGAATTTTTGAAGTTTTTACAAATTTCTAGGATTTCCTGAATTAAATTAAACCCAGAAAAACAATTACTGTGTCATGCTTGCATCAGCAAGTCAATAACGCTGACCAGGTCAAACCTCACATGTGGGGTCCACACGTTAGTGACACAAGGTTTAAACAAGGGTTATTTAGTCTAATTAAATGGTTAGTGGGTGCTGGGGCCCACCGTCAGCATCACAGGGGGTGGATTAGCACTAATTAGGTACCTGACCGGTGGGGGCCATATTGGTCAGTGGCTCAGGCCGGCAGAGTGCGCGTTTCAGGCGATGGGGGCGGTGGCTGAGGGCAGCGGGATGTAGCTCGTGCTCTCCCGCATCATGTGGGTTATGTGGGAGGCTGCGGGGATGCCGAGGCTCGCTGGAACGGAACCTGCGGAGGCAGCCGAAGCTCGGCTCGAGCGGGCACAGGGCTGCAGGGCACGGGGAGGCCTGTCGAGGGGCTCTACGGCACCCTGGTGATGCATGGAAGATGGTGACGCACTCGGGAGCTACGACTTCGAGCTCTAGCCTCTTCGGCAGCATGGCCGGCAACGGCGAGGTTCAGGCACTGCGGCTAGGAGGGCTACGGCACGGGAAAAGAGACGAGAAGAGAGGGGAAATGCGGTGGAGCTCATAGCGAATCCGTAGGCACCGTCAGCAAGCTCGGGGGAGACCTAGTGTGGCCGGAACGACGACGACAATCTCGGGCAGCCGACGATGAAGACGACGTCGGTGACGGCGATATGGTCCGGATGGCGTTGCTTGGCTCGGTAGAGAGGACGAGTACGTCGCGACGGAGCTCGGGGACAGCTCGGATGCTCTCCAGGGGCACGGTGGGCACGAGGTGCGGAGCGAGAGAGGGAGAGTAGCAGGGGAGGGGATGAGCACGGAGAAGAGGTGAGAGGCCCTGGGGGGGGGGGGGGGTTGTCTGGCGCCCTTAGAGCGCCGGGTGGCATGAAGGCTGGTTGATGCTTGCCTGGAGCATGCCGCGTGTCTCGGGTGCATGCCCCTATCCCCCTGGTGAGAGGAGAGGGACGAATGGCAAGGCCAGTTGGCTGGGCCGGCTTGCTGGGCCACCGGGTAAGACCCAGGTAAGTTTCTCTCCATTCCTATTTTGTTTCTATTTTTCTTTACTATAATTTTTTTCTGATTTAGTAAATACACTAAATAATTTATTTCCTTCTGATAGTTTTTGTAGGAGCTAAAGGGATTATTCCAAAACCCCTCACCAAAATTCAGAATTACTGGTGCAAGTAAATATTTTATAGGAAATAATAGCCCCAATTCAAATACGATATGAATTGATTCAAAAATCCAAACTGTCATGGAAAAATGTGCATCACCTCTGTTTATTGTTTCCATCATTTTCCAAGAATGATGAACACTTTAGAAGGCCATTTGGATTCAGTGGAAATATTTTGGTTGAACCTAGTGAATTCCTTTTGATGCTAGGGTTTGAACATCCCCCATTTCAAGTTCATTTGAAATTTAAACATGATGCCAGCAAGATGCAAACACCAAGCATTACCAGAAGCTAGGGATGTGACATGCTATTATTATATTTCCCTTGATGATAAAGGTTTATTATTCATGCTAGAATTGTATTAACCGGAAACTTAAATACATGTGTGGACACATAAACAAATACTGTGTCCCTAGTGAGCTACTTACACGGTGTTGCGTTGGCTTTTCCCTCTAAGAGGGTGATGTAGCACGCCGACGGCAAGGTTTTCTGTTACTTATGACACCAAGGTATCAAACTAGTAGGAAGATCCACAAGACTATGTAAGCAGAACCTCCACGCAAACAACAAATCCTCGCAACCCAACGCGTGTAGAGGTTGTCAATCCCTCGTTGGTAAAATAATATGATAAAAAGTTAGATTGATAGATGCAAATAAAGTAACGGTATATAAAATGCAGAAAGGTATCTTTGTGTTTTCTCAGAGAGGAATTATATTCCTACTTTTAAGAGGGCTGTACACGTGCCAGTATTAAAATAGAAAAAAAGCACCCGAATATTTTAAACAAAGCACTACCGCCTAGGTGTATTATTCACTTTTTTCCACGGAAGGTGTATTATTTAGTTCCTAGATCAAATACAGCTATATGACCAAAATTTCACGGTGAGCCTGTTTTAGAATTTTTGGATGAATACATATGAACTTTTATTTATGTTTCACTTGGTTGGAAAGTTTATTATTTATTTTTTGGGGATAGAAGACCGATACCTAATTGAATAGATGAACATGAAAGGGGGAAATATAAAAAGAATCCAAACATAATCTATGTAGATTGGCATGACTCAGTGTTATGGTTTTTGTTGTCACATACAAAATCTTTTACAAACAACTTAATATACACAATAAAACAACAAATATGCCTTTCCTCATGATATATGTATTGACTATAATAATTTTTATTTTGAATGATATACAAAATAAAACAACAACACATGTTAGTAGTTAAATTAAAAACATTTTCCATGTCAGCAAATGACTTTAAATAGAACGATGACAAATCATTTTCCATGTTGTGTATTTGACTATAAATTTTTCCATAATTTTTCATGCCAAGCTCAACATCTCATGCAAATATAGGTATAAAAAACTCATAGGAAATCTAGCCGCGCAAATGCGCGGGTCATCCTGCTAGTTATTATTATGAGAACTAGCAAAGTGGCCCGCTCGATGCACGGGCTAGAATATTTTTATAAAGTTCAGTGATGAGAATATATTATTTGATATGTCTAAAAAACTGAAACAAAATGTGATGACTTTTCAAATATATTACTTTTGCGTACATAGTTTTCTCATAGGTATGTTCAATTTTTTATTGATATATAGATATATGTATTATCCATTTATCATTTACCTGCTAATTATGCATATCTTACTAACATTTATTTTATGACCAGTCGCATACATCAAATTTGTGTTAATTTTCTTGCATTTTATCATCTTTATTTGTTATTCTTGTTTAGATAATTTAGTAGTATCATTGTTTTCGTGTAGGCATAGGTACGTTTGCTATCGATGTGTTCCTGCAAAACAAATTTCTATCGATGGGCCTAATTGCCATATTAATTGTAATTTAATGATTTTTTTACTTAAGGTGTTTTTCAGTTTGGTATATAAAGTTAGAGTGTATTTAAATATTATACATATCAATTAAAATTGTTGTGTTAGTTTTTTTTGACGTGCAGTAAGCAGTAAGCAGAACCAATGTTAGATAGGCTAGATTCTAGTGTATATGTACAGAGGACGGCAACAGCAAAGGGATGCTACAGGGCAGAGAACTATGGTATGATGATGAAGACACATGGTCAGCCAGATGAGAGGCTCGATCGATCTCATTGGTGGCCCCATCACCCGTGCAAGCTGCTTGAAAACCATAGAGACGATGGCTAGCTGGTATGGCTTGTTTTGGGGCATTTTTTTCGATTGGGCGCATTATGCAGTCTGCGTTTGGCGGTGGATAGGATTTGTCGAATTGGTTGGTCAAGATTTATTAATGGAAATTATCTTTAGAAATAAACGCTCAGATGTTGGTATCTTTTAAAGTATTTTTCTATTTTTTTCTCTATCCCTTAATGTACTCTTAATATATAATAGGTACGTATGAAGTTTCTTAGTCCCCACCTTTTAGTTTTTATATACTTGCTTATTTTTCTTTGTCTACTTTTTGGCACACTAAAAATTTACTTATTTGGGAATTTTTGGTACACCAGAAATTGTGTACTTCCAAGAAATTTTATTTTGTCATTTACATTCTATTTTATATTTTAATCTTTTTTATCATTTTTCATTTATGGTGTATATCGCGTATAGTATCAACGAATGCACATCCTTGCATCCGTAATTAGATGAATGGTTGTGAGACACGTGTAAGAGATACAACTTGTGCCTATATTAGATTCGGAAGAAGTTGTGTGCGACATGAAAATAAAGGACAAATTGATTTGTCTATTGCATTCACACATGCAAGAGGTAAAGTTGATTATTGCTTGAGGTGTAATGGGGGCATACATATGTTCACTACACTAAAAGGTTTGCAGGTTTAGACGATCCTCAACATACCTGGGGAACTTCTGATCGGAGAAAGTATGACAAAATTACTGCTCAAACTTGCTTGGCACATAGATGATACTAACATAAATCTATGAATGTATGATTGATTCATCCGTCCATGGATGTAACATGACACGTGTAGCCTAGAATAATGCGTAAGAATCAAAGGCGGAATATTCCCATCATATTGCAATGGTGGATAAATTATCAATTAGATAATCGTTTGGTCGCTTCGCTCCACATTGATGTTAGAGACGCTGGAGCACTCGATAGGGAATATATCCGGAGGAACTATAGCGTAAAATCATGACCAGAGGATTCGATCGAGTTACTACAATTTTTTATCATGCGCCATATATCCAAGTAAGAATGCATGTAGCATATAGAGAGGAGTTAGTCCAAAAATAGGGTAGCACACTGTCTGACAATTATGCTCGTACAACCCGTAGACCCGCTGGTTGGTTGCAACATGCTCCGGATTTTATTTCTAATTTTGTAATGACCGATCGTAACCCTATGGACATTCAATAAATCGCCCTATTTCCCGCCCAAAAAAATTAATCGACGTCCTGTCTAGTCTAGCGGCAATGCATGTATATTTATAACTTATGCATCTATATAAGCATGTATGCATGTACACATATAGAAAGGAATGTGCCCACGTCATGCATTCATATAGCTTTGTCTTTTTCAAGAAAAGTCCTATTCATCCACGCCACCATGTAGGTTTTTTTTTCTAAGGAAATTCCTAATCCTATGCATGGATGTAAGGTCAAAGTCCTATGCATGCACGTCACCATGTAGGTTTTAATTTTTTTTCTTAAGAAAGTCCTACTCCTATGCATGCATGTAAGGTCCCTACATTTTTTAAATCTTAGAACACCGCACGTACATGATATTGATAGTTGCATTTTTTTTTATGAAGCACTCTTAGATCTGATCCGTTAATTACGTCTTTTAAGTTATGGGTCCACCAAATGAACGACCAGATGTTTCTAATTATTGTGGTAATTTCTAGCTTATTTATCTTTTTTCCGATTAACCCATCAAGCACTTTTTATATACAATAGATTGCCATAGGAATTACCATAATTATTTGAAGAACTTCCAGCATATGGCCTAGGATTAAAATTGCATCTAGAAGCATTATTATTAAAGTTGTTTCACGAGACAAAATTCACATCTACGCGATCATTATTTTACTCAATCAAAGTAGACAAAGGCACATCATTATGATCAATAGGAGCATGTTTACTAGCAACCAATTTCGTAAGAGCATCAACTTTATCACTCAAAGCATCAAGTTCTTCAATAGAATTCACCTTTTTACTAGTACGAGCTCTTTCAGTATGCCATTGTGAATAATTAGCCATAATATTATCAAGCAATTTAGTAGCATCACCCAAAGTAATTTCCATAAAATTACCACCCACGGCGGAATCTCAAAGATTTCTAGAAACAAAATTCAATACCGCATAATATTATTGTATGATCATCCACAAATTCAAACAATGAGTTGGGTAATTTCTTATCATCAATTTCATCCTTTCCCAAGATTGGGCAACATGCTCATGCTCAAGTTGTTTAAAGAAGAAAACCAAATTTTAGCACGATCACGCAAAGAGAACAAAAATAATTTCGACTTGACAATATCATAGTCCACATCTTTCTTCTTTTGCATATCACAATCCTACGGAAGTGTTTAAACGGGAAACAACATCCTCATTAGGATTAGTAGAAAATTGATCTTCCATAACAATATTCAACAAAGTGGCCTTAACATCATAAGACTCCGCACTAGTGGAGGGAGGAGCAATCGGAGAGCTAATAAAATATTTATTATTGGTATTGGAGAAATCACACAACTTAGTGTTTCCTTCAGTCATCTTGACTACACAAACAAGAACGCAAGCAAACTAGAGATCCGGCAAGAAAATGACAAACGGAAAGAAGGCAAATATTTTTGTGAAGTGGGGGAGAGAAAAACGAGCGGCAAATGAAAAATAAAGTAATTGCAAGGAGATGATAGTTTATGTGTGGGAACCTGATATATCTTGAATTGATCTTCCCGGGCAACGGCGCGATAAAACTCTTGCTTACGCGGTGTTGCGTTGGTTTTTCCCTCCAAGATTAAAGTGTGATGTAGCACATCGCACACAAACAACAAATCCTCGCAACCCAACGCGTGTAGAGGTTGTCAATCCCTCGTTGGTAAAATAATATGATAAAAGATAGAATTATAGAGGGAAATAAAATGCAGAAGGCATTTTGGGTTTTTTGATAATATAGATATGAAAATAAAAGAGAAAATAAATTGGAACATCGAATATCTAAATAGATGATGGAAAATAGACCCGGGGGCCGTAGGTTTCACTAGTGGTTTCTCTCGAGAAAATAGCATACAGTGGGTAAACAAGTTACTGTTGGGCAATTGATAGAAGGGCGAATAATTATGACGATATCCAAAACAATGATCATGTATATAGGCATCACGTCCAAGACAAGTAGACCGACTAGTGCCTGCATCTACTACTATTACTCTGCACTGACACGTCTCCAACATATTTACTTTTCCTAACGCTTTTCCTCTTGTTTTGGACTTTAATTTGCATGAATGAAACTAACCCTGGACTGACGTTGTTTTCAGTAGAACTACCATGGTGTTGTTCTTGTGCATAAATAAAAGTTTTCGGAATGGAACGAAACTTTGCGAGGATTTTTTATATCAATAAAGAGAATTTCTGGAGCCAAGAGATACCAGAGGGGGGCACCTGGGTGGGCACAACCCACCAGGGTGCGCCTGCCCCCCAGGCGCGCCCAGGTGGGTGCTGCCCACTTGGTGGCCCCGCTGACCCTGAAATCGGCGCTATAAAATCACATTATTCTAGAAAAAAATCAAGAAGAAAGAATTATCGTGTTTCACGAGACGGAGCCGCCGCTGCCTCCTGTTCTTCATGGGGACGCCAGATCTAGAGTCTGTTTGGGGCTCCGAAGAGGGGGATCTTCGATCGTCGTCATGACCAATACATCTCCATCGCCAATTCCATGATGCTCCCCATCGGGAGTGAGTAATTCCTTCGTAGGCTAGCTGGTTGGTGAGGAGTCAGATGAGATTCATCATGTAATCAAGTTAGTTTTGTTAGGGCCTGATCCCTAGTATCCACTATGTTCTGAGATTGATGTTGCTATGACTTTGCCATGCTTAATGCTTGTCACTTTGGGCCCAGGTGCCATGATTTCAGATCTGAACCATTTATGTTATCATCATTATATCCATGTTCTAGATCCGATCTTGCAAGTTATAGTCACCTACTACGTGTTATGATCCGGCAACCCCGTAGTGACAATAGTCAGAACCACTCCCGGTGATGACCGTAGTTTGAGGAGTTCATGTATTCACCGTGTGTTAATGCTTTGTTCCGGTTCTCTATTAAAATGAGGCTTTAATATCCCTCAGTTTCCAATAGGTCCCCGCTGCCACGCGAGGGTAGGACAAAAGATGTCATGCAAGTTCTTTCCATAAGCACGTATGACTATTTACGGAATACATGCATACATTATATTAATGAACTGGAGCTAGTGCCGTATCGCCCTAGGTTATAACTGTCTCCTGATGAATATCATCCAACGAGTCACCAATCCAATGACTACGAATTTTTCTTATATTGTTCTTGCTAAGTTACTACTATTGCTACTGCTATCATTACTGCTACAATATCACTGCTATCACTGTTACTGTTACCATTGCTACTGCTGCTGTCATCAAAACTATCATATTACTATGCTACTAATCACTTTGTTGCAGATAATTAATCTCCAGGTGTGGTTGAATTGACAACTCAGCTGCTAATACCTTCAAATATTCTTTGGCTCCCCTTGTGTCGAATCTATAAATTTGGGTTGAACACTCTACCCTCGAAAACTATTGCGATCCCCTATACTTGTGGGTTATCAAGACCTTTTTCTGGCGCTGTTGCCGGGGAGTGCTACCTCTTGAGCATGCGTTGGTTTTAACTTGAAGAGGAAAGGGTGATGCAGCAAAGTAGCGTAAGTATTTCCCTTAGTTTTTGAGAACCAAGGTATAAATCCAGTAGGAGGCTACACGCAAATCCCTCGTACCCGCACAAACAAATAAGAACCTTGCAACCAACGCAATAAAGGGGTTGTCAATCCCTTCACGGCCACTTGCAAAAGTGAGATCTGATAGAGATAATAAATATTTTTGGTATTTTTATGATATAGATTGGAAAGTAAAGATTGCAAAATAAAGTAGATCGGAAACTTATATGATGGAAAATAGACCCGGGGGCCATAGGTTTCACTAGTGGCTTCTCTCCAGATAGCACAAGTATTACAGTGGGTGAACAAATTACTGTCGAGCAATTGATAGAAAAGTGCATAATTATGAGAATATCTAGGCATGATCATGTATATAGGCATCACGTCCACTACAAGTAGATCGAAACGATTCTGCATCTACTAATATTACTCCACACATCGACCGCTATCCAGCATGCATCTAGAGTATTAAGTTCATAAGAACAGAGTAACGCATTAGGAAAGATGACATGATGTAGAGGGATAAACTCAAGCAATATGATATAAACCCCATATTTTTATCCTCGATGGCAACAATACAATACGTGCCTTGCTGCCCCTGCTGTCACTCAGAAAGGACACCGCAAGATTGAACCCAAATCTAAGCACTTCTCCCATTGCAAGAAATATCAATCTAGTAGGCCAAACAAAACTGATAATTCAGAGGAGATTCAAATATTGTTCATAGATAATCTTGATCATAAACCCACAATTCATCGGATCTCGACAAACACACCGCAAAATGAATTACATCGAATAGATCTCCAAGAAGATCAAGGAGAACTTTGTATTGAGATCCAAAGAGAGAGAAGAAGCCATCTAGCTAATAACTATGGACCCGAAGGTCTGTGGTAAACTACTCACACTTCATCGGAGAGGCTATGGTGTTGATGTAGAAGCCCTTCGTGATCGATTCCCCCTCCGGCGGAGCGCCGGAAAAGGCTCCAAGATGGGATCTCACGGGTATAGAAGGTTGCGGCGGTGGAAATAGGGTTTCGTGGTGCTCCTGGATGTTTTCAGGGTATATGACTATATATAGGCGAAGGAAGTCGGTCAGGGGAGCCACGAGGGGCCCACGGGGGTGGGGGCGCGCCTCCCTGCCTCGTGGCCGCCTCGTTTCTTTCTTTACGTCCACTCCAAGTCTCCTGGATTGTGTTTGTTCCAAAAATAACTCTCTCGAAGGTTTCATTCCATTTGGACTCCGTTTGATATTCCTTTTCTGCGAAACACTAAAATAGGCAAAAAAACTGCAATTTGGGCTGGGCCTCCGGTTAATAGGTTAGTCCCAAAAATAATATAAAAGTGTATGACAAAGCCCATTAATCATCCAAAACAGGTAATATAATAGCATGGAACAATAAAAAATTATCAGTACGTTGGAGACGTATCAAGAATCCCCAAGCTTAATTCCTGCTCGTCCTCGAGTAGGTAAATGATAAAAACAGAATTTTTGATGTGGAATGCTACCTAGCATATTTCTCAATGTAATTTTCTTTATTTGTGGCATGAATGTTCAGATCCAAAAGATTCAAGATAAAAGTTTAATATTAACATAAAAATAGTAATACTTCAATCATACTAACAAAGTAATCATGTCTTATCAAAATAACATAGCCAAAGAAAGCTTATCCCTACAAAATCATATAGTTTGGCCATGCTTCATTTTCGTCACACAAAATGCTCCCATCATGCACAACCCCGGTTTCAGCCAAGCAATTGGTTCATACTTTTTAACGCGCTTCAGCCTTTTCAACCCTCACGCAATACATGAGCGTAAGCCATGGATATAGCACTATGGGTGGAGTAGAGTATGATGATAGGGATTGTGTGAGAAGACAAAAAAAAGAAAGTCTCACATTGACGCGGCTAATCAACGGGCTATGGAGATGCCCATCAATTGATGTCAATGCGAGGAGTAGGGATTGCCGTGCAACAGATCACTAGAGCTATAAATGTATGAAAGCTCAACAAAAGAAACTAAGTGGGTGTGCATCCAACTTGCTTGCTCACGAAGACCTAGGGCATTTTGAGGAAGCCCATCATTGGAATATACAACCCAAGTTCTATAATGAAAAATTCCCACTAGTATATGAAAGTGACAACATAGGAGACTCTCTATCAGGAAGATCAGGGTGCTACTTTGAAGCACAAGTGTGGAAAAAGGATAGTAACATTGTCCCTTCTCTCTTTATCTCTCTCTCTTTTTTTTCTTTTTTTCCTTTTTGGTGGGCTTCTTTGGGCACTTTTTTTATTTGGGCTTCTTTGGCCTCTTTTATTTTTCATAAAGTCCGGAGTCTCATCCCGACTTGTGGGGAAATCATAGTCTCCATCATCCTTTCCTCGCATGGGACAATGCTCTAATAATGAAGATCATCACACTTTTATTTATTTACAACTCAAGAATTATAACTCAATACTTAGGACAAAATATGACTCTATGTGAATGCCTCCGGGGGTCCACCTGGGTATGCAATGAATCAAGAGCGACATGTATGAAAGAATTATAAAGGTGGCTTTTCCACAAATACGATGTCAACTACATGATCTTGCAAAAGCAATATGACAATGATGGAGCGTGTCATAATAAACAGAACGGTGGAAAGTTGCATGGCAATATATCTCGGAGTGGATATGGAAATGCCATAATAGGTAGGTATGGTGGCTGTTTTGAGGAAGATATAAGGAGGTTTATGTGTGATAGAGCGTATCGTATCACGGGGTTTGGATGCACCGGCGAAGTTTGCACCAACTCTCAAGGTGAGAAAGGGCAATGCACGGTACCGTAGAGGCTAGCAAATTGTGGAAGGGTAAGAGTGCGTATAATCCATGGACTCACATTAGTCATAAAGAACTCATATACTTATTGCAAAAGTTTATTAGCCCTCGAAGCAAAGTACTACTACGCATGCTCCTAGGGGAAGGGTTGGCAGGAGTTAACCATCGCGCGATCCCGACCTCCACACATAAGGAAGGCAATCAAAGAACACCCCATGCTTCAAATTTGTCACACAACGCTCACCATACGTGCATGCTACGGGACTTGCCAACTTTAACACAAGTATTTCTCAATTTCATATTTACCCAACTAGCATGACTCTAACATTACCACCTTTATATCTCAAAACAATTATCAAGTATCAAATTGATCATAGTGTTTAATGCACTCTATATTATAGTTTTTATTATACCCAACTTGGATGCCCATCATATTAGGACTAATTTTATAACCAAAGCAAATACCATGCTGCTCTAAAAGACTCTCAAACTAATATAAGGAAGCATGAGAGATCAATAATTTCTACAAAATAAAACCACCACCGTGCTCTAAAAAGATATAAGTGAAGCACTAGAGCAGAATTATCTAGCTCAAAAGATATAAGTGAAGCACATAGAGTATTTTAATAAATTCCGATTCATGTGTGTCTCTCCAAAAAGGTGTGTACAGCAAGGATTATTGTGGTAAACTAAAAAGCAAAGACTCATATCATACAAGACGCTCCAAGCAAAACACATATCATGTGGTGAATAAAAATATAGCCTCAAGTAAAGTTACCGATGGACGAAGACGAAAGAGGGGATGCCTTCCGGGGCATCCCCAAGCTTAGGCTTTTGGTTGTCCTTGAATTTTTCCTTGGGGTGCCTTGGGCATCCCCAAGCTTAGGCTCTTGCCACTCCTTATTCCATAATTCATCAAATCTTTACCCAAAGCTTGAAAACTTCACAACACAAAACTCAATAGAAAACTCGTAAGCTCCGTTAGTACAAGAAAACAAACCACCAATTTAAGGTACTGTAATGAACTCATTCTTTATTTATATTGGTGTTAAACCTACTGTATTCCAACTTCTCTATGGTTCATACCCCCCGATACTAGCCATAGATTCATCAAAATAAGCAAACAATACACGAAAAACAGAATCTGTCAAAAACAGAACAGTCTGTAGCAATCTGTAACTTTCGAATACTTCTGGAACCCCAAAAATTCTACCAAAATAGGAAGTCCTAGGCAATTTGTCTATTAATCTTATGCAAAAAGAATCAACTGAAAATCACATTTCGGTGATTTATTAAAATTATTCTCGTGCGCGCAAAAGTTTCTGTTTTTCAGCAAGATCAAATTAACTATCACCCAAGATGACCCTATAGGTTCTACATGGCACAAACAGTAATTAAAACATAAAGCCACATCTAAACAGAATCTAGATGAATTATTAATTACTAAACAGGAACAAAAAGCAAATAAAAATATAAAATTGGGTTGCCTCCCAACAAGCGCTATCGTTTAACGCCCCTAGCTAGGCATAATAGCGAGAATAGATCTAAGTATTGCGATCTTTGGTTATGCAATTCATAGGTGGCTCTCATAATAGATTCATAAGGTCATTTGATTTTATTCCTATTAAAGTGTTCCATGCCTTTCCTTAATGGAAATTGGAATCTAATGTTTCATTCTTTCATATCAATAATTGCACCAATCGTTCTGAGGAAAGTTCTACCAAGAATAATAGGACATGAAAGATTGCAATCTATATCAAGAACAATAAAATCTACGGGCACATAATTCCTATTTGCAACAATATGAACATCATTAATCCTTCCCATAGGTTTCTTAATGGTGGAACCCCGCAAGGTACAAGATTAAAGAGCACTCATCAAATTCACGGAAACCTAACACATCACACAAAGTTTTTGGAATCGTGGAAACACTAGCACCCAAATCACACAAAGCATAGCATTCATGATCTTTAATTTTAATTTTAATTGTAGGTTCCCACTCATCATAAAGTTTTCTAGGGATAGAAACTTCTAATTCAAGTTTTTCTTCATAAGATTGCATAAAAGCATCAACGATATGTTTAGTAAAAGCTTTATTTTGACTATAAGCATGAGGATAATTTAACACGGATTGCAACAAGGAAATACAACCTATTAGAGAACAATTATCATAATTAAATTCCTTGAAATCCAAAATAGTGGGTTCATTGCTATGTAAAGTTTTGACCTCTCCAATCCCACTTTTACCAAAAAAAATTGACCTGGAAGACTGCATGGCTTACACCCCACAGCATTTTATTAAAATTGGCAAAAGACAATACAAAAGGTTCCATAAGGAAGGAACAAAACAGAAAAGAAAGACTATACAAGCTAGGCTAAAATAAGCACTAAAAATAAGAAAGGAAAGATTACAATAAAGAAACACCTCAAGGGGGCAGGAAATCAATCCATTTGAGCAAAGCGACTCTGTGTCTGGTCTTGATCCTATGTGCTAGGAGAGAAATGTCATGGATAAATCGATTCCTCCACTGCCTGAAAGGTCTGATGTGCCTAAAGGCTTTGTCATTCCTGACTTTCCAGATATCCCACCATGTACGGAAGACCACTTCTGAGAAGAAGGGTTTATTAAAATCCTTCTTGGCATGAAGCGCAATGTGCACCATGTCCTGACTATTCAACCAGGTTATTTGAAGATAATTCCACACTCTCATGCTAAAGTTGCATTGAAAGAATAAGTGATTCCTGTCCTCAAGCGCTCCCGTGGGACAAAGAACACATTCAGGCCCATCATTGATTCTCCAATGTCTGCGTTGAATAATATCCTTGGTGTTTACTCTGTCCATAATAACAAGCCAGTCAAACATTTTAATTGTCATGGTACAACAAGATTTCCAGACCCAACTCAGAATGGGATTGGTAGGCATTGGTTGGTGGAAAAAATCATAGTACTTCTTTGCTGTATACTCAGATTTCTTCCCATGCCTCCAAGCCCAAGAGTCATTGCAATCAGAATCCAGGGAGATCTCAGACAGAATGCCAGAAAGCTGATTAAACTCCCTAAAAGCCAATTCAGACAAGGGTAAAGAGAACATGCTCTGCAAGTCACCTGCTTGTAACACTTCCACAACAGAGGAATTCTTCTGTAGGCAGTAAGAAAAGAGCCTGGGAAATCTGTCCTGGAGAGGGATGCATGAGTTATCTATCTCCCAAGAGTCAGACCAGAAACGCAGAGAATCTCCTCTTCCAACTGTAACCGAAGTAACAACCCTAAATTTATCCATCAATTTGCAGATATCTCTCCACCAAAAACAGCCACACAAAGTAGTGTCATGAGGAACTCTCTGAAAATAATAAGAGTCCCAAACCAAATGAACCCAAGACACATCTGCTCTGTTATAGAATTTGTTGAGGTATTTCAGAAGCAGAGCTTCATTTTGTAGACCCAGATTTAGTATTCCAAGCCCACCCTTAAGCTTAGGCCTACAGACCAGAGGCCAGGCAACCAAAGAATGCCCCTTCTCCTGACCATATTTTCTCCACAGACATTGTCTCTGAATTCTTTCTAGTTGGTTTAGGATTCCCTGTGGTATAGATAGACTACAAAGGAAAAAAAATGGGCAGTGAAGAGATAACAAAGTTTACCAACTGCAGCTTGCTACCTTGAGGCAGAAACCAGGAGCTAGCAGTTAACCTTCTTTCCATGCAGTCAACCAAAGGCAGGAAATCAACAATTTTGGGTCTAGTTGTTCCCACTTGTAACCCTAGATATGTGAAAGGCATTACACCTAACTGACACCCAAATTGTGCAGCAAGGGCATTGGCAACATTGGTTTCCACATTAATTGGGTACATTAAAGATTTGTGAAAGTTGATCTGCAATCCAGTTGCCAAAGAGAAGGAATTCAAAACTGCTTTAAGCACCTCCAACTGGGTTGCATCAGCAGACACAAAAAGCAATGTATCATCTGCATACTGAACCACTGGATAGTCAGGGTCATGTGTTGCCAGAGGCAAAGAAAGAAGGCCATGATTCAGAAGATCATTAATCATACTCTGCAACAGATCAGCAGCAATCACAAACAACAGTGGTGAGATAGGATCACCTTGCTTGACACCACATTTGCACTTGAAATGCTTTCCAGGTACACCATTCGGTAAGATTGAGGAAGTTGCAGATGACAACACATTTACCAATTTTTGCATCGAGATCTAAAAACTCCGAATCATTGTGACGCCTTTTAACTAAAGTTGACTCATCTCCAGTCCCATCTTTATCAAGATTCATACTGCAAACAAAGATTTAATAGGGGACACATCAATCACTTTTAGATCTTCATCCCTATTATCATGAAAACTAGAAGAACACGCTTTTACAAAGCAATCTTTCTTAGCACGCATCCTAGTGGTTCTTTCTTTGCACTCATCAATGGAAATTCTCATGGCTTTGAGAGACTCATTGATATCATGCTTAGGTGGGATAGATCTAAGTTTCAAAGAATCTACATCAAGAGAAATTCTATCTACGTTCCTAGCCAATTCATCAATCTTAGGCATTTTTTCTTCAAGCAAAGCATTGAAATTCTTTTGAGAAATCATAAACTCTTTAACATTAATCTCAAAGTCAGAGGGCATCTTATTAAAATTTCCATAAGAGTTGTTGGGGAATTACCATAATTATTAGAGGAATTACTAGGATACGACCTAGGATTAAAGTTTCCTCTATACACGTTGTTACCAAAATTATTCCTACCAACAAAATTCACATCCATAGATTCATTATTATTCTCAATCAAAGTAGACAAAGGAATATCATTAGGATCAATAGGAGCACTCTTATTAGCAAACAATTTCATAAGTTCATCCATCTTTCCATTCAGAACATTAATCTCTTTTATCGCATGAACCTTTTTACTAGTAGATCTTTCGGTGTGCCATTGAGAATAATTAACTATAATATTATCTAGGATTTTAGTAGCTTCTCCTAAAGTGATTTCCATAAAATTACCTCCCGCGGCCGAATCTAAAAGATTTCTAGAAGCAAAATTCAACCCGGCATAAAAATTTTGTATGATCATCCATAAATTTAACCCATGTGTAGGGCAATTGTGAATCATTAATTTCATCCTTTCCCAAGATTGTGCAACATGTTCATGATCAAGTTGCTTAAAATTCATAATATCGTTTCTAAGAGAGATGATCTTAGTGGGAGGAAAATACTTAGAGATAATAGCATCTTTGAACTTATTCCATGAATCAATACTATTTTTAGGCAAAGACGAAAACCAAGTTTTAGCACGATCTCTAAGCGAAAACGGAAATAGCTTCAACTTAACAATATCATTATCCAAGTCTTTCTTCTTTTTCATATCACACAAATCAACAAAGTTGTTTAGATGAGTAGCGACATCTTCACTAGGAAGGCTAGAGAATTGATCTTTCATGACAAGATTCAACAAAGTAGCATTAATTTCACAAGATTCAGCATCGGTAAGGGGAGCAATCGGAGTGCTAAGAAAATCATTGTTGTTGGTATCGGAGAAACCACAAAATTTAGTATTATCTTGAGCCATCATGACAAACAATCCAACACACAAGCACATAAGAGGCAAGCGGAAAAAAGGCGAACGGGAAAAAGAGGGCGAATAAAACGGCAAGGGTGAAGTGGGGGAGAGTAAAACGAGAGGCAAATGGCAAATAATGTAATGCAAGGGATAAGAGTTTGTGATGGGTACTTGGTATGTCTTGACTTGTGCGTAGACTCCCCGGCAACAGCGCTAGAAATCCTTCTTGCTACCTCTTGAGCATGCGTTGGTTTTCCCTTGAAGAGGAAAGGGTGATGCAACAAAGTAGTGTAAGTATTTCCCTTAGTTTTTGAGAACCAAGGTATCAATCCAGTAGGAGGATACACGCAAATCCCTCGTACCTGCACAAACAAATAAGAACCTTGCAACCAACGCGATAAAGGGGTTGTCAATCCCTTCACGGCCACTTGCAAAAGTGAGATCTGATAGAGATAATAAATAGTTTTGGTATTTTTATGATATAGATTGGAAAGTAAAGATTGCAAAATAAAGTAGATCGGAAACTTATATGATGGAAAATAGACCCGTGTGGCATAGGTTTCACTAGTGGCTTCTCTCAAGATAGCATAAGTATTACGGTGGGTGAACAAATTACTGTCGAGCAATTGATAGAAAAGTGCATAATTATGAGAGTATCTAGGCATGATCATGTATATAGGCATCACGTCGGCGACAAGTAGATCAAAACAATTCTGCATCTACTACTATTACTCCACACATCGACCGCTATCCAGGATGCATCTAGAGTATTAAGTTCATAAGAACAGAGTAACGCATTAGGCAAGATGACATTAAGTAGAGGGATAAACTCAAGCAATATGATATAAACCCAATATTTTTATCCTCGATGGCAACAATACAATACGTGCCTTGCTGCCCCTGCTGTCACTGGGAAAGGACACCGCAAGATTGAACCCAAAGCTAAGCACTTCTCCCATTGCGAGAAAGATCAGTCTAGTAGGCCAAACCAAACTGATAATTCGAAGAGACTTGCAAAGATAACCAATCATATATAAAAGAATTTAGAGGAGATTCAAATATTGTTAATAGATAATCTTGATCATAAACCCACAATTCATCGGATCTCGACAAACACACCGCAAAAAGAATTACATCGAATAGATCTCCAAGAAGATCAAGGAGAACTGTGTATTGAGATCCAAAGAGAGAGAAGAAGCCATCTAGCTAACAACTATGGACCCGAAGGTCTGTGGTAAACTACTCACACTTCATCGGAGATGCTATGGTGTTGATGTAGAAGCCCTCCGTGATCGATGCCCCCTCTGGCGGAGCACCGGAAAAGGCCCCAAGATGGGATCTCACAGGTACAGAAGGTTGCGGCGGTGGAAATAGGGTTTCGTGGTGCTCCTGGATGTTTTCAGGGTATATGAGTATATATAGGCGAAGGAAGTTGGTCAAGGGAGCCACGAGGGGCCCAAGAGGGTGGGGGCGCGCCTACCCCCCACCCCCACCCGGGCGCGCCTCCCTGCCTCGTGGCCGCCCCGTTTCTTTCTTGACGTCCACTCCAAGTCTCCTGGATTGCGTTTGTTCCAAAAATAACTCTCCCGAAGGTTTCATTCCGTTTGGACTCCGCTTGATATTCCTGTTATGCGAAACACCGAAATAGGCAAAAAACAGCAATTTGGGCTGGGCCTCCGGTTATTAGGTTAGTCCCAAAAATAATATAAAAGTGTATAACAAAGCCCATTAAACATCCAAAACAGGTAATATAATAGCATGAAACATCCAAAATTAGATATGTTGGAGACGTATCAGGGAGCATAGCTATATTTGTTGAGTCACTTGGGATTATTATCATATTATGACTATGAAGAATCTTAAGGATGCTAAGACTAGGATATTTCCCTCAAAGACGAGGGGAGGTAAGGAACTGCCATCCAGCTCCGCTTTAGATTCACCTTCTGTTATAAGTAAACATGCAACACCACAACATCCTATTAATTCTGATATGTCGCAAGTTATTGATGATGCTACTTCTGCTATGAATGCTACTCATGATGATGCCAGTAGCTTGCTTGATGATGATGTGCCATTAGGTCCATTTCTTGATGAACAAATTGCAAGAGTAAGACAACATGATATTGTTGAATGTGATGATGAACTTGAAACTGAAAATCTTGAAACACCCACTAGAACTAGTCCTCCTAGATATGAATTTCCAAAGGTACCAGAAGGTTATACTATGAGTGAGGAGGCAACTAGAGATATTCTTTCTTGTAAGGATAGAGATGATCTAGAGAAATTATTATGCAAGTATAAATAAATATCTCGGAATGCTAAAATGAAATATGATCCTGAGTTTGCTACTTGACCTACTGTTATTGATGATAAGGATTATGAATTCTCTATCGACCCAGAGTTAATTGCTTTGGTTGAATCTGATCCTTTCCATGGTTATGAACTGAAACTGTTGTGGCACATCTTACTAAGTTGAATGATATAGCTACCCTTTTTGCTCATGATGAGAAGATTCGCTATTACTATATTCTCAAGTTATTTCCGTTCTCGTTAAAGGGTGATGCTAAAACTTAGTACAATACTCTTGCTCCTGGTTGTGTGCGTAGTCCCCAGGATATGATTTATTACTTCTCTGAAAAATATTTGCCTGCTCATAAGAAACAAGCTGCCTTGTAGGAAATATTTAACTTTGTGCGAATTGAAGAAGAGAGTCTCCCACAAGCTTGGGGGAGGCTTGTCCAATTGCTTAATGCTTTGCCTGATCATCGTCTTAAGAAAAATGAAATACTTGATATATTCTATAATGGACTAACCGATGCTTCTAGGAATTTCCTAGATAGTTGTGCTGGTTATGTTTTCAAGGAACGAACTATTGGGCAAGCTGAGGAATATTGAATAACATATTGAAAAATTATGATGATTGGACTCCTCCGGAAACACCTATTAAACCCACTTTGAAGAAGAGGGGTATCTTGTATCTCAGTCATGAAGATATGCAAGAGGCAAAGAAATCTATGAAGGAAAAAGGTATTAAGGCGGAGGATGTTAAAAATTTACCACCTCTCGAAGATATACATGGTCTTGAAGCACCACCACCACCTAAGGTGGTAGAGGTAAAATCTATAATGAAATTCAATGATAGTGATGATCCTCGTAACAAACATCCTAGTCAATGCCTTTATGAGTTTGATAATTACATTAGAAAGCAAGATTACTTCAGTGCAAATGTTATGAAACAATTGAAATACAACTCTGATATGATTGCTCGCTTAAGTGACTTGTTATTTAGATCTCAAATGATGTTAGAGCTGTAGGAAAGCATGCCTCTATGGTTCAAACTCAACTAGAACAAGTTGAAATCTCAAAGAGAGTTACTTGATGAAAGGAACAATAATATAAGTGACTTTGCTGTTAGAGTAGCAACTAGAAGAGGTAACATGACTCAGGAACCACTTTATCCTGAGGGACACTCAAAGAGAATTGAACAAGATTCACAAAGGAACAACACCACTTCACCTAGTCCTTCTAAAAAGAAAAAGAAGAAGAAAAATGATAGGACTTTGCCTGCCTCTAGTGAACCTGAAATAGAAAAACCTACTGATAATGATAATGAAGTTTCTATCTCTGATGCTGAAACTCATTCAGGTAATGAACACTAACCTTCTGATAATGAAAAAGATAATGATGAGGTTCATGAAGACACTCAACCAAATGACAAAGAACCAGATAATGATGTTGAGATAGAACCAGCTGTTGATCTTGATAACCCACAACCTAAGAATAAAAGGTATGATAAAAGAGATTTTTTTGCTAGAAAGCATGGAAAGGAAAGAGAACCATGGGTTGAAATGCCGATGCCCTTTCCACCAAAGTCAACTAAAAAGAAAGATGATGAAGAATTTGAATGCTTTGCTGAAATGCCGAGGCCAGTTTTTCTGCGAACTCGCTTAACTGATATCTTGAAAATGCCTCCTTATACAAAGTATGTGAGAGACATCATCACCAGTAAGAGAAAAATACCAGAAGCTAAAATCTCCACTATGCTTGCTAATTAAACTTTTAAAGATGGAGTACCTAAAAAACTTGGAGATCCGGGAATACCGACTATACCTTGCTCCGTCAAAAGAAACTATGGGAAAACTGCTTTATGTGAATTGGGAGCTGGTGTTAATGTTATGCCTTTCTCTTTATATAAAAGACTTCATTTGAATAAACTCACACCTACTGAAATATCTTTGCAAATGGCTGACAAATCAACTTCCATACCTATCGGTATTTGTGAGGATGTGCCCGTTGTTGTTGCTAATGTTACTATTTTGACTGACTTTGTTATACTTGAGATGCTCGAGGACGACAACATGTCGATTATCCTTGGTAGACCCTTCTTGAATACTGCAGGGGCTGTTATTGATTGCAATAAAAGCAAGATCACTTTTCATATCAATGGTAATGAGCATACGGTGCACTTTCTGAAGAAACAATTCCAAGTGAATGGTATTAATGTTATTGAAAAATCTCCGACAATCACTATTGGAAGTTTTCAACTACCTCTACCTACTGTCAAAGAAATATGAAATGCTTATTGTTGGGGACATTCATATCCCCATTGAGGTAACTTAGTGATTTACGAAAGTTCTTCGGTTTCATATGAATCAAAAGTGGTTGTTAATAAGACTTGATCAACCTTAATAATGGATCATTTTTTAGAGGTATGAAGTTGATGGATTTAGTGAGCACTACCTTCTGTCCCTACCTTTTGTTTTCTGTTTTTCTTAGTTAAATAAATAAAAAAGCCATGTTTTGTCTGTTTTCTGAGTTTTCCATGCAATAAAAAATGACCCAAAAATAGAAGTACTCAGAATGGTCTGAAAATCTGATACGATTTTTTCTAAATATTTCCGAATTTCTGGTGCAAATAATATCAGAGGGAGGTGCTCCAGGTGGGCACAACCCACCTGGGCGCGCCAGGACCCCCAGGCACGCCCTGGTGGGTTGTGGTCCCCACGTGGGCCCCCTGACTTCACTACTAGGGAAAACCCTAGTAGTAGCGCTTCAAATATGCATAGCAGTAGCGCTGGGTCCAGCGCCAGCGCTACTGCTATCGCGCTACAGCTAAACCCTATTAGTAGCGCTAGTATGGGCAGCGCTACTGGTAAGTATTGTTAGCAGTAGCGCTTCCGGGACCAGCGCTACTGATAACTATCTATAGCACTTGTTCAGATGACGCGCTGCTGCTAAGCCAGTGCTATTGCTAATATTCCTGCTTTCACAGATTTGCACCCTATACGTATTTGTGATGTATTTATACAGGCTCTATACAATAGTTTCATCACATCATACTAAACATACACTATTCTCACATATCATAGACATACAGTAGTATCGTCATACCATCATCATCATCATCATCATCATCATCATCATCATTCAACACAAATATCATCACATCTCGAAAATAGCGATACACAAGTGCAATCATGTCATGTCTCGAATAAGTGCAACGGCATGCTCATGGCACACACACAAGTTTCATCCTCCATCTCTATATAAACCATGATGTAGAAGAGAAGAGCGATCAACATGAGCAAGAGCGAGACTATGTAGTACCGGCGGTCCCGCCCCTGCTCATGCTGGAGTGTCCACATCAAGTAACTACTTTCCGCTTCGGCTCTGGTGTCGAACCCTCTGAGGCTAGCACCTGGGTACATGTGCACCTGGGCCTGAGTGGCTGGCCAGTGGTCATAGACTCCTGGAACCCTCCCAACGTACATGGCGTAGTAGTCCTTCGCCATCTATGATCTATGTACCTGCATCGTGAGTTGATGAATTGAACGATAATATGCAACATAATGTACATAAGAAAACAAAGAGGCATGATTAGCAAAATAAAAGCAACCAATAGTAAACATAAATGACGAAGTTCCTCATACCCAAACTAATTAACTAAAGCAATCTATGCTAGTTCAGGACCACGGTTTAGTTACATCACATAGTTTCGCCGTGCATAATTTCAAAGTTTTTCCATAGAAAGACAGTAGTGATAAGGCACGCTCGTTCAGGACCACGATTTAGTTACATCACATTGTCATTGACAACTAGTCCTCCATGTCGGCGTTCCTATCTTCATAGTCAGGGAGGAAGCACCCGAGCTTCGTGAAAGGCTTCAGGTCCAGACGCTGAGCGACTAGCAGTGCTCGGACATCAACATGCGTGATTGGCCCATGGTAGAACATCCCCGTTGGTTCGAGGACTTGCTTCAAGATCACTTGGGCAAGTTCACACTGTACGTGATAAAACTCATCTCGGATTCGATGATCCGGTGTCTTTTCTATGCTTGTGGCCCAGCCGACAATCTCGGCATCTTCGGTAGTAGCTGACATGCGAAGGCGTTGATTATCCCTTCTGTACTCCATCAAGTGATGCATGAGGTAGAATCCATCAGCCCTACTGGTGTGCGGTTGCTGGATGCAACAGAAGTCGGTCTTATGGCGGAAAACCAGCCCGTACAAAAGGAATGATTAACACGTACGAAAGGATATGCGCGGATGACTTACTAGGGATGATAAGGCAGGAGAATCGCTTCCTTGTCCTTATTAGCGATCATGAATTCGCCGAGGTACTTGCTCGCATAGTCACGGTACTCTTTGCAAACTGCCAAGAAGCTCTCGTGCATATAGTATGGGTCTGCGATGCAGATATATTTTATGTTCTCGATCCTGATGAAGTAGTTGAGATACAGCGCATCCATGCGGATGAACTGGAAATCCAGCTTTGTCATATGGAACATGTCGTAGATGTAGTCAAATCGCAGGATGAACTGATTCGCGGGCCAGGTCTCGACGTACAACTTCCCACCGGCACCTGAGCCGCGTAAAGTGGGTATCCTGGTTCTTTCGCGATAAGAAGGCTTTTCTCTCTGGCCAGCACATCTTCATGGAGTCTCTTTAGGTCATTGTTCAGTATGTGATCTAGCGCTTTGGCAGGTAGGATCGGCTCGCCGGCGACATGGAAACGCGTCTTACCTTCGATAGGTATTCTGTCTACCACCCGGGGCTTCAGAGGCGGCTGGCTGCTTGAAGCACCTATGGCGCCTTTAGGGCCTTTCCTGGGCGGTCTCTTCCTTTGCTTCTTGGCGGGTGGCGGTAGTGAGCCCACCATACCTTCCCTAACCACCACCCCCAGTGTTGTCGGGCTAATCAGTGGACGGGCCTCAGGGGTTGCTGGGTAGAAGCAGCATCTGGAGGCGTCTCCTGTGAGGATGGCTTGAAGAGAGACTTTTTGCATTCCGCCTTAGGACATTCCGGCTCCGGCAAATCAGGCAGCATCAAGTCATCATCTCCACGCTCATAGCTTGAGTCTTCGTCGTCCTGAGCCATCAATCCTCCATCATCATTGGCGGTATTGAAATACTTGTCTGGGTCATCATCATAATCCTCCATGTGATCATTGACATTTGCTTCTTCGACAGCGGGGGCGACATGATCAGACACTAATGGAGGCTCTCCCTCGCATCGTACGCTACCATCCACCACAACAGGTGCAGGTAATTTGGTAGGTGGGGTGGCGTTCATACCTTCTTGAGAAGGTGGCGTTGGCGTGACACTGGGCGCCTCGAGACGAAGAAGAGACTTCGGCCAAGGCAAGAACCAGCTCTTGCATGCGCCAATCATCTTAGGGGTCTCATGTCGTCATCGACTGGTACCGGAGGAGGCAAATCCTCGAAGCCCGCTAATACATTGGCCACGTTAACCTTGAAGACGCCACCGGGCATCTCTCGGTTGTGGAACATGCGGTCCTTCGGCTTCACGATCGTTGCCTATCCCACAGCCACCTTCTGGCCCTTGATGTCATAGAGTAGGGTCCACGGGGTGTCGTCGGCCTACAAAGGAGACATGTCTGTGACGTTAAACGTCTGAAAGGCAACTGAAACGAAAGACTATAGACATGTTGGTGAGGGCGTCGAGCTCAGCCAGTGACGAAGGCCCGCCGAGCATGCCAGAGGCAGAGGTCGGGCTGCTATGAAAAGGAACGGGACCTTTTGTGGTTTCTTGGGTAGGTGTTGGTGCTGTGGTGTTTGCCGAATTGCTCCCGACAAAGCTGGGAAGGGGAAAGTCCCTAGGCCGTGCATTTGGATTGCTCTTCGACCAATCAAAAATTGTCGGAATCAAGCTGGCCACCGCGTCAGTGACCAACCCATTGACTACCTCGAGCAACTCTTCTTTGGTCTCAGCTTAGGTCTTATTGACCGCAATCGCGACCTTCTCATCGATGCTCTGCTGAGTGACGACCAACCGTCTCTTCCTTTTTTCATCTGGTTCCTCGGGGTAGCACGTCTTCCACGAGGCGCCATCTCCGACGCCGTGCACACGTCCATAGGACAGCGGCTTGTCCACCGGGACATTTTTCAGTATGTTCAGGGCCCGGTTGAATGGGGTGTTTCACTTGGGCCTCGCCGACAACTGTGATGACTCGTCGGTTTTGGCTGCCTTCTGGTGCTGCTCTTTCTGCAAAAGGAACGTGGATGATTTACTAATGTGACAAAACTTGAAGTGGAATTGATTGGAAGCTAATATGATAATGTGGTAATATAACAATTACCCGAAGTCTCATGAACTCCCTCGTGTTCGGGTCCGTGTAAAAGATATTTCTGACTTTGTCCCACTTGTACCGGGCCCTGATCCAGTCATGCTCCAGTGAATCGGTGAACTCCGTCAAGGGGTCTGGGATTCGGAGACTTTCATGTTCGGCGTCCTCCTTGGCCCATATTTGCCTCTTCCCCTCATAACCACAGCTTTCGAGGCGGTGGGGAGGCGTGTACCTGGCCTGGAGCGCCTTCATTTTCTTCGACTTTGCCTTTACTTCTTCTTTACCGCAATTCTCCTTGAATATTGAAAAGTCCTCAGCCATTATTGTCGGATTACCAGCATGAATCTTGGACCACGGTTCATTCTTCGCAATCGCTTTTTTCACCTGAACTTTCCAGGAGGACAAGTCGTTGTTGGACGTTACCATCGCCTTGGCGTTTATCTTTGTCATGGCGACATCGTCCCACGGCTCTTTATATTTGCCTTCATCCCGGCTGGGGAACAGGAGCCTATTGTGCAACCTCTTTAGGAGCATGTGCTCCATATGTGGTATCTGCTTCAACCTCTCGTCATTGATGTTGGCGGTTTCCCTGAGGATGCATCCAAGTTGATTGCCCCAGCACGAGCGCGCTTCCTCCGGCGCCATTCGCTCTAACTTCTTGGGGTGCATCTCCGTGACCATAATTTGTCCGATGCCAACCTTGTTTGGTATTCATGTCCTCTTCTTCTTCGGTGCTTTACCGGCTACGACGACATCATTGCTGGTGTCGGGGGTGGTGTCGGTGCCAGTGCTGGTGCCGGTGTCGGCTAACGGTGTCCTGGACTAGGGGGTACTCACCACGTCATCTCCCGATCGGTTGGATTGGGCCGAGGACCCCCAGGGCCGTTTACTCATGGGCTGGTTCGGACAGCCGAAGTATACACGAGGAAGATTCCACAAGACTTGGTGATCAAGACAAGGACTCCTCTCCACCGGCGTATTCGACTAGGACTCTTGTTATCCTAGGCCTCTGGTACATTATATAAGCCGAGACCGGCTAGTCGATAGAGGGAGGTTAGATCATTATGACATTACTCATCATACAGGCTAGACTTCTAAGGTTTAGCCATCACGATCTCGTGGTAGATCAACTCTTGTAATACTCATATTCATCAAGATCAATCAAGCAGGAAGTAGGATATTACCTCCGTAGAGATGGCCCGAACCTGGGTAAACATCGTGTTCCCTGTCTCCTATTACCATCGACCTTAGACGCACAGTTCGGGACCCCCTACCCGAGATCCGCCGGTTTTGACACTGACATCGGCGTCGGTGTCGGGGTTGGGGCCACTACCGCCACCATGCAACCCCATCTAGTGTTCGTCCAGGTAATCAAAATAGTGATTTGCTGCCTCGATGGGGTCTGCGAGGTGAGAAGAACCACCCACGACTTCCGCGTCAGTAGACATGTTTCCTATTCAACAATTGTAAATAAAAGATATAATGAAGAGAAAAAAGGGGCCTATATTTTGTCGGAATGTTGCTTCATTCCCCTTTCGGCAAATCCCGGGTACTCCATATGTCCTAGTTTGGGAACCGCCTATAATGTATGTAGCATGGAACATATCGAGATCTCTTGGTTGTTATGTTGACAATTAAAGTATACCGCTCAAAATATTATTTATCTCTGTTTAAAAGCACGAGCTCTGGCACCTCTGCAAATCCCTGCTTCCCTCTGCGAAGGGCCTATCTATTTACTTTTAAGTTGAGTCATTATCCTCTTATTAAAAAGCACCAATTGGAGAGCACCGCTGTCATTTGCATGCATTGCTATTAATCTACATTGAGTATGGCTGTGACTGGATCTCTTTTACCATGAATTACAATGTCTAGTCAGTCCTTCATCTTCAGGGGTGCTCTTCATTTATGTTTTGCGGTCTCAGAAAGGGCTAGCAAGATACCATCTTGTTATATCATATTATGATTGTTTTGAGAAAGTGTTGTCATCCGAGATTTATTATTATTGCTCGCTATTTGGTTATGCCATTGATATGAGTAAATGTGAGACCTAAATATTATTGTGAATATGGTTAGTTCATAATCTTTGCTAAAAACTTGAATGCTGGCTTTACATATTTGCAACAACAAGATCAAACAGAGTTTGTAAAAGTTTTTCTTTATCACTTTCAGTTTGTCAACTGAATTGCTTGAGGACAAGCAAAGGTTTAAGCTCGGGGGAGTTGATACGTCTCCAACGTATCCACTTTTGCAAACACTTTTGCCCTTGTTTTGGACTCTAACTTGCATGATTTGAACTGAATTAACCCGGACTGACGCTGTTTTCAGCAGAACTGCCGTGGTGTTATTTTTGTGCAGAAATAAAAGTTCTCGGAATGACCTGAAAATCCACGGAGACACGTTTTGGAATTAATAAAAAATATTGGCGAAAGAATCAGCGTCAGGGGGCCCACACCCTGTCCAGGAGGGTGTAGGGCGCGCCCCCTAGGGCGCGCCCCCCTACCTCGTGGGCCCCCTGGGACTCCACCAACCTCAACTCCAACTCCATATATTCAATTTCGGGGAGAAAAAAATCATAGAGAAGGATTCATCGCGTTTTACGATACAGAGCCACTGCCAAGCCCTAATCTTCCTCGGGAGGGCTGATCTGGAGTCCGTTCGAGGCTCTGGAGAGGGGAATCCGTCGCCATCGTCATCGTCAACCATCCTCCATCACCAATTTCATGATGCTCACCGTCGTGCCTGAGTAATCCCATCGTAGGCTTGCTGGACGGTGATGGGTTGGATGAGATTTACCATGTAATCGAGTTAGTTTTGTTAGGGTTTGGTCCGTAGTATCCATTATGTCTATGATTGATGTTGCTATGACTTTGCCATGCTTAATGCTTGTCTCCAGGGCCCGAGTGCCATGATTTCAGATCTGAACCTATTATGTTTTCATGAATATATGTGAGTTCTTGATCCTATCTTGCAAGTCAATAGTCACCTACTATGTGTTATGATCTGGCAACCCCGAAGTGACAATAATCGGGACCACTCCCGGTGATGACCGTGGTTTGAGGAGTTCATGTATTCACTAAGTGTTAATGCTTGTGTCTGGTACTCTATTAAAAGGAGGCCTTAATATCCCTTTGTTTCCAATAGGACCCTGCTGCCATGGGAGGGTGGGACAAAAGATGTCATGCAAGTTCTTTTCCATAAGCACATATGACTATATTCAGAATACATGCCTACATTACATTGATAAACTGGAGCTAGTTCTGTGTCACCCTATGTTATAACTGTTGCATGATGAATTGCATCCGACAAAATTATCCATCACTGATCCATTGCCTACGAGCTTTTCACATATGGATCCTTGCTTAGTTACTTTTCTGTTGCCACTGTTACGATTACTATAAAACTGCTACTGTTACTTTTGCCACTGTTACCGTTACTTCCATACTACTTTGCTACTAAATACTTTGTTGCAGATATTAAGTCTTTCAGGTGTGGTTGAATTGACAAATCAACTGCTAATACTTGAGAATATTCTTTGGCTCCCCTTGTGTCAAATCAATAAACTTGGGTTGAATATTCTACCCTCGAAAACTGTTGCGATCCCCTATACTTGTGGGTTCTCAAGCCCCATGTCGTTATTCCCTGCCATGTGGACTTCCTCATCATCATCATCTTCTTCACTTATCCACTGAGTATAGCCATCCATGAAACCATTCATCAGCGGGTGCGCCTTCAAAGTGCCATGATCAAAAGGGTCCAAAAGGACCCCTTCCTTGCATCTTGCACACGGACATCTAATCCTAGTCCGATTATTTGCATATATGTCCATCACCGCGGATTGCATGTACTGCTCCACCTTCCATCCACGCACCTTCATGACCAACTGTGCAGTATAACAAGCAAAAGGGTTATAAAATAAAAAATGCATACATGCTTCAAAGTCATATAATTTTTTTTCATGAACATGCCTAAAAATAGGACATATTGAGTTTGCTCGAAATTCACCGAAACGGAAATAAATTGACATTTCGGCAAAACATAAGCAACTCGAGGGCATGTCACACTCGCACAAATCTCTCCATATATATATCCCAAACACACATATTCTGATTCACACACATATTCCTATTCTTGAAATGAACAACTTTTTTTACTCACCCATATATCTCCCGACGAAGATCGATCGAGAGAGCACACGGTTAATTAGATGATGAGAGAGACCGATCGAGAGAGCACGCGTGGATGGCTAAATAGCTAGCTAGATCTAGTTGTTGGGGAGGAGAGGTGAATCTAGCTAGCTAACTAATGGAGAGGGAGTTATGGTGGAGGGGGCATTAATGGGGAGAGGAAGAGAGGTAGGAGAAAGAGATATGTGAGAGAGGTCATTTATGGAGGAGAGTTATGGTGGAGGGGGACATTAATGAGGAGAGAAGAGAGGTAGAAGGAAGAGAGAAGAAGAACAAGAATGGTGGAGAGTGGAGAGGGGAAATGAGGGGGAGAGAGGGCAAAGTGTGGGAAAGGAGGGGGAGGGGGTGGAAAGGTGGCACCAGACGCCACTAGCAGTAGCGCTGCTTACCAAAACGCGCTGCTGCTTCCGTACTTAGTAGCAGCGCTTTCCTGGAGAAGCGCTACTACTAAGTGTGGCCCATTAGCAGTAGCGGCGCAGTAAAATACAGCGCTACTACTTAACTGTTAGTAGGAGCACTGGATTCTATACAGCGCTGGTACTACAGCTATAGTCGGTGGCCTCATCTGGCCCCACATAGTAGTAGCGCGTTTTTGGTTTCCAGCACTACTTCTATAGACAGAATAGTAGTGCTTCCCTGGATCAGCGCTACTGCTAACTAGCAGCAGCGTTGACTATTTTCCAGTGCTACTAATAAGCTCCTGTGTATAAGCATTTCCCTAGGACGACAACATGTCGATTATCCTTGGTAGACCCTTCTTGAATACTCCAGAGGCTGTTATTGATTGCAATAAAAGCAAGGTCAATTTTCATATCAATGGTAATGAGCATACGGTGCACTTTCTGAAGAAACAATTCCAAGTGAATGGTATTAATGTTATTGACAAATCTCCGACAATCACTATTGGAAGTTTTCAACTACCTCTACCTACTGTCCAAAAGAAATATGAAATGCTTATTGTTGGGGACATTCATATCCCCGTTGAGGTAACTTAGTGATTTACGAAAGTTCTTTAGTTTCATATTAATCGAAAGTGGTTGTTAATAAGACTTGATCAACCTTATTAATGGATCATTTTTGAGAGGTATGAAGTTGACGAATTTAGTGAGCACTACCTTCTGTCCCTACCTTTTTTTTGTTTTCTTAGTTAAATATATAAAAGTGCCATGCTTTGTCTGTTTTCTGATTTTTCCATGCAATAAAAAATGACCCAAAAATAGAAGTACTTAGAATGCTCTAAAAATCTTATACGATTTTTTTCTGAATATTTCTGAATTTCTAGTGCAAATAATATCAGAGGGAGGTGCACCAGGTGGGCACAACCCACCTGGGCGCGCCAGGACCCCATGCGCGCCCATGTGGGTTGTGGTCCCCATGTGGGCCCCCTCACTTACTTCTTCTTCCCACATCACTCCATTCATCCAGAAAAAAATCACTACCACACTCTCTCTCGTGTTCTTGCTTCCGAAACCACGGATTTTGATCTCTTTGCTCAAAGCTCCATTTCTGAAACTGTTTCGGGGATTTGTTGCTTGGTATGTGACTCCTCCATGTGTTGAATTTGTTTTTGTTTTAATGGTTTATATTTAGATTAATTAGCTACTCTTGGTGCTGTTGTAGATGAGCTTGCATGTTGAATTCTTAGACTTCTATGTAGTTTGAATGCTTGCTATGGCCTCTATGCATCCCTATGAGTAATTGCTACCATTTTTGTGAAGTTTTGTTAACTCATGACCAAAATTTTTCAGAAAATTGTACACGAACACTATGAACTTCTTTGGAAGGAGTTCTTCGAGGAGGACATCCTCGGAGGCATCTTCTAGCAGCAGCTCCGCTTGTCGGTCCTATGCTGAACCAAGTGAAAGTTCCATTTGAAGTGCCACCACCAAAACATGCTTATGGCCGTGCAACGATTATATGGTGAGTGTGGGTATTAAGGAGGAATTTGAGCAATATGTTCACAATGCCGACCTCGGTCCCTATATTTCATATAAGTGTAACCAACACCTCATCCTCACGGAATCATTTGTCAAAGAATTTAAATTCTTTCCCCATGAGTCTAGGGTGTCATTTAAACTATATGAAAATCCATTTACCATTTCTCTAGAAAGGTTTGCTCACCTTTGCAAAATCCCATTCTGGGGTTCGCTCGATGAGCCACCTAGGTCTGAGTTTGAATTATTTTTGACTAGTTATTGCTTTGGTGAAACTAGGGGAGTGACGCAAGGTAGAATAAAGAGCATACATTTTCCTGCAATTCAGTACTCACATTATTTAATGGAAAATGTATTGTAGGCAAACAATATTGTAGTACACTTTGTGCTCCCGATCTGAGCCTCATTCACGGATAAAAGTTATAACCTTGGAGCGATTGTTGCATGCAGACTACAACATAACATTAACAGTGGCTATTTCTATGGCGGAATATATTCCACACGTTTAAAACGAGGGCTGGGCATTTCACCTTTGCCCTTTGACCCTATCCTACCTACACAGTATTTAGACTTTGATGAAGGAAAAATTCATAACTTCACTTAAAATCTATTGTTTAACCAAACATCTGTTGTGCACACATATTTGCCTGCACTTGCTCTTTTTGACTATCACAGCAAAGGAAGATATTTTGTTCTTGAGAGCGAGGCCCGAGCTCACAACGCAGCAGTGGAGGCAGCACGGCAGGCCGATGCAGCAGCAGCGACAGACTCCGTGAGCCACCACCCGACTACCATCGAGCCTAATGAGTGCTTACCAAGTTAGGCCAAAAGCCTAAGCTTGGGGGAGTACGTGTTTCTCACAGACTTTACATTCATGTTCACGCATTTCATTCCAGTTGTCGGTGTCCAAACTTTTTCATTGTATCATCCATGTTTAGTTCATTTTCTCGCTTTCTTCTTGTGTGTTTGAAAAACTTTGTGAAAATCACAACAACATGTTTCTTGCTTCTTTTGGATTTTTCTTCCTAGTTTAAATTATTGTAATACTAAAAAGAAAACCCAATAGATTTCGTTGTTCTTCTTTTACTTGTCGGGAGTTTTCCCGTGTAAATAGTTTTTTCTCGTTTTTTTGCTTTTCCCTTTTTCGTTTGCTTGCTTTTGAAAAACCAAAAAACTCAAAAAATATTTTACTGTGTTTCTCTGATTTTTTTTTTCTTTTATTGAGTCATACCGAGGAGAAGACCATGATGAAAATGTTGAGTGGCTCTCATTTGAATTGTTGATCTAACAAAGAGCCCATATTACCTTGTCTTCTCCTCTTTTATAAAATGTTTGCAGATTCTAGCTTAGTCCACGACACTCTTGCACTATTATTATTTCAAATCGGTCGGTCGTGCAAGTGAAAGTCAATAATGACGATATTAGATGAACTGGTCGTGGCAGGGAGAAACGGGTATGAACTCAACTTGTTCTGTTTTTTTAATATGTTTAACCTAGTATTCATGATTCAGCCTGTTATGATCAAACATGTTTGCAATGACAATTAGAGATTATAGTTTCTCATACCATGCGTAAGTAGCTAGGAGTGAATAATGACTTATCTTGGATATCAACATTGCGTTAAAATGATTGTGATGTAGTATGATGATATGGTATCCTCCTCTGAATGTTCGAGTGGCTTGACTTGGCACATGTTCATGCATGTAGTTGAATCAAAACCAGCATAGCCACTATGATATTTATGTTCATGGTGTTCATATCTTACTGATGCTAGTATCCAATGTTACTTATGCATAATGCATGTTCATGACTATTGTTGCTCTCTAGCTGGCCACTTCTAAACCTATTTGCTAGCCTTCGCCTGTACTAAGTGGGAACCCTGCTTGTACATCAAAAACCAGAAACCCAAGTTATTCCAGATGAGTCCACCATACCTACCTTTATGCGGTATTACCCTGCCATCCTAAGTAAATTTGCATGTGCCATCTCTAAAAACTTCAAATAAATATCCTTTTTGTGTGCCTGGATCGTTCATGGAACGACAGGAGGTAGGTGAGGGAGTCCTGGATTAGGGGGTCCACGGACAGCCGGACTATATGCTTATGCCGGACTATTGGACTATGAAGATACAAGATTGAGGACTTTGTCTCGTGTCCGGGTGGGTCTCTTCCTTTGAGTCGAAGGCAAGCTTGGCAATACAGATATGTAGATTCCCTTCTCTGTAACCGACTCTGTGTAACCCTAGCCCCCTCCGGTGTCTATATAAACCGGAGGGTTTAGTCCGTAGGACAACAACAATCATAATCATAGGCTAGCTTCTAGGGTTTAGCCTCTACGATCTCGTGGTAGATCAACTCTTGTAATACTCATATCATCAAGATCAATCAAGCAGGAAGTAGGGTATTACCTCCATAGAGAGGGCCCAAACCTGGGTAAACATCGTGTCATCGACATTGGTGCTTTCATTGAGACTTCCACTGTGTCGTCACCATAAGGCTTGATGGCTCCTTCAATCATCTACAACAATGCGGTCCAGGGTGAGGTCTTCCTCCCGGGACAGATCTTCGTATTCGGCGGCTTCGCACTGTGGGCCAACTCGCTTGGCCATCTGGAGCAGATCGATAGCTACGCCCGTGGCCATCAGGTCACGTTTGGAAGCCTGAGTTACACCGCCGACATTCGCGGTGACTTGATCTTCGACGGATTTGAGCCCATGAGAGGTGCACCCTACAGGCACGATGAGCATGACCTAGATCTACCATCGGACGGTGTTCAGGAGATCACACCTGCAGCTGCCCCGGCTTTAAATCCGGTGCAGATCGTGCCATCCGAGGACGGGAGGATGGACCCCGCCACGGAAGCCGCACACTCAAGGGTGATAGAGCCAAACACAGATTTCACTTCCAACGAGGTCTGTGTCATCGAATCCTCAGACTCGTTTCTGGCCATAGGCTCCGAACCGCGTACATCTGCGCCCATCAGATCTAACGGGGCACTGATCATGGAGTTCAGCTCTACGGATATCTTTCAGCACTTGCCCTTGGGCGACGTGCTAAACTCGTTAAAATATCTCTCCTTGGCAGGAGACCCTTGGCCGAACTATGTCTGGCTTGAGTGGGAATCGGACAACGAAGGAATTCGTTACCCACCCACCACCCACTTAATAGCCACCGTCGACGACTTAACCGACATGCTTGATTTCGACTCCGAAGACATCTACGGTATGGACGACGATGCCGGAGAAGAAAAGGAACCACCGCCCACAGGGCGCTGGACAGCCACCTCATCATATGACATAAGCTGAGAATAACCTGCTTAGCATGGAAGATACACCCACAGACATAAACTTTTACGAACTCTTTTGCTTTTGTTTATCAATTGAATTGCTTGGGGACAAGCAAAGGTTTAAGCTTGGGGGAGTTGATACATCTCCAACGTATTTACTTTTCCTAACACTTTTCCTCTTGTTTTGGACTCTAATTTGCATGATTTGAATGAAACTAAATGCAGACTCGCGCTGTTTTTAGCAGAACTACCACGGTGTTGTTTTTGTGCAGAAATAAAAGTTCTCAGAATGGAACGAAACTTTGCGTGGATTTTTTTATCAATAAAGGGAATTTCTGGAGCCAAGAGATACCCGAGGGGGGCACCTGGGTGGGCACAACCCACGAGGGCGTGCCTGCCCCCCCCCCCAGGCGTGCCCGGGTGGGTGCTGCCCACCTAGTGGCCCCGCTGACCCTGAAACCGACGCTATAAAATCACATTATTCCAGAAAAAATCAAGAAGAAAGAATTATCGTGTTTCGCGAGACGAAGCTGCCGCCGTCTCCTATTGTTCATCAGGAGGCCAGATCTAGAGTCCGTTTGGGGCTCCAAAGAGGGGGATCTTCGATCTTCGTCATCTCCATCGCCAATTCCATGATGCTCCCCACTGGGAGTGAGTAATTCCTTCGTAGGCTCGCTGGTTGGTGAGGAGTCGGATGAGATTCATCATGTAATCGAGTTAGTTTTATTAGGGCATGATCCTAGTATCCACTATGCTCTGAGATTGATGTTGCTATGACTTTGCCATGCTTAATGCTTGTCACTTTGGGCCCGGGTGCCATGATTTCTGATCTGAACCGTTTATGTTATCATCATTATATCCATGTTCTAGATCCGATCTTGCAAGTTATAGTCACCTACTACGTGTCATGATCCGTCAACCCCGAAGTGACAATAGTCGGGACCACTCCCGGTGATGACCGTAGTTTGAGGATTTCATGTATTCACTGTGTGTTAATGCTTTGTTCCGGTTCTCTATTAAAAGGAGGCCTCAATATCCCTTAGTTTCCAATAGGACCCCGCTGCCACAAGAGGGTAGGACAAAAGATGTCATGCAAGTTCTTTCCGTCAGCACGTTTGACTATTTACAGAATACATGCCTACATTATATTTATGAACTGGAGATAGTGCGTATCGCCCTAGGTTATAAGTGTATGATGATGAATATCATCCAACGAGTCACTGGTCCAATGCCTACGAATTTATCTTATATTGTTCTTGCTAAGTTACTACTATTGCTACTGCTATCATTACAGCTACAATATCACTGCTATCTTTGTTACTGTTACCGTTGCTCCTGCTGCTATCATCAAAACTATCATATTACTGTGCTACTAATCACTTCGTTGCAGATAATTAATCTCCAGGTGTGGTTGAATTGACAACTCAGCTGCTAATACCTTCAAATATTCTTTGGCTCCCCTTGTGTCGAATCTATAAATTTGGGTTGAAAACTCAACCCTTGAAAACGGTTGCAATCCCCTATCCTTGTGGGTTATCACGCACATCATGTCCTGGGTGGCCCCGATGTCAACCCGTGACATCAACCGGCCACTTTCGTGGCAAAACATAAACGGTCCCAACCGGGGACAAAAGGGCCCTATCCAACTACGGGCACACAAGGCTTATGTCCGCCTACCTGATCAGGGTAGCGCGCGCCCATAACCTTCCCTCGTTGGAGGTGCCGGCGAGAGACATGTCAAAAGATCGCATTAGGGCCTTCCCATAAAGGCAAGTGAGATTGCACTGGAAAGGCCCGGTTTGGTGGCACCTGACCAACTAATGATAGAATGTATCCCAAAGTATAATTGATACCCCGATATCATCTATCAACCTGTGATCCAAGTTATAGCAATATCCAAAAAGTAATCCAAGCATAGCCTAGCCATAACATAATACTCCGAAAGTAAAGAACTACTAAGAGCATGCTAAATCCAAGTACACTAATACTACTACTCCAATAGCAAAACCAAATATCAAGCTAATATCCCCACGCACTCATCATATCCAAAATCATACTCCAGAATAGAACATCACTAACATCATGAAAAAATAATCATAATGCCACTAAAATCCAATGGCAAAATTCTCTTTTCACCTGCATTCACATTAGTCCTATAAATCCAATCAAGACCATGGCAGCAGCAAGATCAAGATAAACCCCAAATGCCATGGACAAATCATTTGTGACTAGAGCAACATTTTAAACAAATTAAAGTAAATAAACCATATTATTGCTTTGCAATCATGCAAATGGAGGGTGTGGCTTGCCTTGCTCCAAGAAGAAGTGGGAAACTCTTGGCCTTCATCAAGCACACCAAATACTACTAAAAACATTTTTGAAAGATTTTATAAATACTCCATAATGCATTTTTCTTTGTCCAGAAAAACTAGACAATAGAGAAAAATACCAAATTCTACCAGAAAATAGAGGAGCTCAAAAGAAAAATAATGCAAAAAAGAATGAGTTCATTCGGACTTGTAGTTTAGGAGTTATTCAAGGTCAAAGTTGTGGTCAAATCTGGATTAAAATGAATTTCAAAGAAAATCAGAAAACCTCAGGGGGGGTGACGTCGAAGGCATAAAGTTGAAAGGCGTTTCCACTTACGTACCCCTTCGGTCCCGCGTGGAGTGGCTGATAGGTGGGGCCGGCCAGTCAGGTTTAGAAGGAGCGGGAGGGAAATAGAGGAACGGCGACTCACCGGCGATGGCTCACCGGCGTGGAGGCCTCGGGGGAGCTGGGCGAAGATGGGGACGGAACAAGCGCACGATGGCGGTCACGCCCATACTAGCAGCTCCTCGGAAGGTGGTCGGACAGCGTCGGCATCGGCGTCTCCGGCGGAGGTGAGCTACGGACGCCGGTGGAATCGGGGATTTCGGCCACCATCCGAACAATTGAGAGGTCGGGGAGGAACAGCAAGGCATCAGGAGCTCGAAGAGACACTCGGGAGGGACTAGGATGGACTTGCGTGAGTGGGAGGAGGAGATGGCCGAACGGCGGAGCTCTTCATCGGATTTGAGGAAGAAGAGCATTCTGGCCCCTCTGAGTGGCTTAGGTGATGATTGAGGGATGGAGAGGATGAGAGGTGAGGAGAAACGAGCTCAGGGAGGGCTTATATAGGCAGGGGCGAAGGATCCAGAGCGCTGGCCTGCCATAGCTCACGGACCTGCTCCGGCGATGGCCATACTCGTCACAGGAAGAAGGAGACAACTGGCGAGGGTCAGAGGATCTCACGGAGGAAGAAAGGAGCCAAGAGGAACAGGAGGAAGCGGACGGAAGATGACAGAGCCAAATGACGCACAGTGCTCTCATGGGCGTGCATTGGCTAGCTCCAGCGAGGATGCTTCCAGAGAGGGCAGAGGGCGGAGGGTGACGAGAGTGGGAAGGGGTGTCAGGTCGGCACGTCGAGACACGCGAACGCCGCCGGGGCTGAGCTGCCCGACAAGTCCCGACGCGCAGAGCGTGCTCGATGCAGCCAGAGGGCATGCATTGACATGCGAGAGGTGTAGTTACCATGGGAACTAGCATGAAGAAGACAAGAGGGTCTGCCCTGAGATGTCTGGTGATGAGTCCATATTTGATGGATCAAGAGAAGGAACCAAGAAGAGATGTGAGGGATCACTGAAAGTTTGCTGCATCAAACTGAATCATGACGCAGTGATCACCAGAGATGAGCGAAGGGACAAATAAGTTGTCTAGGGTAATGAGCTTAGGAAATACTATAATTCTGGAGGTTTTGAGGATAAATGGACCAAGAATAAATATAGTTGCTTTGTAAGTGCATATTTGGTCCAGAAAAGGGATTTGGATGATGCACTCCCATAGAGAAGAAACTTGGGTTGAAATTGCCAAGGCAGAGTTATTTGGCCATATGAAGATGTTGTAAAAGGTTTCATACCAAATGGACATGCCAAAATAGTAGTTGCTTCACAAACATCCCCACTTACCAAAAACTTGCAATAATTTTGGAGGGAAAATGGCTTAAGGAAATTATTCCAAATTTTGTGGAGAGATGTTATATGGATAGGAGCATGATCTGGTAATTTCTCAGAACTAATGAAGCAACATAAAATATACTTGCTTCACAACCTGAAAATATTGCTAGAAATAGAGATTTGAAGTCGTGCTCACATTGTTGATTGGATGGAGCTAAAAATTGGAGGACGGTAATGATATGAGCACATGAAGTGGCATGCAAAATTTCAACTCATTTGGTCCTAGCTAGTACCTCCTTCACTATAGCTTTTGTTTGACAGAAACTTTGGAAAATCGATGAGGAAGATTTGCTAGCCAATTGAAGTTGAATTTTGGCATGAGGCAATTATTTGGACATAATAGGATGCCCAAAATGTTTGGGAGCAAACAATATTAGATAAATGGCACCTCCCTCACAAAGGCCATTCATTAAATAATAGAAGAGGGAATATTGGAGGATTATTTTTGAACTGGCTAAGGAAATGTTTGGGCATATTTGAGCAATATATAACCCAAAGAAATTATGAGAATTATTTGGGCATTTTTGGAGGGACAAAAATATAGGTTGCTTCATAACCTAGGGCAAATAGGATAATTCCTTTAGTAGAAAAGGAATATTCCCAATGAAAGAATATTGGGATTTGGGCTAGGATGGGAAAATGGCATGGTCTTGGGATGAGTTTGAGAAAGATTAGCAAACTGGGAGAAGAAGAAAAGAACATCTCCCATGTTTCAAGTCCATAGAACTGATCCAAAAAGAAAACTAGAGCAAAAATCAAATAAACCAGAGGAAAAAGAAAAAGGGCCAAACCAGGAGGTTACAAATCTTCCCCTCTTAAAGAAATCTCGTCCTCGAGATTTGGTTGCTCAGGGAACAAGTATAAGCATACCTTAAGGAAACCCTTCCACCTCGGGTATCCTTTTCCTTTTTTGTTGTTGCCTCAAGAATTTCATAATATTTCCGTACCTTGCTCTGGGGTGGTTTGCTTCACCTTTCCCAAATTATGACAGGTCTTTTCCTCATATATCAAAGTCTTATGCTGATGGGGATATTTTCATATCTGGTGGTGATGTTCTGAGCATGTCTTTCCTTGCTTGGGGAAAACCTTCCACATAGGCCATTAGGTCGTCCAACGTCTGCAAATATTCCGGATTCAAGCAGTACTGGGAATCATCATCATTCTTCTGAAGAGATCTGATTATTCCAACAGTGCTATGGACTTCTTTCGATGTGCTATTCTGGCTTGAGCATGAGATATTTACCAAAATTTTGAATGTCTTCAGTTACGGGCAATATAACGGAATAGGGGCTAGTAGACACAGCATACCTCAAACCTCAAGACTGACCTTACAAAGACGCTGATGAAAAATTTCTTTCCTGGAAGATTGGTTGTGTACTTGATTC
Organism: Triticum aestivum; assembly: GCF_018294505.1. Classification (NCBI taxonomy): domain Eukaryota; kingdom Viridiplantae; phylum Streptophyta; class Magnoliopsida; order Poales; family Poaceae; genus Triticum; species Triticum aestivum. The sequence goes on along the minus strand of NC_057802.1, from coordinate 618,058,960 downwards.
CATCAGTGAGTATACAAGATCTGAGATGATTGTTTTGGCTTTTGGAAGTACCCATGTGGTCGGTATACCCATCGGTGGTAATAGGCTATGTTATGTTTTATCACTGCCGCTGAAGTCATGCTCCTGAGGTTGCAAATGAACCTTGGACCTGACAGAACTGACATGGATATTCTACACTAACCATTCTGGACAGGTGCCTTGGGCCAACGGGTTAGTGAAATATGGCGGTCATGAAGAGTAGGATGGGCCTTTGAGGGTATGCTTTTGTGGATCCATGAGGAATCAAGGCCTCCCATTGACTTGGGCATCCGGACCCTGATGGTCACGCGAAACCCCTCATACCTTGGTTGTCAGTCTCATCATTGGGCGGTCATGATTTTCTTGGTCAGTATACCTTACTGAAATAGCTTGGCCACACATTTCTTTGATTCCTCGTGCATCCATTATCGTGGGTAGTGCACTCTTTCTGGCATCATTGCCTGAGCTGATTCCTCTGACCTGGTTCTGCACACATATGACATATACCAAGGGCTTGTAGCTGTATCAATCTCCTTGTTGAGGCCATTCATGCAAGAGAGTGGTAAGGGATCTCCTTTTCTAGTACGAGAATATTGGCATTAACCATGGTCAAGATTGTTGATTCTGCATTGTTCGCTCCAGAACTTGTCGATCCTTTCATTACCTAAGAGGTATTTCTGCTTTTCTTCATTGGCCTGACTAATGAGGTTGTATGATCCTTACCTTTCTTAGGTATATATGTTTGATCATTGTCGCATCTTGTATGGGGGACTGGTATGGTCGGGCATGCATGCTTACCAATTATACCTAAGAAGAATATGCCACCGAACACTCAATCCGGATAATCTCTGAGAATGGTGCAAAAGTGGGGTCCTGACACAGACTGAGTGGCTTGCGAGAGAAGCCATCCGAGTAGCTTGCTGATGAAGACTCGGTAGGTTCTGCTCGAAGATTTGGTCTGGGTAGTGTGCAGAAGAAGTCTCGATAGCTTACACACGAAGCTTGACCTGAGTATCGTACTGGAGAAGCCTGGGTTCCGTACTTGAGAATCTCCTCTGGTGGCTTGTTGAGGAAGATTCAACTCCTTATGTCAGAAGCTTTTACCGAGGTACCTTTCATTGGAGGACTGGGTGTCTTGGACCGGGATATGTCCATATACCGTACTGAGGATTTAGGACTCTTGCATCATAAGCTTCTTCCGATAGTGTGTGGAGAAAGTCCGAGCTTCTTATATCAACAACTTCTCATGGTGATAGGTGGACTTGATACCATACATATGTCCGTAATATATGTGTGTCTGGTTACTTGTATATCGAAATTATTTGACTGACTTCCTTGGTCATAGCACATTCGGGCTCTCTTTCCAAAATAGAGCATGTTTCCCAAGTTCATTCATAGCTGAAGCAGACAATGTATACGACTCATACCTTGTACCGGAGATGTACCATTGGTCTTGTGCTTGCCTTATCTTCCTGCTGGTTTGATCATTATTCCTATGAAAGGGGCATAACAGCTGCGGACTTGCTCTTGATATTCGATTAGTGAAACCATTTATATACCAAGCAGATATTCCCAACATAATGCAGTCAACTTAGAATCCCATACTGTTTAGCTGACCTCCCATATCTTTTCTATCCTTTCTGCTTCTTCGATTTCAGTGTCGGTTGATGAGAAACTCTTTATGGGGGGAAATAATGTAACACCGGGGCCCAAAAAGAAGCAAATAAAAAAACTCAACTAAGCAAAAGCACACAACAATCAATCACACCCAAACAATATCACAAAATATGCACACTTACATAAGCACACAAATCTCACGAAAACTGCAGTACTACTATCTAACATGCTATGGTGGTCTGCATGAGGACGAAAAAATGTGTGGAAAAGTTGGTGTAAACATTGCTACACCAAGTGCTGGCCTAGCAAGGTAACAACCTTGACTAGCTCAGAGGCGAGGGAGTACTTAGTAACCATGTAGCGGATACGAATGTCGCGACCACATTTTTATCAAGCAGGCGGAAAGGATCCGTACTCGTCCACGGAATAGAATAGAAAGGAAATCTGAGTCAACAGACATTGCCATTTCTTGATAACTAAGATCATTAAGGGTTTCCAACGTGACAAAAGGCATGTTTCGTGGTAGCAACTTGTCTACCACCGGAATGATATGGATAGCTGAAAGGAGGAGATCGGTGCGATACTTGAGCACCATTCCTGAAAATGGTGCCTGGATCACTTGGCATCTCTCCGCTGGGATATAAATGACGCCAAACACCGAAGAAAAAGGAAAATGGAGGAATGCAGAGGCTGAGCTGTAGTCGATCAGGATCCGATGCCAGCTACACTCACCAGATAAAAGCGTTAGCAGAAATACTAAGGATATGTGCATGCTATGCAGCAACCAAATGCAACAAACAAGACGGGCTTTATACTACTGATTTCTACCGGTTTCTACCACCCGTGCTAACTGGGGCATCCTACAGCTAGACCTTCTCTAATACCAAGCATGTGGCACCCCGGCTCACAGAAACCGGAACGCCACGTATTCCAGCCCAGAGATCGAGGAGAAGTCTTCTAGAATACGACATTGCTTAGCATAGAACAAATCAGCTCTTATTACAAAGCATAATGGTACAATGGTCTGATGTTACAAGGATCACATCAGCACAACGACACTATGTCTGTGATACTACACTAGCTCTATGGTAGAAGTGGAAAATCCTCTAGCAGCGGAACAACTCCGCTCCAAAGGGACTCTGGCTGGGACGCGATCTAGCTCGCACGATCGGCGACCACGACAAGCAACCAAGCAATCATGACAATACCTGCGATCTGGCATGACATGCCAGGTCAGTACATTGAATGTACTTGCAAGCTCACAACAACCAAAAGCATCAAGGCAAGACAACAACATAGCATTAGTAGGTTAATTAATTAACAACTACTATGATGCGAAAGTAACTACTAAGCATGAAAGGAAGCTACTATAATGCAGATAAACCAACACCTCAACAATCATCTCACTCTTGGCTATCCAGCAAAGCAATATACCATCTCGATCACCTCGTGATCAAAAACTAAATGATCATCCTCAAGATTATCTCAACATCATCTTCGGCATCCTGCCAAACTGCCACTAACCACATCAGAAACATATTAGTCCTATAGAAGTCACTCCATCATGCGAGTGTTGATTGAACGGTGTGACCTAGTATGAAAAGTGCCCATGACCGAGGGAGCGGGTATCGATTGATTAAATACACACTCTGCAGAGGTTAGCACACTTTACCCACACCATGGAACCATGGCCTCGCACTCCCATTCGGGTGGACCAACGGCGTTCTGACAAAACCCATATATTGCCCATGACACTCTCCCGGCCACTCCGACCAACACCCCTTTGGGTTCAGTCCTGGGTGGCGCCGATGTCAACCAGTGACATCCAACGGCCACTGTCGTGGCAAAACATAAATGTTCCCAACCGGGGACAAAAGGTCCCTATCCAACTATGGGCACACAAGGCTTATGTCTGCCTACCTGATCAGGGTAGCGCGCGCCCATAACCTTCGCTCTTTGGAGGTACCGGTGCGAGACATGTCAAATGATCACATTAGGGGCTTCCCATAAAGGCAGGTGTGATTGCACTAGAAAAGCCCGGTTCAGTGGCACCTGACCAACTAATGACGGAATTTATCCCCAAAGTAAAACTGATACCCCGATATCATCTACCAACCTGTGATCCATGTTATAGCAATATCCAATAAGTAATCCAAGCATAGCCTAGCCATAACATAATACTCCGAAAGTAATGAACTACTAAGAGCATGCTAAATCCAAGTACACTAATACCACTACTCCAATAGCAAAATCAGATATCAAGCTAAGATCCCCATGCACTCATCATGTGCAAAATCATACTCCAAAATATAACATCACTAACATCATGAAAAAATAATCATAATGCCACTAAAATCCAATGGCAAAATGCTCTTTTCACATGCAATCACATTAGCCCTAGAAATCAATCAAGACCATCGCACCAGCAAGATCAAGATAACCCCAAAATGCCATGGACAAATCATTTGTGACTAGAGCAACATTTAAAACAAATTAAAGTAAATAAACCATATTATTACTTTGCAATCATGCAAATGGAGGGTGTGGCTTGCCTTCCTCCAAGAAGAAGTGGGATACTCCTGGCCTTCATCAAGTACACGAAAACCTACTAAAAACCATTTTTGAAAGTTTTTATAAATACTCCATAATGCATTTTTCTCTGTCTAGAAAATCTAGACAACAGAGAAAAATACCAAATTCTACCAGAAAATAGAGCATCTCAAAAGAATTATAATGCAAAAAGAATCAGTTCATTTGGACTTGTAGTTTAGGAGTTATTCAAGGTCAAAGTTGTGGTCAAATCTGGATTAACATGAATTTAAAAGAAAAATAGAAAACCTCAGGGGGGGTGACGTCGAAGGCTTAAAGTGGAAAGGAGTCTCCACTTACGTACCCCTTCGGTCCCGTGTGGTGTCTCTGACAGGTGGGTCGGTCGGTCAGGTTTAGAAGGAGGGGGAGGGAAACAGAGGAACGACGACTCACCGGCGATGGCTCACTGGCGTAGAGGCCTCGTGGGAGCTGGGCGACGGCGGGACGGAACGAGCGCACGATGGCGGTCACGCCCGTACCAGCAGCTCCTTGGAAGGTGGTCGGATAGCGTCGGCGTCGTCGTCTCCGGCGGAGGTGACCTACGGACGCCGGTGGAATCGGGGATTCCGGCTACCATCTGAACAATGTAGAGGTAGGGGAGGACCAGCAAGGCACCAGGAGCTCGAAGAGACACTCGGGGGGGGGACTAGGATGGACCAGAGCGAGTGGGAGGAGGAGAGGGCCGAACGGCGGAGCTCCTCACTGGATTTGAGGAAGAAGAGCATTCTGGCCCCTCTGAGTGGCTTAGGCGATGATTGAGGGATGGAGAGGATGATAGGTGAGGAGAAACGAGCTCGGGGAGGGCTTATATAGGCAGGGCGAATGATCCAGAGCGCTGGCCCGCCGTTGCTCATGAACCAGCTCCGGCAATGGTCGTCCTCGTCACAGGAAGAAGGCGACGGCTGGAAAGGGTCAGAGTAGCTCATGGAGGAAGTGAAGGAAATATGCCCTAGAGGCAAGAATAAAGTTGTTATTTATATTTCCTTATATCATGATAAATGTTTATTATTCATGCTGGAATTGTATTAACCGGAAACTTAGTACATGTGTGAATACATAGACAAAACATAGTGTCCCTAGTATGCCTCTACTTGACTAGCTGGTTAATCAAAGATGGTTATGTTTCCTAACCATAGACATGTGTTGTCATTTGATGAACGGGATCACATCATTAGAGAATGATGTGATGGACAAGACCCATCTGTTAGCTTAGCATTATGATCGTTACAATTTTATTACTACTGCTTTCTTCATGACCTATACATGTTCCTCTGACTATGAGTTATGCAACTCCCGAATACCGTAGGAACACCTTGTGTGCTATCAAACGTCACAACGTAAATGGGTGATTATAAAGATGCGCTCCAGGTGTCTCCGAAGGTGTTTGTTGGGTTGGCATAGATCGAGATTAGGATTTGTCACTCCGTGTATCGGAGAGGTATCTCTGGGCCCTCTCGGTAATGCTCATCACTATAAGCCTTGCAAGCAATATGACTAATGAGTTATTTGCGGGATGAAGCATTACGGAACGAGTAAGGAGATTTGCTGGTAACGAGATTGAACTTGGTATGAAGATACCGATGATCGAATCTCGGATAAAGGGAACAACATAGGTTGTTGTGCGGTTTGACCAATAAATATCTTTGTAGAATATGTAGGAGCCAATATGACCATCCAGGTTCCACTATTGGTTATTGATCGGAGATGTATCTCGATCATGTCTACATAGTTCTTGAACCCGTAAGGTCCGCACGCTTAACGTTCGATGACGATTTGTATTATGAGTTATGCGTTTTGGTGATCGAAGATGAGATTACGGACATGACGAAGAGTCTCGAAATGGTTGAGAGGTGAAGATTGATATATTGGAAGGTGGTATTTGGACACCCGAAGGGTTCCCGAGTGTATCGGTTATAAGCCGGAGTACCGGAAGGGTTACCGGAACCCCCTGGTAGAAGATATGGGCCATATGGGCCATGGGAGGGAGGCTAACCAGCCCACAAGGGGCTGGTGCGCCCCCACAAGGGATGAGGCCGAATTGGACTAGGGAAAGGGGGCGCCACCCCCCTTTCCTTCTCCTACTTCCTCTCCTTTCCCCTTTCCACCTCTGTAAGAAGGAAGAAAAATAAGGGGCGTGAATCCAACTAGGACTGGAGTCCTAGTAGGACTCCCCCCTCTCTTGGCCCGCCCCTGGTGGCCGGCCTCCTCCTCCCTCCTTTATATACGGGGGTAGGGGGGCACCCCAAAGGCACAACATTGTCTTAGCCGTGTGCAGTGCACCCCTCCACCGTTTACTCCTCCGATAGTATCAGCGTAGTGCTTAGGCGAAGCCCTGCGCGGATCACATCGTCAACACCGTCATCACGCCATCTGCTTACGAATCTCTCCCTCGACCCTCTGCTGGATCAAGAGTTCGAGGGACGTCATCGAGCTGAACGTGTGCTGAACTCGGAGGTGCCGTACGTTCGGTGCTAGATCGGTTGGATCATGAAGACGTTCGACTACGTCAACCGCGTTAACATAACGCTTCCGCTTTCGGTCTACGATGGTACATGGACAAATTCTCCCTCTCTCGTTGCTATGCATCTCCAAGATAGATCTTGCGTGATCGTAGGATTTTTTTTTTAAATTGCATGCTACGTTCCCCAACAGTGGCATCCGAGCCAGGTCTATGCGTAGATGATATGCATGAGTAGAACACAAAGAGTTGTGGGCGATAATAGTCATACTGCTTACCACCAACGTCTTACTTTGATTCGGCAGTATTGTTGGATGAAGCAGCCCAGACCGACATTACATGACCGTGTTCATCAGACTGGTTCTACCGACGCGCTTTGCACAAAGGTGGCTGGCGGGTGTCTATTTCTCCAACTTTAGTTGAATCGAGTTTGACTACGGCCGGTCCTTGTTGAAGGTTAAAACAGCACACTTGACAAAAAACCGTTGTGGTTTTGATGCGTATGTAAGAACGGTTCTTCCTAGCAGCCCGTAGCAGCCACGTAAAACTTGCAACAAACAAAGTAGAGGACGCCTAACTTTTTTTGCAGGGCATGTTCTGATGTGCACTGCAAAAAAATACACTTCCGTGATGATACGTGTTTGTCACAGTAGGTCACGTTTTCTGTCATGCATGTACACCCATGACAATTTTATGACAGAATCAAGACATTCATACCTGTGCTGTCGTACAAGTGTTCCATGACACTACCAAAATTATCATCACGGGAGTGTCCACTTCCATGACGATAAATCGCGCGTCATAGAAGTGCTTTCATCAAGGGTGACCGACACGTGGCATCCACCGTAACGGAATGTCGCTAAGCTATCGGGTCCGGTTTTGGATCCGATAACCCGCTAACAGCCACGACCAATGCCGATTTTCCACGTGTAAAATTCTCATTGGCCAATGGTACCACGTGTCGGCTCTGCGTTGGCACAGGTGTCACTCATCAAATGGTCGAGATGGGCCTATGATATGTCGACACGTGGACGGGCCCAAAAGTGGCCCATAAAGTTTAAATGGGCCGACCGAACTAAAGGCCCACAAGTTTTAGCAGACCATAATGGGCCGGCCCAGCTAAATGCCCACAAGATTTTGCTGACCATAATCGGTCGGCCCAGCTAAAGGCCCAACATTCTCAGTTAAGGCCCGTACGGCTAGTGTCAAATCGGCCCATCAACGGCCCGTCCTAAACTTGTCATCATCGCGGCCCATGGTCACTTCTGGCCCGTTAACAGTCCGCTAAGTATTTGGGCCAAATTACGGCCCGGTTTATTTCCGGCCTATTAAAGGTCCTGCTTCATTTGGGCCCATTTACAGGCCATTGAAACTTTCGGCCCATAAACGATCGTGAAGGATTTGGGTCATATTCGGCCATGTCTGGCATTCGGCCTATTAGAGGCCCACTATAGATTTGAGCCACTTTCAGCCTATTGTGATTTTCGGCCTGTTAACGTCGGATGAAATCCATGGGCCGTGTGTGGCCCAACGTCACATCAAGCCCATTAAGGCCCCTGTAGTAGGTCGGCGCATTTACGGCCCGTCCAAATTTCAGCTTGTGAACAATCCGCATTGTAAATGGGCCACCATTTTGGCCTGCTATGACAAGTGGGTTATTTGGCACAATCAGGGCCCAGTCTCACTTTCGGCCTATTAAAGGCCCATGTTTTTTATGGGCTCGAGATATTTACACCTATAAACTGCCTATTCTTACTGAGGGCCCAAATTATGTTTAGGCCTGTTAAAGGCCCACTATGGGCACAGGCCTACCAGAAAAATATGAAAGCTTATGCTGATTTAGGCCCAGATATTTTCAGTGGGCTGCATGCAAATTTCGGCCCATAATCGTTTTTAGCCCAATTGGAATGGTACCGATGAATGTTGGCATGTTGGGCTCCTACGAATCTTTCGACCGAATACATTGCTAAGATAAACCTACACTATACAAAAATAGTGTCGTAATTACTGCAGCCTTTGGCAACATCATAAATGTTGTATCACAACAAAATAAATTCCAACCATACAACAAAAGGCCTGTTGGCATAAAGTTTACTGTCCTTGCAGATAAACGCACCATCAGATGTATAGAAGCACAGATCATTTGGCCTGAGTGCTAATGTTACAGCCTATAGAATCTGATGGAGCAGCATGATCTTCACCTTTTTCCGCCATTGCTCTTGAACAACGAAGCGAATGTCTAATAGTCTGGTTTCAAAACCATTCATATCTTGATGACATTTGTCAACCACTATTCTTGTTTCCGAAACGATGTCCATTAGGGATTGAACTTGTGTCTGGAGCACAGATATATCACTCTGTCTAGCTGGAAGATTTTGTTCAGTAGGCGATTTGGACGAGGTTACCTTCACAACCAACCCAGAATTATGCAGGAAGGTGCTTTTTGCACTGTTAGTGGAGAGATACTGACGCACTGCAGCAAGAGGTGACATTGCCTGTGGTAGCCTCGTCATCTTCAGGTGGTTGTGGCTGTTCAATCATTTGTTCCTAGCTTGCTGAAAGTTTGAACTTGTAGATTAGTGTACTAGATAAGTTACTAATGAGACAAAAAGAAACAAAGTAGGTTACACGTTTATACATAACTTATTTTGGTGAACTACTGTAATACATTAGCATGTATTGTAGTGCCAACTACATAATAAAATCACTTTCGGAACATATGTCCATGCAGCATGCCTACTATATTGTATATTTCCTCACATTCGTTGACATCTAAGGATAAAGAGACATGGTTTAAAGTAGGATGAACATAGTATGACATCATTCGTATCATGGGCAAACAGATATAAAACAAATAGGCTATTTTATCATTGTGTGCGCACGTGAACATAACAACTAGATTACAGATCAAGACCAAAAGAATATCCTTCATCTCTTTTAAACCATGTAAGGTGAAATGATACGTTAAGACAACTGTGTATAAAAGTGAATAGAGTAACTGACATTGGCTACAAACCAAGCAGTTAAATGAACACATCACAGTACCAATCAGTTGAAAAGCAGGAGGAGTAAGGACTTACAACAGCGGCTTGAACTGGTGTGCTCATGCCCTTCATCTTGCCGGTGTGGCAATCCTTGAATATTTGCACTGCATTAGGTTCAGGTTCTTTTTGGTCCGCACGGGCTTTCCTCTGCATTTGGAACAAGTCAATATAGATATGATAATATGGCACAGAAAAAAGAAGGAAGTAGCAGCTATTTACAAGAGCCTCGTAGTGTGCAATACAGCTACGAGATCTTGTTGGCTATTGGAATTTCACTTTAGAACGGTTGGTCTTGTTCTTCAAACAGTTAGCCTAGAAGAAGATAGACTTGTAAGGCATATACATAAATACAAGTTCAATATGTGGTCTGATCAAATACATATAGCCTACCTGATACTTTGGATTAGAATAGTGTTTAACGAGGGCTGTCCAGTCTTCATCTGTAATATATTCCACTGGAGATGTTTGGGCGATTTCACTGTTAGCCTTGCCTTCAAAGTGAGCGTTTCTAAGGTGGTACCGATATTGTCGCAGAGCAGACTGAAAAACATGAGTGCATGCTTGTTTAGTTGCATCATCTTTCGGATCCAACTCGAACCTCATTTGTTGAAAAAAGAATGTGAGTCTTATTAGGAAGAAGCTAGAAAGTATGGGACGGAGGAAGACAATATTACTAATTGCGATGAATAACATTACTTACGGATAAATGGACAAGGAAGGTGTTAAACTGGGTATTGTCTTTCTCATTCCTGTACTGGATCCACGTTGGGAGGATACGTGGATGACACCTAATGGCAACGGCTGCCTCTGATACTAACTTGGCTGACTCTGTAGCATCACGTGGCCTTTTTAAACATGCCTCAAAATGGATCTCCATTCGTCCTCCTTTAGATTTTGTTAATCTGTCAAGCAGTATCCCTGATGTCTGTTTCCGCTTGCGTCATGGTGCTAGTTCAACAACGAATCTATAATACCTAAATAGTTCATCCCCACTAACCTATTTAACTAAGCATGTAGCCTATCCACATCATCATCCATTCTCCTATGGCCACGTCAGCACTAGCCCTCTATTTGCTCAATCCCGTTGATTATGAATGCATGTCATTTTTCTTCTGCCCTCATAATCCTCTGCATCATCATAAAATCCTGCGGATGTTTGGTTAGCCACGGGTAGCCCAAGAGTTGATCTGCTTTCAAGTTGGCTCTGCACCTTTCCTCGGCTCCTCAGCTTCGAGAGGGACGCATGAGGCATCTGCCCCGAAATCTCCGGGCCTCTCTGTGCTATAGTAAAGTGGGGGAAAAAGTGTGACACGAGGAAGGTGCCCTCCGGCGGCGGATCCGGCGTTTCCCTTTCCTTGTCGCGGCCGATTCAGTGCCGAGCGGCTGAGGGGAACTGAGATCCCAACGTGGTGGTATAAATAGAGTTAGGTTTAGGGCTGTGGTGTCCCATTGTCGTCACCATGGCGGGGGAGGTGGTGGTGAGTGGAATAAGGGATGGCCGGCCTTCGCCCGTACCGCGTCAGATACGTTGCCAACGAGGAGCCGGAGGACTTTTATATAGCAGATCCGGTCGGCCAGAGTGTGTGGTGGTGGTTCTCTTCGTTGGAAGCTGCTCTGGTGATGGTGGCAGCTCTCGGCGAGGCTACGGTTGCTGGACTGCTGTTTTGGGGACGAGTTGCGGCAATCCTTCGTGTCTCCGGCGAACTAGAGTCTTCACGGAGGCATGGGCAATCCAATATGTGGGGAACTCGGGATTATCCCCGACCGATGCGCCAGAACCCAATCTTTCTTCCAGTTCGGTAGAATTGGACATACATGCGGCCTCCAAAGCCTTTGATGGCCATGCAGATGATGGATTCTCGACGGCTGCTCGAGCGGACGGAGATCGGCTGGTCTGTTTTGTGTTTCTATGTGTTCATGTTGCTTCGGTGGCTGGGTCTGGAGAGTTCTATTTCCCTCTGTGTCTATGCACGAATGAGTACATGAGGCGTAAATGTCCTCTCTCTCTCTCTCTAAAAATATACTATGAATCTTGGCCTTGCTGCGATCACCAATGTGATGATAAAGCCAGTCTTTAACTTCAACGGCATGCTATGATGCAAGCACGAAGATTGCAGAGGTATGGTCAACTTTAAGTCTGGGTATGGAGGCAGCGTTCTATGACTAAAGATTTTGTTTGTTGATTTAACATTCACTACAGGAATCGAAGGCTATGTTGTTCCATTGATTCTTGGAACAACTCTTGGATATATTTGGGATCTGATCGAGTTAATTAGGATGAAGATGTCTCGGCTAATCCATCCATTTGTTGTCAGCTACATTAGTAAAGACGATGATCATCTCCAAAAGGTCTCATGTTGCTTGGTAAGCACTCCAAATTAAATCCAATGAATTAAATATATGATGATTTTTTGTACTTTGTCTATATTTTGCAAATATACAATGGATGGAGATGGCTTACTATTAATCTTGGTTAATCCTTTCATGCAGGTTAGAAAAAAACTTTTGTTTCTTCCTTTCTTTCTTAATGTGTATCTATCACATTAGTTGATTGGTGCAAATCGCCCGCTGCAACGCGCGGGGAATCAACTAGTATGGAAAGTGTTAGTGTACATCGAACTGTGAGAGTACATATAAAGGAGCATGCAACTGCAACTTGACTGGGACATGTACCGTCTTGGTGTTGATGCTCATGAGGTTCATCTGATCTTTCCAAGTCTTGTTGTGTCAGCAGTGCTTCAGAAGTAGTGTTTGGTGTGAAGGCAGCTTGGGAACTGGCCAGTTCGGGAGCAAACGAATGAGTAACTCGTTGAGATGCTAGTACCGTTGAAGCGGATGCTGCAGCTGGTGGAGCAGGTGATACTGTGTTTCTAGATTTAGCCAGTGGACTTGGACCTTCTACAGCACTATAAGTACCAGCAGAATCTCGAGGGCAGATCCTTTTCCGTTTCACCCGACGAGTAACACCATTCCCTAGTATATTCTTTTCCTTGCTCTTTTTTGACCTTGCCATGTCAAGCCGTACCCACAACAGCAAAGAATAAAATCGCTCTTCAGAACTCATTGATGCATGATACAGACAAGCAATACTTTGATGTAATACAACCGTATGTGGATGGAATATGTAAGAAAAAAGGACGGCGTGACATATTCACAGCTACGATGTGTAAACTAAGCAGAAGGATTTTCAAGAAAATCGAAGTAATGCAAGCTATACACCATATGAAAGATGCAACCAATATTACTCTGCCAAGTTAAATGTTTCTTGTCATAAGTGGCAATTCGAAAAATTAGAAGAAGTACAACATGGAAATCAATCCAAGATGCAACCACTATCAAACTGCCATGTTAAAAGCGTCCAATCATGAGTGACTGATGTGGGATACACAACAGCAGTACTTTGATGTAAGAACATGGTATGATAGATAGATGCAGTGTATTCTAGACACAGAAAGCCATGTCATATGCACTTGCATAATGTATAAACTCAGCAGGTGCAATTTAATCAAAATAGAAGAAATACAGGCTAGACAACATATGCAACATGAAACCAATTATCACACTGTCAACTTAGAGCAAGCACCTGCCATGGCGGAGTACGGGAGATGAACTCATCATGTAGACTTGGGACTTCAACTTCATTAGTAGTAGCAGTGGCACTAGAGAGTCTCTGTTTGCGTCGGTGCAGAGGACCACCAACATGCCCTAACTTACTCTTTTCCTTCCTATTTTTTGATATTGCCTTATGAAGTCAAAACCACAAGAAGAAGAATAAAATTAGCTCTGCATAACTGGTTGATGCATGATACAAACGAACACTGCTTTGATGTAAGGCAAGCACAGGATAGGAGGATGGAATATGTATGAAAAAACAGTAAGCAGAAGGCATTTCAACAAAATTGGATGAAATGAAAGATAGGCACCATATGAACTTGCAACCAATATCACTCTATCAGGTAAAAAGTATCTTGTCGTAACTGCCATTTCAAGAAATTAGAAGTAGTACAAGCTAGAAGACAATGCAAGATGCAACCTACATCATAGTCCCAAGTTAAATGTGTCTTATGGGTAAGTGATCATTGCAGATACAAGTTGTAATCTACGGAGATGCAATTCAACATAATCAGAAGCAACACAAACTAGACATCATACGGAACACGCAACCACATATAAGAGTTCCAAGTTAGAGCAAGCACCTGTGATGGTGGAGTAGGGAAGATGTGCTCATCGTATACACGTATGTTCTAGAAACAAGAACACGTGTCATATTCACAGACATTATGTGTAAAGTAAGCACATGCAATTCAATAAAGTTAGAAGCAATAGAAGCTAGACATCATACGCAACATGCAACCACATATAATAGTGCCAAGTTAGAGCAAGCACCTCTGATGGTGGACTAGGGGAGATGTGCTCATCATCTACACAGCTACGTTGATTGTCCAGCCTTGGGTTGCCTTGCGAATCTTGTTGGGAGGACGGCAGAGTAGAATCTGTAGAGACCCCCTGTTTGAGTTTCTCCGAAGGACCACCATCATCCACTGTTGGAATAATTTCCTTCAGCTGTAATGATTTTGCATTGTGAAGTCAAACCGATAAGAAAAAGGAATAAAATTCGCTCTTCAGAACTCATTCATGCATGATACTTACGAACACTACTCAGATGAAAGGCAAACATATGATGCGAGGATGGAATATGTACGAAAAACAGGATGGCGTGACATATTCACACCTATGATGTGGTAACTAAGCAGAAGGCATTTCAACAAATTAGAAGCACTGCAAGCTAGACACCATATGACAGATGCAACCAATATCACTCTGCCAAGTTCAAACTGTATGGCATTTCAACAAATTAGAAGCAGTACAAGCTAGAAATCATATGCAAGACACAACCGATATCACAGTGGTGACATAAAGGTGCCTTATCATAAGTGACTGATGCAGGATATGCAAGAACAGTAGACTGATGTAAGAACATGGTGTGATCAGAAATAGCATGTTCGAGAAACAGGAACACATGGCATATTCACAGGCATTATGTGTAAAGTAAGTAGATGCAATTCAACATAGTTAGAAGCAATACAAGCTAGACATCATACGCAACATGCAACCACATATAATAGTGCCAAGTTAGAGCAAGCACCTGTGATTGTGGAGTAGGGGAGATGTGCTCATCATCTACACAGATACGTTGACTGTCTAGCCTTGCGTTGTCTTGCGAATCTTGTTGGGAGAATGGCGGAGTAGAATCTGTAGAGAACCTCCGTTTCAGTTGCTCGCAAGGACCACCATCATCCAATGCCTTACCAATTTTCGTCCGCTTTGTTGATTTTGCATTGTGACGTCAAACCGACAAGAAAAAAGTAATATAATTCGCTCTTCAGAACTCAGCAGGTGCACATGTATAACGTATAAACTCAGCAGGTGCAATTTAATCAAAATAGAAGAAATACGGGCTAGACAACATATGCAACATTAAACCAATTATCACACTGTCAACTTAGAGGAAGCACCTGCCATGGTGGAGTACGCGAGATGAACTCATCATGTAGACTTGGGACTTCAACTTCATTAGTAGTAGCAGTGGCAAATCTAGAGAGTCTTTGTTTGCGTCGGTGCAGAGGACCACCAACATGCCCTAACTTACTCTTTTCCTTCCTATTTTCTGATATTGCCTTATGAAGTCAAAACCACAAGAAGATGAATTAAATTAGCTCGGCATAACTGGTTGATGCATGATACAGACGAACACTACTTTGATGTAAGGCAAGCGCAGGATAGAAGGATGGAATATGTATGAAAAAACAGTAAGCAGAAGGCATTTCAACAAAATTAGATGAAATGAAAGCTAGGCACCATATGAACTTGCAACCAATATCACTCTATCAGGTAAAAAGTGTCTCATCGTAACTGCCATTTCAAGAAATTAGAAGTAGTACAAGCTAGAAGACAATGCAAGATGCAACCTACATCATAGTCCCAAGTTAAATGTGTCTTATGGGTAAGTGATCATTGCAGATACAAGTTGTAATCTACAGAGATGCAATTCAACATAATCAGAAGCAATACAAACTAGACATCATACGGAACACGCAACCACATATAACAGTTCCAAGTTAGAGCAAGCACCTGTGATGGTGGAGTAGGGGAGATGTGCTCATCATGTACATGTATGTTCTAGAAACAGGAACACGTGTCATATTCACAGACATTATGTGTAAAGTAAGCACATGCAATTCAATAAAGTTAGAAGCAATAGAAGCTAGACATCATACGCAACATGCAACCACATATAATAGTGCCAAGTTAGAGCAAGCACCTGTGATGCTGGACTAGGGGAGATGTGCTCATCATCTACACAGCTACGTTGATTGTCCAGCCTTGTGTTGTCTTGCGAATCTTGTTGGGAGGATGGCAGAGTAGAATCTGTAGAGACCCCCTGTTTGAGTTGCTCTGAGGACCACCATCATCCACTGCCAGACTTATTTCCTTCAGCTGTAATGATTTTGCATTGTGAAGTCAAACCGATAAGAAAAATCAATAAAATTCGCTCTTCAGAACTCATTCATGCATGATACTTACGAACACTACTCAGATGAAAGGCAAACACATGATGCAAGGATGGAATATGTACGAAAAACAGGATGGTGTGACATATTCACACCTGTGATGTGGTAACTAAGCCGAAGGCATTTCAACAAATTAGAAGCACTGCAAGCTAGACACCATATGACAGATGCAATCAATATCACTCTGCCAAGTTCAAACTGTATGGCGTTTCAACAAATTAGAAGCAGTACATGCTAGAAATCATATTCTAGACACAACCAATATCACAGTGGCCACTTAAAGGTGCCTTATCATAAGTGACTGATGCGGGATATGCAAGAACAGTAGAATGATGTAAGAACATGGTGTGATCAGAAATAGTATGTTCGAGAAACAGGAACACATGGCATATTCACAGGCATTATGTGTAAAATAAGCAGATGCAATTCAACATAGTTAGAAGCAATACAAGCTAGACATCACACGCAACATACAACCACATATAATAGTGCCAAGTTAGAGCAAGCACCTGTGATTGTGGAGTAGGGGAGATGTGCTCATCATCTACACAGATACGTTGACTGTCTAGCCTTGTGTTGTCTTGTGAATCTTGTTGGGAGGATGGCGGCGTAGAATCTGTAGACAACCTCTGTTTCAGTTGCTCGCAAGGACCACCATCATCCAATGCCTTACCAATTTCCTTCCGCTTTATTGATTTTGCATTGTGAGGTCAAACCGACAAGAAAAAAGGAATATAATTCGCTCTTCAGAACTCATTCATGCATGATACTGACGAACACTACTCCGATGGAAGGCAAAGTCATGATACGAGGATGGAATATGTACGAAAAACTAGACGGCTTGACATATTCATACATATGATGTGGTAACTA
Organism: Triticum aestivum; assembly: GCF_018294505.1. Lineage (NCBI taxonomy): Eukaryota > Viridiplantae > Streptophyta > Magnoliopsida > Poales > Poaceae > Triticum > Triticum aestivum. Next base: position 618,041,789 of record NC_057802.1, on the reverse strand, counting down.
AGCAGAAGGCACTTCAACAAATTAGAAGCACTGCAAGCTAGACACCATATGGAAGGTGCAATCCATATCACTCTGCCAAGTTAAAACTGTCTCGTCATAGGTGGCGTTCATCAAACTCGAAGCACTACATGCTAGAAATCATATTCAAGACGCAAACCAATGTCACACTTCCGACTTAAAGGTGTCCCATCATAAGTGACTGATGCAGTATACACAAGAAGAGTAGTTTCATGTAAGAACATGGTGTGATAGACAGATATAGTATGTACCAAAAATAGGAAAGTGTGTCATATTCACACGTATCATGTGTAAGCTAAGCAGATGCAGTTTACACTAATTAGGAGCAATACAAGCTAGACACCATATGCAACATGCAACCGGATATCACACTGCCAAGTTAGAGCAAGCACCTTGGATGGTGGAGTAGGGGAGCGGAGACTTGGACCTTGTAATGCACTAGCAGTACAAGGAGAATCCGTACAGATGCTCCGTTTACGTTGCTGCAGAGGACCACCATCATTGCCTTCCTTAATCTTTTCCTTCCTCTTTCTGCACTTTGCCTTGTCAAGTCAAATCCACAAGAAAAAGGAATAAAATTTGCTCTTCATAACTCATTGATGCATGATACTAACGAACACTACTTTCAGGTAAGGCAGCCGAATGATAGGAGGATGGAATATGTATGAAAAATAGGACGGCGTGACATATATGATGTATAAAGTGTAAGCTAAGCACAAGGTGTTTGAACTTGTTAGAAGCAATGCAAGCTAGAAACCATATGAAAGATGAAACCAATATCACTCTGCCAAATTAAAAGGGTGGCCTAACAAATGTATTGGACCAAATTAGAAGCAATACTTGGAAATAGGCTCGAAATAATATGCAATATGCAACGAATAAAGGTGTCTCATCGTAAGTGATTGATGCAGGATACAGAAGAGAGGTAGTTTCATGTAAGAACATGGTTAACACATAGATGTGGTGTGTACCAAAAATAGGAAGGCATGTCATATTCACAGGTATAATGTGTAAACTAAGCCGATGCAATTTACCCTAATTAGAAGCATTACAAGCTAGACACCGTATGCAACATGGAACCACATATCACACTGCAAAGTTAGAGCAAGCACCTGTGAGGGTGGTGTAGGGGAAGTGCGGTCTTCAAGTATAGAGCTACGTTCAATATCTTCATTTAGGCTTGCTGTTTCTTGAGAATCATGTGGAGAGGATGAAACTGCACTCTTTATAAGAGTAGTAGCACGTCTCATACTAACCCACGGGCGTGACTGTCTCATCATAATCGATAGATGCAGGATACACAAGAACAGTAGTTTGATGTAAGAACATGGTGTGATAGGAAGATGTAGTATGTACCAAAAACAGGAAGGCGTATCATATTCAGATGTATAATGTGTAAGCTAAGGAAATGCAATTTAACAAATTAGGAGCAATACAAGCTAGGCACCGTATGCAACATGCAACCAGATATCACACTGCCATGTTAGAGCAAGCACCTAGGCTTGTGGAGTAGGGGATATGAGATTTGGAACTTGCACTGCAGTAGGAGTAGCAGGAGAATCTGCAGAGATCATCTGTTTCGGTTGCTCTAGAGGACCACAATCATTCCGTGGCTTCGTCCTTTCAGATTTTGCCTTGTCAAGTAAACACACAAGCAAAAGGAATGAAATTCGCACTTCCAAATTCGTTGATGCATGATACTGACGAACACAACTTTTATGTATGGCAACCACATTGTAGGAGGATGGAATATGTATGAAAAACGCTAAGCAGAAGGCATTTCAACAAATTGGAAGCAATGCAATCTAGACACTATATGAAAGATCCAACCAAAATCACTCTACCAAGTTAGATGTGTCTCATTATAAGTGGCACTTCAACAAATTAGAGGCAATACATGTTTGAAATGATATGCAAGATGCAACCAATATTACACTGTTAACTTGAAGGTGTATCGTCAGAAGTGATTGATAAGGGATACACAAGAAAAGCAGTTTGATGTAAGAACATGGTTAATAGAAAGACGTAGTATGTACCAAAAACAGGAAGGCATGTCATATTCATAGGTATAATGTGTTAACTAAGGAGATGCAATTTACCCTAATTAGAAGCATTACAAGGTAGACACCATATGCAACATGCAACCACATTTGGTTGTGTGTGGCAATTGAGATCATCGTTTGCAGAGCTACGTTTACAGTCTCCATCTGCTGACACTGCACTCTTTCGAGCGCTAAAACGCTTAGTGATTATCTTCGAATTACACTGGAGTGACTTCTGTCTTTTCTTTTTTGCATTCATCAACACTGCGTTAGAGTCTGAAATACCCATGCGTAAAAAAAATAGTGTGAGTATGGGTGAAGTGTGTGCACAGTTAGTACAGTGTAAAGGTAGCAGATAGCAGCTCGGTGAGAAATAAATGACGGGAGACATATGATAGCTCTACAACATGCATGGAACACGAAATTACTACTGGATTCTATGAAAATAACAGTCGACTAAAAAACAAATAGGTCAGTCCATTTTTTCTGCACCGTCCGATGTACAAAGAATGGGAAGATCGTCTTCATCTACCTCCAGCCAGTCAGTGTTACGATCTTCCTCGAAACGCCAGCGACCACCAGCCCAGTCCCCTGCCTCCACCCTCCCCTCGACCTCACCGCACTGCCGTGCTTGGCACCGCCCCCCGGCCATCCCTTCAAGCCCCGCCGACCTCCAGGTCAGGCGCAAGCAGCTCCTGCGCGCCACACCCCTATGATAGAAACCGTTGCGCCGCTTCCCCGGCAAACAAGCGGACTAGGTGCTCCGCGCGCCTAAGCCAGTGCTGCTTCTTTTAATTGCGGTTTGACTGACCCTGAATTGAAATCCAGGCCGACTACTGACCTCTAGCAAAGGTGAAATAGTAAATGGGAGGAAACCTTGTGCATTTAGTATCACGAAGAAGATGCAGTAAGAAGCACTGAACTAGTTTATTTCGTGGGATGAATACGGTGTGAGCAGAGACGTAAGATTTGCATGAATAAGGGAAGAGGAGTACCTCTTTCTGCTGGCAGTGCTGTGTCCTCCTTCTGTTTTTCCAACGATCTTCTTGTGGTTCGCTGGAAACGAGAAGTTGTGGAGGACGGTGGAGCCTTGGACGAACCCATGGCCAAGTTGTTGAGTGTGGTGCGGTGGCCGTCTATCGGCGGCGGGGAACCAGACCCGAGGCGGCTAACGACGGTGTAGCGGGAACAGCTCTGGTGCGGTGGACGGTTGCGAGAGTGGAGCAGTAGCGGTGAGGCGCAGGATGGCGTGATCGAAGTGGTTCTGGTACGGCGCACATCAGCGTCGGCGTCATGGAGGCAGCTTTGCCTCGGCTTCAGCTGCTATGTCCTTGAGGGCATTGTGGTTGCGGTTGCGTTGGACGACGACGTGCGGGTACCGACTCCGGGGTGATAGAGGAGGGCGGCAGTGGATTGGGCGCTATGGGGTGGAGGACGGAGGAGGCTGGGGTTTCATGGCTGGTGGATAGGGCGTTTTGGTGCCAACGGAGTATGAATGGGGAAACGGAGGGAGGGGTGAACTAAGGGGGAACAATGTTTCGGTTTGGGACGCGCTTGTTTGAAATTTGGGGAAAGTTACAAACTTTGCCCCCATCTAAAATTTCGGACATATTGCGGGTTGGCGGTAGGACAGTAATCTCAGGTGTCCCAAATGGTGGGTGGGATAGATTTTGGCTGAGCGCATGGGTGTTTAGGCGCCCGCGGCGTATGAATGCTTCTCGGAGGCGGTTGAGACTAGCGTCTTGGAGAAGTTACAAACCTACCCCGGTTTAGACGTTTAGACATCGGGCCGATAGGCTACATGGGCCAGAGTCAGGACAGTAATTTCCTACCACCAAACATTAGTCTCGCGCGGTTTCGGGTGGCCAGAGGCTTATTTGGAGCTTCGTTCAATATGTGGGAGCAGAAGCATGAACGTTTTCGGTTCTCTTTAATTGAACTTTTAGGATTTTTTAAACTTTACAAATCTTTACTCTTGGAAACATTAAAGCTACGATTATTTTGGAATGGAGGGGGTACATTTAAATATACATTGTACACGAGTATATATTAAAAAATATGCAACTTACCTCAGTTCATGCATGGTTCCAGATATAATCTCCTTTCTTGCAAAAAAATAGTTAGACATGCGTATGAATATATAGCATGTTCAAACGCACAACAAAGATTGATGCCCCTTTTAGATCTGATTTACAAATGTCATTATCTCGGGTTCAAATAGATGAATGCACTTCCTATGAATTCGAATCTTCGAAACCCCCTTTATGTTGAATTCAACATGTATTCTATTTCATAGCTAGCAATTTGGAATGTATCCATGTAAGTGACAAATGTATAAAGTGCTTCACACTAATAACATGGAGTGCACTAATTAATGTTTATATATGAATTGCAAAAGCAATGCATTCTGTATTTCAAACCGCTCTCACTCTATGGATCGATAATATGAAATAAACACATGCACATGCTAGAATTCAATAGAGTATGGGTGTCTGATAAACCGATTTTCGTACATACGCAATTTGCAAAATTCATGATCTCATCCAAGAATAATAATGTCATTTATATTTTAATTTAATGCGTAGAACCGCCTTTTACACGTAGATGCACTATGCCTCGGCCCGTTCTCACAAACACGCTATATATCTCTCTATCTAACGCATAAGTGCACACACTTTATATGCATCGGCATTTCTCTTTCACACATGCTCACAATCTCTCCCGGGGTGTCGGGGTGTCTCAAGCACATGCTCTCTCTATATCTCTCTCTCTTTCTGACTACTATGTACCACTCTTTTCACTAATCTCAGTTGGAAAACACTATTTCTCTCACATGCATATATACACACCCACGGTCTCTACTAGCCCTCTATATACACATATATTGTAACATCCCAAATTTTCAATTTGGAATGTTATACATTAGATCATCAATGCATAGCATATTTCATTGCATTTTGGCGAAATCCTCGAAAATCCTAAGCAACTCAAGGACCCTCGGAGAGAGTTGGGGATTTTTCGCGGTTTTCATATTTGATTTTTATCAAATAATGAAACGAGGATTTTTGGTTTGAATTATTTTTCTCTCCGAAAAATATTTCGTATTAAAATAAATGAGAGGAGAAAATATGACTTCTCCAAAATAATTGACATATTGGAGGAAAAATATTAAAATCAAATATTTGATTTTATTCGGATTTTATTTGCAATTTTAATTGCATTAGAAAAATTGCACGTTTTCAAAACTGCATTTTTGGGCCAAGAAAATGTTCATCTCGTTCTAATTATTTTAATTAGACGGTGAAAATTTGTTTTGGCATTTTTCGATTTTTATTTATTTTCTACGATTTTTTTAGGTTCGGCGAAATTATTTTAAAAAAACGCGCGAGCGCTGACTGGGCCGAAGCCCAGCCGCGCGGCCCAGCCTGCCGCCCGAGCCGTCCCCGACCTGGAGAACGCTGCCGCCCGAGTCCCGATCGTTGCCGCCGCCCCATGCCCCTCCCCCAAGGCAGCACCCCCCTCATATATACTCCCCACCCTGCCGCCCTCACCTCACCCCGCCCCGACCCGAAGCCGCGGGCGCTGAGAGGATCCGCGCTGGAGCCGCCCGACCCCGCCGCCGAAGGAGCCGCCGCCCGGAGCGCCGTACGCCGCCGCCCGCCGCCCCGTTCGTCGACCCCGCCGCCTCCCCGAGCCCCGCCGCACCCTGCCGCACCCGAAGACCCTGCCGGAGCCCCATCCCGCCAGCCGGAATACCTCGCCGGAGGTATAGCCGAGCCGCCGCTGCCGTGCCGGTTTTAAAAAAACCCGTTCGGTTTATTTATTTTTCCGAAACCCTAGATTTATTTTTTTAAATAGATCGGTTTAGTTAGTTAGTGAACGTTCACCGTTCCGTTCGTTTTAACGAACATGTTCGCCGGTTAGTCGCGGTTAACGAACGTCCGTTCATTTAACTGTTCGTCAGTTTTCTTTTTCGTCGGATTTTCCGTGATTATTCCAGATCGCGATTTCTAATCAGATTTTCGTTCTGGTATATCTTTTAGCTCGTTTATCGGAATCAGGCGATTCAAGCGCCTAGAGTTTTCTCTTTTCGTTTAACCTATTCAAACAAATTTTTGCTACTGTAAAATTTGACTTAGATCCAGATTAGTAAACGAAGCTTGTTTCCTTCGCCGTTTGACTTTCGTTGCTTCGTTTGATTCGATTCTTTTTGCAAACCGGAGTTCTTAAGTTGAACTTTCTGGTTAGATCTTTATTTGAGTTTTACCTGTGCATTAGATGAGTGCTTATTGTTTGCTTGTTTGTTTGCGATAGAGTACCCGGAGTGCGCTGCTTGCTACTTCGAATCTCTAGGTTTCACGGATCATCAGCAAGGCAATTAACACTTTGATCATACTTCTTTTACTACCCAGTTTTATTGCATTAGACCAATCCTCAAACATTGCATGATTAGGATCTAATTAAATTGTGGGTATTGGGAAGTAGTTGAGGTAGTACCTATTACCTGTTTATTATCAAACCTTTGGGAGTTACTTCTACGTTTGCTCATATTGCTATGCTATGCTAGTAGACGTGGATTGGGTTTGAGTGTTACCATGACAGATGTGAGATTGTTAATTAATGGTTAACCTTAAGGTGGCAACTAAAACTCACATCTGGGTGGATTGAGGTACCTGGGTATTCCAGGATTGCCTGTTTTTCTTTTGGACCGCCACCCAGGTTCAAAGGGATCATGAGATTATTCATGCTAGAAACTTCCGTGTGCAGCCACAAGCTATTATGGGCTCTAGCATAGTTGAGTAAGTTGTGTGAACTCTTACAGTGGTAGACTAGCAGATGTAGGGGAAAGTAGGTGTAACGGTCTACCCGATCGTAAGGTGCAACACTTCTGAAAGACTGTGTCTCGGTCATCCGTTTCTCAAACATCATGTAGTGCGAGAATCAAGCGGAGGCGATCGAGTCTTGTGGGGAAAAGTGCACAAACCTCTGCAGAGTGTATAAACTAATCATGGTTAGCCGTGTCCCCGGTTATGGACATCTTGAGTATCTAGTACTTGGATTATCATGTGAATCTCATCATGTTACTTTAATTAATTTTGTTGGGTTTGATGATGATACTTAATTGGGATTGAGAATGCTGTCAACCATTCTCAATGTTTAACAACCACCATGATAGTTAAATAAAATTTATTCCTTTGCAGTAGGGAAAAATTGGCTTTTCGCAAAACTGTAACCATAGAGCCTTCTACCAGCCATATATGCATGTAGTATAGCATTATTATGTTCATTACTCTCTATGTGTTACATTGCCAGCATATTCCATGTGCTGACCCATTTTCGGGCTGCAACGTTTCATGTTGCAGACTTTTCAGACGACGAGTAAGGTGCCTTAGGTCGTGGTCTTATACTCAGTGATGCCGTTGGAGTTGATGGACTCACTTATCTTCCAAGTCTTCCGCTGTTATCGTTTTAGATGGCCTTAAGCCATATTTGTCATACTTATTTCTCTCTTGAGATACTCGATGTAATAAGTGTGTGATTGCTACTCTGTTATAAATCCTCCAAGTACTGTGCGTGTCAGCATTACTGATCCAGGGATGACACTGGTGCACGGTAGATCAGACTATTTGAGGTCTGGTCGCTACAAAGGTGGTATCAGAGCACACGCTGACTGTAGGACACGACCACTAAGCTTAAACCCTAGAACACTACTCTCTTCTCATTTCTGACTCCTCTCCACTTTCTACTCTTTTAGGAATGGCGGATGCAAGGAACAAGTTCATGCAACCGGATGAAGATACACCTTTTGGACGACACTTGAAGGAAGTCACTAAGTACCTGAACATCGGAATACCAAGCTTCACCGGGACTTACAAAGCCACACTACCAGAAGAGGAGCGCTGGAAGATTCAAGTTCAAGTTCCAGGAAGGACGTTTACGCCAGTCACTGAGCCTATAGAGTTTTCCTTTGATGCACCAACCTGGAGTTTAGGGAAGAGCATGGCAGCCCACATCTCTATGGGACGCATTGGAGAAGTCTACCACAGGGAGCTTAAGGATACTATTTATCAGATTTGTGGACGCCGAGATGAGCAATGGGAGATGATCAGCACCAAGAAGGATGGATCAATTGCAGCTTTCATCCAGGAGCAAAACCAACACATTCGTCGCCAGGAGAACCAGATGTGCGCAGACATGATAGATCTGAAGAAGGCATTGACCAAGATCACGGAGTTGGAGGAAGAACTCAAGTCTACGCGCGATGGATATGAGGAGGAGATCGCCACGTTGTTGGAGAAGAATGACGACCTGACACAGAAGATCGGAGTATTCATGGGAGACCCAGCACCAGGAGAAGATGACGATTCTACTTGCCCGGATAACTACATCATCATCGACGACACCGACTCGGACCCCAGTGAAGATGACTTTGTTGATGAAGCTGGAGCAGATATCATGGAGTCTTCGACCGATCAAAATTTCTAGTAGACCCCCATAATCAGTAGTAGTATTTCCCCCATGTATATAGTATAGTCCGAGCACTTTGTAACGATAGTTAGATCGATTGTATGCCTTGTTTGATTGAGTGATATTGTTTGTGTTTGTCTCATGTGCATATGGGTAGTGTTTTCCCTCTAGACCTCATTCTATTCTAAATTCTCATCTTTTCTAAACCTATCAGATGCCTCCGAGACGCGACAACGGATTTGTTTTCCCACCGGAGATCACTCAGTTGATTCAGCAGCAGAATGCCCTGATGCAAGTGTTAGTACAGAACCAAGGCAACAACAACAACAACAACCCACCACCACCACCTGTTGATCACTTAGCCCGTTTCTTGAGGCTAAATCCGCCGGTGTTTTCCAGCAGCACCGAGCCGATTGTTGCAGATGATTGGCTCCGCAAAGTTGGAAGGGAGTTGACCACTGCAGGATGCACAGATGCGGAGAGAGTGCGATTTGCCGCACATCAGCTTGATGGACCCGCAGCATCATGGTGGGAGAATTACACAGCCACACACCCTATTGACACTGTCACATGGGACCAGTTTCAGCAAGCTTTCCGTACTGCCCATGTTTCAGCAGGAGCTATGGCCATGAAGAAGCGTGAGTTTCGCAACCTACGCCAAGGAGGACGCACCGTAGGCCAGTATGTGGAGGACTTTAGTAAGTTAGCACGTTATGCTCCAGATGACGTTGCTACAGATGCAGCCAAGCAGGAGAAGTTTCTGGAAGGACTGAATGATGAGCTGAGCATGCAGTTGATGGTAGCAACCTTCAACAACTACCAGGAGTTGGTAGATAGAGCTCTCATGATTGAAGGGAAGCAACAGCAGATTGAAAACCGTAAGAGGAAGTATGGACAAGGGAAGTACAATTCTGGAGCTCAGCAGAAGCCACGTTTTACCCCGAAATCGGGAGGACAGTTTCAGCATACCCATGGAGGAGGTAGTTCGCACAACCATAATGGCCCCAAGAATGGTAATGGGAATGGAGGAAGCAACGGCCAGAACCGTACCAACCCTTCAACCCCAGCTAAGAGAGACCTGAGCCAAGTCACTTGCTTTAAGTGCCAGAAGACTGGACATTATGCCAATGAATGTCCTGAAGCCCAGAATGGAAATGGCAATGGAAGCTCTGGGAAGAAGCCGAACCCTTTCAACAAAGGACATGTGAACCACGTTAGCGTGGAGGAGGTTGAAGCTCAGCCAGATGCAGTAATAGGTAAGTTTTTGGTTAAGTCATTTACTGCAATCGTTCTTTTTGATACTGGTGCATCGCATTCATACATATCAAGGGGATTTGTGGATAAGTTTAAGTTGCCCACCAAAGTTCTCAGAACACCTATGTTAGTAACCTCGCCAGGAGCAGAGTATATGGCAAGCCAAGGATGTTTTCAGATGCCATTGGCCATAGGTAGGCATGTTTTCCCCTCAGACCTAATAGTTTTGGAGTCGCAAGGTTTGGACGTAATATTGGGTATGGATTGGCTATCGATGTATGGGGGAAACATCGATTGCGCCAGTAAGACGATTTTGCTTACCACCCCAGAAGGGAGAAGGATTAAGTATGTATCCCGGCATGTGCCGAAGAGGACTCAAGTAAATTCCTTATCAGGAGTTGTACAGGAAGAAGTACCAGTGGTGAAGGATTACCCGGATGTATTTCCAGAAGAGTTGCCAGGCATGCCACCAGATAGAGACATAGAGTTTTTGATTGAACTTTTGCCAGGCACAGGGCCGATATCTAAGAGACCGTACAGGATGCCCGCTAAGGATTTGGAAGAAATTAAGAAGCAGATTAAGGAGTTACTGGATAAAGGCTATATTCGCCCAAGTTCTTCACCTTGGGGATCACCCGTACTTCTAGTGGAGAAGAAAGATGGATCGTTGAGGATGGTTGTTGATTATCGAGGATTGAATGAAGTGACCATCAAAAATAAGTACCCACTGCCGATGATCAATGATTTGTTTGACCGATTACAAGGAGCTAAGGTATTTTCCAAGATCGATCTACGATCAGGATACCATCAGTTAAAGATTCGAGAGCAGGATATACCTAAGACGGCTTTTACCACCAGGTATGGGCTATATGAGTATACCGTTATGTCATTTGGTCTGACTAACGCACCTGCCTATTTCATGAACCTGATGAACAAAGTGTTTATGGAGTTTTTGGATAAGTTCGTCGTAGTGTTCATTGATGACATTTTAGTCTACTCCAAGAATGAAGAGGAGCATAAGGAACATTTGCGTTTGGTACTTGAGAAGCTCAGAGAACATCAGTTATACGCCAAGTTCAGCAAATGTGAGTTTTGGTTGAAGGAAGTTGGATTCCTCGGACATGTTATATCCGGAGAAGGAATAGCAGTAGACCCCACCAAAGTCGACACTGTGACAAACTGGGAATCACCCGCATCAGTTGGAGAGATCCGGAGTTTTCTTGGACTTGCAGGATACTACCGGAGGTTCATTGAGAATTTCTCGAGGATTGCTAAGCCCATGACAGAGCTGTTAAAGAAGGACACCAAATTCAATTGGACTGAGGAATGTGAAGCTAGTTTCCAAGAGTTGAAGAAACGTTTGGTTACATCACCAGTGCTGATTCTGCCAGATCAACGCAAGGATTATGAAGTATATTGCGACGCTTCACGTCGAGGACTTGGAGCAGTGCTAATGCAGGAGGGAAGAGTTGTTTCATATGCTTCACGACAACTTAAACCCCATGAGAAGAATTATGCCACCCATGATTTGGAGTTAGCAGCCGTAGTACATGCGTTGAAGACATGGAGACATTTTCTCATCGGAAATCACTGTGAGGTGTACACGGATCACAAGAGTTTGAAGTACATTTTCACGCAGAAGGAGTTGAATCTCAGGCAAAGGAGATGGTTGGAGCTCATTAAGGATTATGATATGAGATTGCATTATCACCCAGGGAAGGCTAACGTAGTAGCTGATGCGTTGAGCCGCAAGAGCCATGTTAACACCCTCATGACCGGAGAGTTACCGAAATTATTAGCCGAGGATCTTCGCGAGCTATGTTTGGAGATAGTTCCAAGAGGCTATTTAGCAACGTTGGAGATTCAGTCTACCCTGATGGAAAAGATCAGAGAAGCTCAGAAGACAGACAAGGAGATTGACGAGATAAAGGAAAGGATGAGCAAAGGAAAAGCCAAGGGATTTCGTGAGGATGAGCACGATACCTTATGGTTTGAGGACCGCGTTTATGTGCCCAATGATCCGGAGATCAGGAAGTTGATCTTGCAAGAGGCCCATGATTCACCGTATTCGATTCACCCAGGAAATACCAAGATGTATTTGGATTTGAAGGATACTTTCTGGTGGACCGGAATGAAGAAGGATATTGCAGAGTATGTAGCAGTTTGTGATGTATGTCAGAGAGTGAAGGCAGAGCATCAGAAGCCAGCAGGATTGCTACAGCCATTGCCGATACCCGAATGGAAATGGGATAAACTAGGCATGGATTTTATCACGGGATTGCCCAGGACTCGTTCAGGCTATGACTCAATATGGGTTGTAGTCGATCGTTTGACGAAAGTAGCTCATTTCATCCCAGTGAAGACCACTTACACCAGTGCTAAGTTGGCAAAGATATACATGACCAGGATCGTATGTCTGCATGGAGTTCCGAGGACCATTGTATCAGATAGAGGAACCCAGTTTACTTCAAAGTTTTGGAATCAGTTACATGAAACTTTGGGTACCAGGCTAGAGTTCAGTACAGCCTTTCACCCACAGACAGACGGACAGACCGAGAGAGTCAATCAGATTTTGGAAGATATGCTGAGAGCTTGTGCGCTAGATTATGGATCTAGTTGGGACGACAATTTGCCGTATGCAGAGTTTTCTTACAACAACAGTTATCAATCCAGTTTGAAGATGGCCCCTTTCGAAGCTTTGTACGGAAGGAGGTGTAGAACACCCTTGTTGTGGAACGAAGTTGGAGACCGCCAGTTGTTTGGACCAGACTTGATTAAGGAATCAGAACAGAAGGTGAAATTGATTCGCGATAGGCTCAAGGTAGCCCAGTCCAGGCAGAAGAGTTATGCGGATTCTAAACGCAAGGAGACAGTTCACGAAGTCGGAGACAGAGTTTACCTACGAGTATCACCACTTCGAGGAGTTAAGCGCTTTGGAGTTAAAGGAAAGTTAGCGCCACGTTTTGTAGGACCATACAAAATTTTGGAGCGTATGGGAGAAGTTGCTTACAAACTGGAATTGCCTGAAGGATTGTCAGGAGTTCATGATGTATTTCACGTTTCCCAGTTGAAGAAGTGCCACGCAGGGATGGCTGAGATACCACTGAGAGATACGGTGCCATTGGAAGCGATTCAGCTGGATAGTGACTTGACCTATGAGGAGAAACCAGTTAAGATTCTTGAGTATGCCAGCCGAGTCACCCGCAGCAAGGTTATCAAGTTTTGCAAAGTTCAGTGGAGTCACCATACCGAGGACGAAGCCACCTGGGAGCGAGAGGAAGATCTACGGAAGAACCACTCTCACCTATTTTCTAGCCAACCCGAATCTCGAGGGCGAGATTCATCTTAAGGGGGTAGGTTTGTAACATCCCAAATTTTCAATTTGGAATGTTATACATTAGATCATCATTGCATAGCATATTTTATTGCATTTTGGCAAAATCCTCGAAAATCCTAAGCAACTCAAGGACCCTCGGAGAGAGTTGGGGATTTTTCGCGGTTTTCATATTTGATTTTTATCAAATAATGAAACGAGGATTTTTGGTTTTAATTATTTTTCTCTCGAAAAATATTTCGTATTAAAATAAATGAGAGGAGAAAATATGACTTCTCCAAAATAATTGAAATATTGGAGGAAAAATATTAAAATCAAATATTTGATTTTATTCGGATTTTATTTGCAATTTTAATTGCATTAGAAAAATTGCACGTTTTCAAAACTGTATTTTTGGGCCAAGAAAATTCATCTCGTTCTAATTATTTTAATTAGACGGTGAAAATTTGTTTTGGCATTTTTGGATTTTTATTTATTTTTCTACGATTTTTTTAGGTTCGGCGAAATTATTATAAAAAAACGCGCGAGCGCCGACTGGGCCGAAGCCCAGCCGCGCGGCCCAGCCCGCCCGAGCCGTCCCCGACCTGGAGACCGCCGCCGCCCGAGTCCCGCTCGTCGCCGCCGCCCCTTGCCCCTCCCCCAAGGCAGCACCCCCTCATATAGGCTCCCCACCCCGCCGCCCTCACCTCACCCCCGCCCCGACCCGAAGCCGCCGCCGCCGAGAGGAGCCCCACCGGAAGCCGCCGCCCGGAGCGTCGTACGCCGCCGCCCGCTGCCCCGTTCGTCGACCCCGCCGCCTCCCCGAGCCCCGCCGCACCCCGCCGCACCTGAAGACCCAGCCGGAGCCCCGTCCCGCCCGCCGGAATACCTCGCCGGAGGTATAGCCGAGCCGCCGCGGCCGTGCCGGTTTTTTTTTTAAAACAGTTCGGTTTATTTTTTTTTTCGAAACCCTAGATTTATTTATTTTTAAATAGATCGGTTTATTTTTTTCGGTTTAGTTAGTTAGTGAACGTTCACCGATCCGTTCATTTTAACGAACGTGTTCGCCGGTTAGTCGCAGTTAACGAACATCCGTTCATTTAACTATTCGTTAGTTTTCTTTTTCGTCGGATTTTCCGCGATTATTCCAGATCGCGATTTCTGATCAGATTTTCGTTCTGGTATATCTTTTAGCTCGTTTATCGGAATCAGGCGATTCGAGCGCCTAGAGTTTCGTCTCGAAATTCTCTTTCTGTTTAACCTATTCAGACAAGTTTTGCTACTGTAAAATTTGACTTAGATCCAGATTAGTAAACGAAGCTTGTTTCCTTCGCCGTTTGACTTTCGTTGCTTCGTTTGATTCGATTCTTTTTGCAAACCGGAGTTCTTAAGTTGAACTTTCTGGTTAGATCTTTATTTGAGTTTTACCTATGCATTAGATGAGTGCTTATTGTTTGCTTGTTTGTTTGCGATAGAGTACCCGGAGTGCGCCGCTTGCACTTCGAATCTCTAGGTTTCACGGATCATCAGCAAGGCAAGTAACACTTTGATCATACTTCTTTTACTACCCAGTTTTATTGCATTAGACCAATCCTCAAACATTGCATGATTAGGATCTAATTAAATTGTGGGTATTGGGAAGTAGTTGAGGTAGTACCTATTACCTGTTTATTATCAAACCTTGGGAGTTACTTCTACGTTTGCTTATATTGCTATGCTATGCTAGTAGACGTGGATTGGGTTTGAGTGTTACCATGACAGATGTGAGATTGTTAATTAATGGTTAACCTTAAGGTGGCAACTAAAACTCACATCTGGGTGGATTGAGGTACCTGGGTATTCCAGGATTGCCTGTTTTTCTTTTGGACCGCCACCCAGGTTCAAAGGGATCATGAGATTATTCATGCTAGAAACTTCCGTGTGCAGCCGCAAGCTATTATGGGCTCTACCATAGTTGATTAAGTTGTGTGAACTCTTACAGTGGTAGACTAGCAGATGTAGGGGAAAGTAGGTGTAACGGTCTACCCGATCGTAAGGTGCAAACACTTCTGAAAGACTGTGTCTCGGTCATCCGTTTCTCAAACATCATGTAGTGCGAGAATCAAGCGGAGGCGATCGAGTCTTGTGGGGAAAAGTGCACAAACCTCTGCAGAGTGTATAAACTAATCATGGTTAGCCGTGTCCCCGGTTATGGACATCTTGAGTATCTAGTACTTGGATTATCATGTGAATCTCATCATGTTACTTTAATTAATTTTGTTGGGTTTGATGATGATACTTAATTGGGATTGAGAATGCTGTCAACCATTCTCAATGTTTAACAACCACCATGATAGTTAAATAAAATTTATTCCTTTGCAGTAGGGAAAAATTGGCTTTTCGCAAAACTGTAACCATAGAGCCTTCTACCAGCCATATATGCATGTAGTATAGCATTATTATGTTCATTACTCTCTATGTGTTACATTGCCAGCATATTCCATGTGCTGACCCGTTTTCGGGCTGCAACGTTTCATGTTGCAGACTTTTTAGACGACGAGTAAGGTGCCTTAGGTCGTGGTATTATACTCAGTGATACCGTTGGAGTTGATGGACTCACTTATCTTCCAAGTCTTCCGCTGTTATCGTTTTTAGATGGCCTTAAGCCATATTTGTCATATTTATTTCTCTCTTGAGATACTCGATGTAATAAGTGTGTGATTGCTACTCTGTTATAAATCCTCCAAGTACTGTGCGTGTCAGCATTACTGATCCAGGGATGACACTGGTGCACGGTAGATCAGACTATTTGAGGTCTGGTCGCTACATATATGTGCCTACGTGTCTCCCGCACGCACATTATCTTTAGGCCTCTCTAGCACACATTGCGCCCGACCCCCCCCCTCCCCAGACACACCTCTCTCTTAGTAGTTGACAGATATGATTCCATCAGATCATTCGGTAGGATATCCCTGGCTGTTAGGCTGGATGGTAATACAAGGCAAAGTTTTACCCTAGTTCGGACTCTTGCAGTTGAGGAAAAAGCCTACTCTTGGTACTATATATTAGTGATAGGGGTGTGTACAAAGTACACGTGAATACCAGGCATTGTGCGTGTGTGTATACTATCGACGAACTAGCCCCCAAGCTTCTATAACATACTCGGGGCCTAGGGTTACAAATCATATATAGTCCTTATCACCAGTGGGGATAGAGTCCTCCACGACTCTGATAGCTTCGTGTTGTACGCTGAGTCCTCCACATGGGTCTTCATATAATGCGCCTCGGTCCAACCTATGTGGCGCAGGATGGAACCGACCCATGAGTCCTCATGTTGACCCACCACAACTAGAAAGGATGTGCCCACCACACCACACACGCAATAGGCCACTAAGAAAATATGCATATACAATAGTACAATGTTATACATGAAAGTTAATTTCATGGTGCATCCAAAAATATTTGTTCTGCATTGTGAATGTTTATATTTTCTCCTAAAATATTAGTCACGGGAAAGAGAAACGAAGGGCATATCTCTCATTGTCTCCACCGGACACCCCGTCTTTCTACACCACTTCCACGTACGCACACAAACCATCTCGCGGCCCTCTAAAAGTATGCATGCCCACGACACATTCACGCGTGACGGTCACTCTATTTCAAGCTAAAGCACTATACGGTCACTGGACTTCAGAATATGCTCATTACGGTCAACATATACATTCTCGTGGTGATCATACGGTATCTAGCTCACGATACATCTCCGTGTTTTGTTGATGACACTAATGGACTTTGTATTTGATGCGTGCTCCGTATTTTGTTGACGACACTTACGGTCATTGTATTTGAAGCGAAAGCACGATATTGTCACTGGCCTTCAGAATAAGCTCATCACGGTCACCACATACATTTTGTGGTGCTAACCAACATGTGGTTGGATGGTTAGGAGGATAGTGGTTTCTCGAGCCCACCAGGGTTAAAGTCCCAGTGCTCGCATTTATCCAGGGTTAATTTCAGTATTTTCCGGCGATGTGCGTTCAGTGGGAGGAGACGTTCCGCTCAACTACGAGGCACCTATGGCGACTTCGTAAAATCTCAAGATTATATGCTGGCTCACTCTCTCGAAGGTTCTCATAGGGCTAGGGTCTGCGTGTGCGCGCTTATAGCGGTGAGTGCTTGCGCGTATATATGAGCCCTTGTGTCTGTACCGTGTTAAAAAATACATGTCATGATTATACGGTCACTGGCACACCCATACAACTCTGTATTTTGTTGACGACACAATCAATTGACCAGTCAAACGTTGCACGTGGCGCAACTAGTGTTGCACCATCGGGGCGCGTAACCGTGGGGCCCACCTGTCAGCGTGTATATGAAAGAAAGAAATGGTACTTTGAGTCTGTACTGTGTTAATAAAATACATTTTAGGGTGATCATACGGTCACTGGCTCACCATACAGCTCCGTAATTTGTTCATGACACGATCAATTGACAAGTCAAACGGTCCACATTCAGCAGCGCACGTACCATAGGGCCCACCCGTCAGCGCGTATATGAAGGACAGAAATGGTAATAAATAGTGGTCGGTGGGGATTCAAAGTCGTGAGACCTCTGGTTGGCAGTCGCCGGTGGTGGGGGCCGCCGTGATTGGGCGGTGGCATGGGGATCGCCGGAGAAAAAGCTCGGCGCGGGGGGGGGGGCTAGATGGATGGCCGGGGCAGCGGTGGACCAGCGGTGGGGAGTGGTTTCGGGGAGGGCGGGGCAGCGTGGCGGCGCGGGCCGGCCGCAGGCGGTGGGAGCCGGCGGTTCGGCCGGTGGTGGCTGGTGGCTCAGGGGGGTGGAGGTTGAAGATAAACTGCAGGCCCTTGATTTCGTATCCAACGGCTGGAAAATCTACTGACCAGAGATGAAAAAGTCAGTCGACTGACGTGTAGCCCCACCCCGCACGTACACATGCACGCACGCAACACTCGCACGAACACACGCACGCATGCAGGCGTGCAACACTGACACGTGCACATAACGAACACACGCACGCATGGAGGCGTGCAACACTGACACTACACATGCACTCACGAACACACGCACGTACGCACACATTCATGCAACAAACGTACCCATGCACGCACGCGACACTCGCACGCCTGCATGCACACAGCACACGACGCAATACACACGCTCAACCTATACATGCATGCACCCTTTGTTAAGGACATGGATTGTTACGGGTATTAATCAATCTTGTTTGTGATAAGCAGAACATTGATGTTTGCAACGGTCTTTATGAATCACAACGTATCGAACGGGCTATCAACGTATATATGAAAATTTTAAAATTCTCTTACATTATATAGTAGGCATATCTACATGAAATAGATGACGTCACACTCAATGAACAATCATCGGTTTATGAAATGCCCGGTTCTGACCGCCCTGGCCCACCAAAAGTTCCTCTGCCGTGCGCTGCCTGCGTTGGGTCACTGACATGTAGGCCATGTACCCAAAGAGCCCACACGTCAGTGGAAGAACGACGTGGTGTCGTACGTCAGAGTCGAGGGCGCCACTCGCTGCACGCCCGGCTGAACACGCCTCCTTGCCGCATTCAAACGCCTCCACGAAACCCGCCCGTGTGGAAGCCGACAAACCCACTCTGCACACACGTCCATTCATGACCGGGCCGGCATTATCGGCCGAGCTCCTCCTGTCCGCCGTCTATTTAATCTCCTATTTAAACGAGGCCAAACGCGGACCAAGAACCACACACCTCCGCCGCTCCCCTATCTCCTCCTTCACTATTTTGTCCACTCATACAATGGCCTATGAAGAGTTGTTATCCCTTATCCAAGCCGGCTGGGTGGCCCGCCGAGCCCGCAGGATACGAGCTATGCAGCTCGCTGATCCACCTCCCTCCCCTCGCCCGACGGAGCCAGTTGCCGCCCCAAGCCGGCGCACGGTTCAGCAACTCGCCGCTCCAGGCCAGCTCGATGAGGAGCGGCGCACGGGCTTCGTCGCTGCCGTCCACGCCGCCGCCTCGTACCGCGCCTCCCGTGTCTGTGACGTATGTTGTTGTGCGGTTTGACCGATAAAAATCTTTGTAAGAATACGTAGGAGCCAATATGAGCATCCAGGTTCCGCTATTGGTTATTGATCGGAGATGTGTCTCGATCATGTCCACATAGTTCTCAAACCCGTAGGATCCGCACGCTTAACGTTCGATAACGATTTGTATTATGAGTTATGTGTTTTGGTGACCGAAGTTTGCTCGGAGTCCCGGATGAGATCAAGGACATGACGAGGAGTCTCGAAATGGTTGAGAGGTAAAGATTGATATATTGGAAGGTGGTATTCCGACACCAGAACGGTTCCGGAGTGTATCGGGTACAAACCGGAGTACTGGAAGGGATACCGAAACCCCCCGGTGTAAGATATGGGCCATGGGAGGGAGGCTAACCAGCCCACAAGGGGCTGGTGCGCCACCATAAGGGATGAGGCCGAATTGGACTAGGGAAAGGGGGCGCCACCCCCCTTTCCTTCTCATACTCCCTCTCTTTCCCCTTTCCAACTCCGTAAGAAGGAAAAAAAACAAGGGGGGGGTCAAATCCTACTAGAAGTGGAGTCCTAGTAGGACTCCCCCCTCCCTTGGCGTGCCCCTGGTGGCCGGCCTCCTCCTCCCACCTTTATATATGGGGCAGGGGGCACGCCAAAGGCACAACATTGTCTTAGCCGTGTGCGGTGCCCCCCTCCACCGTTTACTCCTCCGATAGTATCATCGTAGTGGTTAGGCGAAGCCCTGCGCGGATCACATCATGCACATCGTCATCATGCCAGCGTGCTGAGGAAACTCTCCCTCGGCCCTCTACTGGATCAAGAGTTCGAGGGACGTCATCGAGCTGAACGTGTGCTGAACTTGGAGGTGTCGTACATTCGGTGCTAGATCGGTTCGATCGTGAAGACATTCGACTACATCAATCGCATTATTATAACGCTTCCACTTTCGGTCTACGAGGGTACATGGACACATTATCCCCCTCTCGTTAGTATGCATCTCCTAGATAGATCTTGCGTGATCATAGGAAATATTTTGAAATTGCATGTTATGTTCCCCAACAGGAAGAAAGGAGCCAAGAGGAACAGGAGGAAGCGGACGGAAGACGGACAGAGCCAGTCGACGCACAGTGAGCTCGTGGGCGCGCGACGGCTAGCTCCGGTGAGGAAGCTTCCGGAGAGGTAAGAGGGCGGAGCACGATGAGAGCGGGCAGGGGCGTCCGGTTGGCACGCCCAGACGCGCGAACGCCGCCGGGGCTGAGCTGCCCGACGAGTCCCGACGCGCAGAGTGCGCTCGATGTAGCCAGAGCGCATGCATTGACATGCCAGAGGTGCAGTCACCACGGGCACTGGCATGAAGAAGACAATAGGGTCTACCCTGAGATGTCTGGTGATGAGTCCATGCATCATACAGGCTGAGGGATTTGATGGATCAAGAGAAGAAACCAAGAAGATATGTGTGGGATCACTGAAAGTTTACTGCATCAAACTGAATCTTGATGCAGTGATCACCAGAGATGAACTAAGGGACAAATAAGCTGTCTGGGGTGATTAGCTTAGGAAGGACTATAATCCTGGAGGTTTTGAGGATAAATAGACCAAGAATGAATATAGTTGCTTTGTAAGTGCATATTTCGTCCAGAATAGGGATTTGGATGATGCACTCCCATAGAGAAGCAACTTGGGCTGAAATTTGGCAAGGCAGAGTTATTTGGCCATATCAAGTTGCTCTAAAAGTTTCATACCAAATGGACATGCCGAAATAGTACTTGCTTCACAAGCATCCCCACTGACCAGAAAGTTGCAATAATTTTGGAGGGAAAATTGCTTAAGGAAATGATCCCAAATTTCGTGGAGAGATGTTATATGGATAGGAGAATGATCTGGTAATTCCTCAGAATTAATGAAGCAACATAAAATATACTTGCTTCACAACCTGAAAATATTGCCAGAAAAAAAGAATTGAAGCTGTGCTCACATTGATGATAGGATGGAGCTGAAAATTGGAGGAGAGTAATGATATGAGCACATGAAGTGGCATGCAATTTTTTAACTCATTTGGATACTCCTAGCTAGTACTTCCTTCACTATAGCTTCTGTTTGACAGAAACTTTGAAAAATCACTGAGGAAGATTGGTTAGGCTATTGAAGTGGAATTTTGTCATGAGGCAATGATTTGGACATAATAGGATGCCCAAAAAGTTTGGGAGCAAACAAGATAAGATAAATGGCGCTTCCCTCACAAACGCCATTCAGGACAGAATAGAAGAGGGAATATTGGAGGATTATTTTTAAACTAGCCAAGGAAATGTTTGGAAATATTTGAGCAATACATAACCAAAAAAAATTATGAGAATTATTCGGGAATTTTTGGAGGGACAAAAATATAGGTTGCTTCACAACTTAGGGCAAATAGGATAATTCCTTTAATAGAAAAGGGATTCCCAATAAAAGAATATTGGGATTTGGGCTAGGATGGGAATGGCATGGTCTTGTGATGAGTTTGAGAAAGATGAGCAAACTGGGAGAAGAAGAAATGAACATCTCCCAGGTTTCAAGTCCATAGAACTGATCCACAAAGAAAACCAGAGCAAAAATTAAATAAACTAGAGGAAAAAGAAAAAAGGCCAAAACCAGGCTGTTACAATGAAGCAATATAGAATATAGTTTCTTCACAAACTGAAATTCTGACCAGAAACCGAGAATTGATATTGATCTCACATGGAGAGGTGTCATGAGCTCAAATTTGGAGGAGAGCTATGATTTGATCATAGGAAGTATGTGGAAAAGTTTCAACTCATTTGAATATGCCTAGCTTGCACCTCCTTCACAAAGTTCCTTTCTGGACAGAAACTTTGAAAAATAGCTACAAAATATTTACTAGGCAAATTAAGTTGAATCTTGGCATGAGGCAATCATATCGACAGGAAAAGGTTTCCAAAAAGTTTGGGGTCAATCAAGAAAAGATAAATAGCACTTCCTTCACAAAGTGCCATTTAGGGAAGAATAGGAAAAAAGTTATTTGAGGATTATTTTTTAACATGGCAACGAAATGTTTTGCCATATTTGAGGATATGACCCAAACAATTTATGAGAATTATTTGGGAATTTTGAGAATGACAGAAATATAGGTTGCTTCACAACCTAGCACTAGTAGAAAAAGGGTCAAATGTCAAGCACATTAGTGCCGGTTTGCTTTTGAGCCGGCACTAATGTCTGCATTAGTGCCGGCTCCAACGGCTAGCCAGCCGCTTTCATTAGTACCGGTTCGTGGCCGACCTTTAGCACCGGTTCGTGCCACGGACCGGTACTAAAGTGAGTGGTGGCAGGATGTTGTCAGTCCGGGGCCCCTCCAGCACCTTTAGTACCGGTTCATGGCACGAACCGGTGCTAAAGGTCATCCTACATAAACACTTCGTCCACCCGAGCTCGCTCTGTTCTTCCCCTTTCCCCTCTCCTCCCTGTTCTTCCCCTCTTCCTCTCGAGCTCATCACACATTTTGCCCAAAATTTGTCAAGATTTGAAGGCCCCCATCCATTCAAATGATCACAAAGGTTAGCAACTTTGTCCTTTCATCTCTCATTGCTAGATTAGCTCTTGCAATGCTTTGTATAGTGATTAATTTATGAGTTTAGTAATTTGGTAGAAAATATGTGCTAGTATTTTATTTATATGCAATTTGTGGTCAAAACTAACACTTAGTTTGCATATGTAGGTGTGGTTTACTTAGTGCCTTCTAAATCTCCGTCGTAACCACAGTTGATCGCCCGCACCGTTCCGTCGCCGGCACCACCTTGTGGTGAGCCTCTTGTTCATGAATGTTTTACATTACCAAATTGATGTTTGTGTGATTTGGATATATAGTTACTCGTATAATTATCTTACCCGTACGTTGTTTGTTATACATAGTGCCATGGTTTTGATATCCGTCCCCGTCGGCCCTCGTCCTTGTTATGATTTGGATGTGGTATATTCTCTTTTAAAACTAGTTGTTGCATTTCGTGTTTATGACAAATTATGCCCATCAAGTTGACATAGATATTTTTGTCTAGGAGGTTTGTGAACCGGAAATTCCAACCGACCCTATTGTCGAGAGGTTAAATTTAGTTGAAAGAGAAAACGAGTATTTGAAAGAAAAATTGAAAAGAATTGAGGGGGAGAAGATGGAATTGGAGTTGCATGTTGCCGATGTCATCGATGATCACAAGATCAAGATGGAGAAAATGTGCTTGAAGATTAGAAAGATTAGAAAATATGCGATTGATAGTGAGGCTTGGTATCATTATGCTGTTGGATCAATTGTTACCTTAGTTGCGATCTTGGTCGCATTTGTTGTTGCATTTAAATTCTTTAGTTAGAAAGTTATTTTATTGTTGCATTTAAGTCTTGTATGAACTTTATGTATGAACTTGTATTAATTTGGTCTATTCGGTGTTGTGTAATGAAGATGAGCCGACAATGGATGTACCATGATCGATGCTCTCCCGAGTTCATTAATGGCGTGCAAACTTTTCTGCTTGCGGCTGAGGCAAACAAGCGGGCGGATGGTTTTATGCCTTGTCCATGTTTAGTCTGTAAGAATGATCACAATTACTGTACGTCAAGAACCATTCACGTCCACCTGTTTAAGTCCGGTTTCATGCCCCACTATAATGTTTGGACCAGGCACGGAGAAAGAGGGGTTATGATGGAAGACAATGAAGAAGAAGAGGACGACGACAGCTATCCTGGCCATGGGTTCCCTGAATACGATGATACAACAATGGGGGAAGAAGCTGAGCCGGCAATGCGGGAAGAAGCTGAAGAAGAGGCATCAAATGAGCCCGCTGATGATCTAGGTCGGGCCATTGCCGATGCAAAGAGAAACTGCGCAAGTGATTTGGAGAAGAAGAAGTTGCAGCGCATGTTAGAGGATCACAAGAAATTGTTGTACCCGAATTGCGAAGCTGACAAGAAAAAGTTGGGCACCACACTGGAATTGCTGCAATGGAAGGCAGAGAATGGTGTATCTGACAAGGGATTTGGAAAGTTGCTGGTAATGATAAAGAATATGCTTCCAAAGGACAACGAATTGCCCGAGAGTACGTACGAAGCAAAGAAGGCTGTCTGCCCTCTAGGGTTAGAGGTGCAGAAGATACATGCATGCCCTAATGACTGCATCCTCTACCGCGGTGAGTACGAGGATTTGAACGCTTGCCCGGTATGCGGTGCATTGCGCTATAAGATCAGGCGCGATGACCCTGGTGATGTCGAGGGCGAGCGCCCCAGGAAGAAGATTCCTGCCAAGGTGATGTGGTATGCTCCTATAATACCACGGTTGAAACGTTTGTTCCAAAACAAAGAGCATGCCAAGGCGATGCGATGGCACAGAGAAGACCGTAAGAAAGACGGAAAGTTGAGAGTACCCGCTGACGGGTCGCAGTGGAGAAAAATTGAGAGAAAGTACGGGAAGGAGTTTGCAGATGACGCAAGGAACGTATGGTTTGGTCTAAGCGCAGATGGCATTAATCCTTTTGGGGAGCAGAGCAGCAACCATAGCACCTGGCCTGTGACTCTATGTTTGTATAACCTTCCTCCTTGGTTGTGCATGAAGCGGAAGTTCATTATGATGCCAGTGCTCATCCAAGGCCCTAAGCAACCCGGCAACGACATTGATGTGTACCTAAGGCCATTAGTTGAAGAACTCTTACAGCTGTGGAATGGAACAGGTGTACGTGCGTGGGATGAGCACATGGGGGAAGAATTTGACCTAAAGGCCTTGCTGTTCGTGACCATCAATGATTGGCCTGCTCTCAGTAACCTTTCAGGACAGACAAACAAGGGATACCGCGCATGCACGCACTGTTTGGATGATACCGACAGTATATATTTGGACAATTGTAGGAAGAATGTGTACCTGGGACATCGTCGATTTCTTCCGAGCAGGCATCCCGTAAGAAAGAAAGGCAAGCATTTCAAAGGTGAGGCGGATCACCGGACGAAGCCTCGCCACCGTACTGGTGCTGATGTACATGATATGGTCAAGGATTTGAAGGTAGTCTTTGGAAAGGGTCCTGGCGGACAACCTGTTCCGAATGACGCTGACGGACGCGCACCCATGTGGAAGAAGAAATCTATATTTTGGGACCTGCCCTATTGGAAAGATCTAGAGGTCCGCTCTGCAATCGACGTGATGCACGTGACGAAGAATCTTTGCGTGACCCTGCTTGGCTTCTTGGGCGTGTATGGGAAGACAAAAGATACACCTGAGGCACGGGAGGACCAGCAACGTATGCATGGAAAAGACGGCATACATCAGGGTCATGCCAGCTACGCTCTTACCAAAGAAGAGAAGGAAATCTTCTTTGAATGCCTGCTCAGTATTAAGGTACCGTCTGGCTTCTCGTCGAATATAAAGGGAATAATAAACATGGCAGAGAAAAAGTTCCAGAACCTAAAGTCTCATGACTGCCACGTGATTATGACGCAACTGCTTCCGGTTGCATTGAGGGGGCTTCTACCGGATAACGTTCGATTAGCCATTGTGAAGCTATGTGCATTCCTCAATGCAATCTCTCAGAAGGTAATCGATCCAGAAATCATACCAAGGTTAGAGAATGATTTGGTGCAATGTCTTGTCAGTTTCGAGTTGGTGTTCCCACCATCCTTCTTCAACATCATGACGCACGTCCTAGTTCACCTATGCGAAGAGATTAGCGTTTTGGGTCCTGTATTTCTACACAATATGTTCCCCTTTGAGAGGTTCATGGGAGTCTTAAAGAAATATGTTCATAACCGTGCTAGGCCAGAAGGAAGCATCTCCAAGGGCCATGAAAATGAGGA
The DNA here is from genome assembly GCF_018294505.1 of Triticum aestivum. NCBI lineage: Eukaryota > Viridiplantae > Streptophyta > Magnoliopsida > Poales > Poaceae > Triticum > Triticum aestivum. The sequence continues at coordinate 618,015,848 of NC_057802.1, read as the reverse complement.
GGTCATTGAGTTTTGTATTGACTTTATTCCTGACCTTAAGCCGATTGGTGTTCCTGAATCGCGGCATAAGGGCAGACTGGATGGAAAAGGCACGCTAGGAGGGAATCAAAAAATATGTATGGACGGACATTCTCTCACTGAAGCACACTACACAGTTATACAGAATTCCGCCTTGGTGGCTCCGTATATGGACGAACACAAGAATTTTCTACGCTCCAAACACCCGGAGCGGTCTGATGACTGGATTACACGTGAACAAACCAGGAGTTTCGCCGGCTGGTTGCAGACACGTACCATGCATGACGCCTCTATTGAAGATGACCTGTACTCGCTGTCCCAGTTACCATCTTCGAATATAATGACTTTCAAAGGGTACGAGATAAATGGTAATACATTTTACACGATCGCCCAAGATAAGAAGAGCACCAACCAAAACAGTGGTGTCCGCTTTGATGCAACAACCAAGACGGGAAAGGAAACATATTATGGTTACATAGAGGAGATATGGGAACTTGACTATGGACGTGATTTGAAGGTCCCTTTGTTTCGGTGCAAATGGGTCAATATGACACGATATGGGGTAACGGAAGACCCGCAGTATGGAATGACAACAGTGGATCTCAACAATCTTGCGTATGCAGACGAACCATTCGTCCTAGCTAATGATGTGGCACAGGTTTTCTATGTGAAGGATATGTCTACCAAGCCGAGAAAAAGAAAAGATAAGGAAGCGAATGCATCATACGATGAGCCAAAGCGCCACATAGTTCTTTCTGGGAAGAGAAACATCGTGGGAGTGGATGACAAGACAGACATGTCAGAAGATTATGAAAAGTTTGATGAAATTGCTCCATTCACAGTGAATATTGACCCGAGCATCCAGTTAAATGATGAAGATTTTCCATGGCTACGGCGCAAAGGGACATACGCGAAGAAAAAGTTTCACACCCAAAGATCTGGGATGTGATCGGCTTCACTATCATCAATTTCTTCTGTGTTTCACACCCAGGAGGGAATCTCTGTAATAGTTAGGGTAGTTATGTGTTTTGGCATTTGAAACGCGAAGAAATTTTATGTGCAAACAAATTCTTTCATGCATTTACTGATTTTTTCAGCTAAATGACCCTGAAATTGAAAAGCATTTCAAATGAACTCAGAAAAGGTTGAAAGTTGGCATGGTATCATAATTTCACCCACATAGCATGTGCAAAAAAGTAGAGAGGGTTACCGCAAAAACTGGATGCACTTCGTGTATAAAATGGACAATCTCTTTCGAAGTATCAGGGTTTCGGACGAAAACTCATCCGTTACAAAGGGATTTCATTTTTTAAATAACCTAAGCATTACCAAATTGAATATAATGATAAAACACACTAATATTAAACATAAGAAAAAAGAATCACTGAAAATCTATTTTCAAAGTTAAGTTATTCACAAACTAGTGATTCACACAAATTTCAAATAATTCAAAATGTAAACTATTCAAATTTGTAAACTACCGGCACTAACAGAAAGTTTGTAATTTTTTGTACCTAAAGCAAAAATATTCCCAAAGAAACTCTAAATACAGCAAAAAACAACTCAAAAATAAATAAACCAAAAATAAATAAAGCAAAAAAATAAGAAAATAAAAAAGCCCACCTACTGGGCCAGAGCGGCCTGCATACGACTAGAAACCCAACCTGTAGATGGGCCAGGATGCAGGCCCGCAAACCCAGTAGGCCCACAGGCAGAGTAGGAGAGGTAGGCCCAGAAGGCCTGCTATTGAGAGGAGCTCAATGCAGTGCCCCCGTCGGGGCTTATAAACTGGTCCTGGCGCTCCTCAACTAGCGAGGTGGGACTAAACTTCTGCGCCCCTCGCCTGGCAGCGCACACCCTTTAGTACCGGGTGGTGGCTCCAACCGGTACTAAAGGGGGGTCTTTAGTACCGGTTGGTGCCACCACCCGGTACTAAAGGGGTGCGCTTCCCGCCGCTTGGGCTGGCCAAATTTGACCTTTAGTACCGGTTGGTGGCTCCAACCGGTACTAAAGGCCCATCCTATATAAGCACCACTTAGAAATTTCGTCAGTTTTCTTCTGCTTCTTCTCCTCTGCCCCGTCGCCCGCCGCCCCCCGTCGCCGCCCCCGTCGCTGCCCACGTTGACGCCCCCGTCGCCACCCCTCGTCGACGCCCCCGTCGCCGCCCCGTCCCCGTCGTCGCCACCCCGTCCCCGTCGTCGCCGCCCCGGCCGTCCCCGTCCCCGTCGCCGCCGCCCCGTCCCCGCCCCATCGTCGCCATCCGCATCATTGCCGCCCGTCGCCGTCCCCGTCGCCACCCCCGTCGCCTCGCCTCGCCGGTGAGCGCCTGCCCCGGCCGCCATGTCCACACACACACACACATTGTTAATTAGTTGTAAAATTGTTAGTAATTTTTAAGTTTTTAGTTATAGAAATATTTATAGAAATGTTAGAATTTTTTTTGTTTTTTAGTTATAGAAATATTATTAGAAATGTTAGAAATTTTTCTGTTTTTTAGTTATAGAAATATTAGAAATGTTATAGAAATGTTAGTTATATAGAAATGTTATAAATTTTCTGTTTTTAAGTTATAGAAATATTTATAGAAATGTTAGCAATTTTTCTGTTTTTTAGTTATAGAAATATTAGAAATGTTATAGAAATATTAGTTATATATAGAAATGTTAGAAATTTAGAATTAGTTTTAGTTAGATGAATTAGATTAATGTCAAATTGTTAGAATTTGCATATAGAATTTTAGTTATCACAATCCAATCATTTAAAAAATGTTACTTTTTGCGGGCATATAGTATTTGTTCTCGAGGATGCCCGGCCCGCATCCTCGCTGTCGACCCGTTCGCGACGACGTCCGGCTGACCCATGTCTGGGACTGGGCTCCGCCGGGCTGGCACTGGGAGGTGCTACCTGGAGGGGCGCGCCGCTTGGTGAGGAACCCGGCCTCGGGTCCCGTCGTCGATCCTGATCTCCTTTGGTGGCGTTCGCGTGGGCCACATTCGGTGCAGAGGGAGCCGGCCCCGCCGGAGGTGGTGCGTCGTCGTGTCAGGGAGGAGGACGAGCACGTCCATCGCTACATGGCTGCTATGGACGTCAGGTTCTCCAATACCTGGCAGGTTCTTTGGGCAGATGACCGGAGATATGATCCTGTGATGGTTCCTTGTCTTTGGGTGTCCACCGCCCGCGCCCCAGGAACCGCGAGTGGCCTAGATTCTTCTATAGTATTCGATCTTTATTAGCTACCTAGCCAGTGATGTATTCGAGATTATATATTATTCGAGACGATGTATTCGAGATTATATATTATTCGAGACGATGTATTCGAGATTATATATTATTCGAGACGATGTATTCGAGATTATATATTATTCGAGACGATGCATATTATGTACTATATGATTCAGTTTTTCCTTATTGATTGCATCCATGCATTGTAATTTGAATACTAAATTGTTTTATATTTCTTCTGTATTAGTTAAATAAAAGCTATGGCGGACAATACCGGCAGAGAGGGAGAAGAGGCCCTGTTCGAGATCATACGCAGCCCTAGCAGGCCAGATGATCTGAATGAAGCAAATGACGGCTCCCAATATCTGAACAATACCGGGGAGGGTGATGATAAGATATTCGATCTCGACGACCGAGCTGATGAAGTCATGAACTATGATTATGATTATGATGACGCAGACAATGATTATGATGACGAATACAATGTTGATCTTGAAATAACAAAGACTACCGGCGAGGTATATTTATATAAGCAGGCATCTAGTGATCATCACATGTTTTTTTATTTGAAGATATATTAACGAATCGATCTTTCTTCTTTCAGCCCTCCGGATCGAGCAAATCTGCTTCTACAGACAGCAGGACAAAGCGCGGCCCGAGCAAAAAGTTGAAGGAGGGTGTAAAGTACAACATCGATTCCATCAAAGCTAGTGGCGAACCCCTCACGCCTAAGAACATTGCGAGCAAGTTCGTTCGTCAGTGCGGAGTTCTTGTGAAGGACCAACTCCCGATCTCCATTCAAGAATGGAAAGAGCCAAAAACTAAACGCCCAGATGTTACTTGGGTCGACGACAGAGCAAAACAAAAGCTTTGGGAATCTCTGATGGAACATTTCACCCTACCAGATTATTTCACTGATGCAGATGTGCAGAAAGTCAAGGACGCTGCTCTTAAGAAGATGGCAATTGCATTCAACACCCACAAGAAAACTGTATGGGCCAACTACCTCGCTGCAGAAAGGAAGACTCCAGAATTCAAGGGAACACTGGAGAAGCAAAGAGAACACTGGCCCGCTTTCGTGAAATTCAAGGAATCAGAATTATCTAAGGAACGGTCGAGAAAAAACAAGGCCAATGCCGCAAAAAAGACGCAGTTCCATAGGCTGGGTCCAGGTGGCTACGCGGTGGCAATGCCTAAGTGGGATAAGTCTGAGCAAGAGATGGAGGATGCAGGGGTCACTCCGGTTACTAGGAGCTGGCCCCCCAGGTGCAGAACTTGGTTCTATGCGCATGGGGGGCGTTGGACCCGAAGACAGGCCTGGTTTCGAAGAAGGCAAGTCTAAACGGAGCAGAACAAAAGTTACTTGACGCAATAGAAGATGCTCGAAAGGGGGTGTTCACGCCCAACAGAGAGAACGACGAGCTTACGCGCGCCCTGGGAAATCCTGAACACCCGGGAAGAACACGAGGCAAGGGCGTTATTCCCTGGTATGAGGGCTTTTCGGAATGGAACGACGACTACAGGACCCGTGCAAGAAAGAAGATGGAGGAGGAGAAGAAGAGGAAGCTGGAGGAGAGAGGAAGCAGGACGCGGAACGCCTTCAAGGCCTAGAAGCAAGGCACGCGGACTTGGCACTCAAATTCCAGCAGCAGCAGCAGCAGATCGACTCACTTAGCCAGGAAAGGGGGTCTCAGCAGCGGCAGCAGCAAGCGGATGATCATCCAGCATTGGATAGCACCGTCCCATCCATGCCGAGAAGCAGCGTTGGTTCCGCCCCGGGCGACGCACTGCTGGATACATACCCTGTGGATGACATCATAGAGAACACTAACTGTGAGCTACACTACAAAATGAAGAACATATCCATGAAGGTGGCGAACGCCGTTGCTTTTACAATTACCCCCGAAGCAACCTTCCATTGCGCCCCGATTCCAGAGGTCTATGCTCGTGTCTTGGTTGATGAGGTGGTGGGCCCATATTCGGGGCTAGAGCTTGACATTCCTGGAGGTGACGACGAGCAAACACTGGGAGAGGCCATACATCGTTTCATCCTATGGAAAAAGGATTGCATCATCTTTCGAAGTCCACCGACACCGCGTCTGCCGACTCCTCCTCGAAGTCCGCCACCGTGTCAGCAGACTCCCGCTCCTCCAAGTCCGCCACCGTGTTAGGCCACACCTCCTGCTTCAAGTCCGGCACAGCGTCAGGCCACACCTCCTGCTTCAAGTCCGACACCGTGTCAGGCCACACCTCCTGCTTCAAGTCCGGCACAGCGTCAGGCCACTCCTCCTGCTCCAACTAAGCCACGTCAGCCGTCTCCGCCGCCTAAGCAATCGCAGAAGAGACACGCCGCAGCTATGGTGCGTAGCGGTACGAGTCGAGGTAGTACAGAAAGTACAGGCGGAGACAAGCGATATAAATATGGTCCAAGCAGCCTCGCTCCTCTTCCTCAGAGGCCTTACGACATGACCGAGGAGCAAAACGATGCAATAGTGCGGGCCGAAGTGGACGCTCATTTTCGACCGAAACCGGCAACGCCGCCGAGGGAGAAAGTGCCTGAGGAAAAGATTGACCACTTCATTCGTATGGCTAGACCACCAGCTCCCAAGCCTGTTGACTCAGACTATGAGCGCCAAATCAAGAAGGCACATCGAGCACGACTACAGAAAGAAGCGAGCTCGAGCTCGAGCCAACAAGCAGCTGTCAAAAAATGCGGGAAAACCGTTCCCCAGCTGGGAGAACAGGCGGCGCAATCGACCCCCCCCCCCGCTTGTTGTGCCAACAACACATGAGAGTACGCGCGCCCAATATTATTGTGGGCAAACCGTTTACGTTCCCGAGCTGGGCGATGTGGTAATAACCGAGGAGCATATAATGCAGGCTGAAATGCTCAAGATCACTGTTGGACAACTCCTCGAGATCGAGCCCATGCCTCCGCTTAGAGAGGAGGAAATAAAACGGAAATATGTCCGGGGCCAACCTTTGGTCGAGCCCGAGGAGGTCAAGAACCTCCCAACGAGAATGTATGAATTGCATGATTGGTACATGAAAATTACCAAGATTTCCAATCGAGAGTCCCTCATGGTGCAAGTCGAGGAAGATCATTACTTCCATAAGAAAGCTCTGGCCATTGAGTATTCAGAACTATTTCAGTTATTCAATCAAGATGCACTCGACAAATCTATCGTCAGTTGCTATTGTCTGTAAGTGATTTCTTTCTGTAATTTAAGTCTCAAGCTAGCTCTAGTGCTCATTGATTGATCATTAATTACCTGTAATTATATATCCTCACTATATATTCTTTTCTGTGGTATTATGCAGGATGAAGATGTATGAAATGAAAAAAGCTGGACGCTATGGCATTGGGTTCATTGACCCAAATACCGTTAATGAATACACATGGAAATTGGAATGGTGTAGACAAGATGTAGAGAAATGCATGCTAGAGTTCTTGAAGCGCCTCAATAGCAATGAAGATATACTACTTCCTTACAACTTCGAGTGAGTCACACTGTCTTGTACTACAAATTCTGTTTTTGCTTACTAGCTAGATGTTAATAAGTGTATAGGGTTTAGGGTTATAGTTGATTAGTGTTATGCACATGCCCGCTTAATTTATACATGCAAACGTATGCGCATGCAGCTTCCACTGGATCTTGTTAGACATTAAAGTTGACGAAGGAAAAGTTGAAGTACTGGACTCACTACTTAAAAAAATAGTGACTACAGCATCGTGAAGGGGATAGTCGACAGGTTATTTCAATCATTATTAACTATATCTCGGCCTATTTAGTTCGTCATTTCCTGATATGAACTATTTTTAATAACCCCTTTATTAATTTTCTTTGCCGGCGGGCAGGGCTTGGGCAAAGTACATCAAGGTGACTCCAGGAAAATGGCGACAAAAGCTATGTTGGTATCGACCCAAGGTAAGTAATTAAGTAGTACTAGCTAGCTAGCTACCATCTCTTTAATTCTTGTTTCAATACCATTAATTAATTAACATGCTTGATTAATTATTATCTGATTAAATTCTATTGTCGTAAAGGCCCTGAAGCAGGCGCCGGGGACTGAAGTGTGTGCATACTACGTTTGCGAGAACATTCGCATGATGGCGTCCGAAAGGAGCAGATCTGATAGACAGGACTGGGTACGTTTGCCAGAACACTATTCACAAATCTTACATGATTGTCGATATCTAGTCACACAACTAATACACATGCATATTGATCTCCTTCTTAATAGTTCAAAGAGGTGCGGGACAAGCTCCTATCAGAGGAGCGCATACGAGCACTTCAAGAGGAAATAGCGGGATTTTTGCTCGACCAGGTCATAGATCCCAAAGGAGAATACTATTACCCGCTACCGCCCCCATGAACCACTTGTCATCGTGCTCCGAAGGCACCAAGGCAACATGTAGGAGAAATTGTATATATATATACATGTGTATGTGTGAATAATTAATGGTGGTTGTGAGACATTCGATTATATATATATGATCGGTTCTACGAGAAAATCTATTTATATATATGCATAACGTGTACAATATGTAGTATCGTAAAATACCAGCAAACAAAAAAGAATTAAATGGAAAACACAAAATTAATGGAAAAACAAAAATTAAAACCAAAACCCCCCCAAACATTTAGTACCGGTTGGTGCTACCAACCGGTACTAACGGTCTACCAGCACCTGGGCCTGGCTCGTGCCACGTGGTGGCACTTTAGCGCCGGTTCGTGCCGAACCGGTAGTAAAGCGGGGGGGGGGGGGGGGTTAGTCTCCACTCCATAGTGCCGGTTGCAGAACCGGCACTAAAGACCCTTACGAACCGGTGATAAAGGCCTGTTCTGCACTAGTGTAGGGAAAATAGGGTTATTCCTTTAATAGAAAAGGAATATTCCCAATAAAAAGAATTTTGGGATTAGGACTAGGATGAAAATGACCTGAGCTAGGGATGGTTTTGAGGATGGCAAGACACTATGAAACCTAGGAAGGCATGATCTTCCCAAGGTTTTGGATCACAGAGCCATGGAAAAGCAGATCAAAACAATAATCCAAGGGAAATCAAAAGAAAAAGAAAAAGCCAAAATCCAGGGTGTTACATATGTTACATCATGTGTCTATCCCCTCCTTATATAAGAGGCCTAGGAAACAAGTGTTCAATTAGGACACGACTCCATATGCTATCTAAACATAATACAACTCCGAGTCCAATTGTAAACTACCATGTACACTACATTTGACATAACTCGAACAGTTCCAATGACAGAAAGCATTAACATAAACTTGGTACTTAACGACCAACAAAACCTTGAAACCAAAGTTCCCTTTTAAATTAACTGGAGCAGGGCCAATGTTTTCTTCAACAAATTTAAGACATTCGGGAAATGTTAGTAAAAGCAAAGACGAGAAAGCAAACAACCACCCTTCTCATGAAAGATAATAAATAGACTTACCCTGATACTGTATTGGACGATGAGCATCCCATTATTGCAGAACCATCGAGCACATCAAGGACTGGGCCATGACAGATACATTACATGAAAGAGTGCAAATGCTGCATTTTAAAAGGAGTCCTGCAGTAGCAATGGACATACCACGATGACTATGTATCTAAGTATAGTACACGTACAAAAAGCAAGGAATATATAACACACTAAAAGAATGTTGCGGCTCCTAAAACCTTGACCCCAACACAGGCTGGCGAAAATGTTTGTTGGAATACTGATCATCAACTCATCATACCAAAGATATTACCACCCCCTTCTTCTACGAGAGCCTTGATGATCTTTAATTCTCCTTGACTTATCGGTGCTACGACCTTTGGTGTTTATTGCTCTTGAGAAGATAAATGTTCAATTTACTAGAGGAAACTGTTGGAATAAGCCACGGCGTGTGTGGTCGGGCTCGTCGGGCGCGTCGGGTGCGCGCGCGACGGACGGGACACACTGGTACCGTCAGGCTCGTCGGGTTCGTCGGGCGTGTCGGTGGCGCGCGGGACGGGCGGGACGTGTGGGACGCAGCAGCGTGGCGTGCGTGTGTAGTGTGTGCGCGCGCTCGTGGCAGTAGCATGAGTGTGTACTGGTGGTAGTAGTCAATCTGTTAGGTGTGGCCGGTGGAGTGGAGCTGTCCGCGTCGTGCGTCGGTGCATGCGTCTGATGGATAAGCTACCTACTTGCATGGGCCGGTCAAGTCAGTTTGGTAGTGCAGGGATTAGTGGCCACGGCTGGGTCATGTGCGTCGTGGGCATGCAGATCATGTCCGTGCATGCAGCGCGACGGATGCGTGGGCGCTGCGTTTGTTGCCAAGGCTACAAAGCCGTCTCTGTAATCCAGTGAGTTGTGGCTCTCGGAAAAGTAACGGGGCTGTGCAGCCGGGTGAAACTCCAGTATACTGTGTGCTCCTCCTTCTATCTTTATCCATCCGTGTGAGAGAGCGGTTACAACAATTGGTATACAGAGCTTCGGTTCGGACGATCACCGGCGACCATGGCGCTCGTCTCACACGGCGGCGGCGCAGGCGGATCGGCGACGATGGCGATGCCGATGCTGACCGCAGACAACTACGCGGTCTGGGCCATCAAGGCGCAGCCGATCCTCGACGTCCACACCGTATGGGAGGCGGTGGCGCCGGGCGACGCGGCGGTGAACGCGCGGAAGGACAAAATGGCGCGCGCGTTGCTTATCGGGCGTTGCCGGAGGATGTGCTGCTGCAGGTGTCGACGAAGCTCACCGCCAGGGAGGTATGGGACTCCCTGAAGGTGAGGTTCGTCGGCGCTGATCGGGTCCGCGCGGCGAGGCTGGGGACGCCGCGTGGCGAATTCGACCGGATGAAGATGGCGGACGGCGAGGAGCTCGACGTGTACGGCGGGAGGCTCGCGGCGATGGGGCGAGGTATGCCAACCTCGGGGAGACGCTGGGCGACGCAGCACTTGTCAAGAAGTTGCTGGATACGGTGCCGGATCGCCTCTTCCCCGTCGTCGCTGGCATCGAGCAGTTCCACGACGTGACGACGATGGCGTTCGACGAAGCGCTCGGGCGGCTGCGTGCGTTCGACGAGCGGGTTCGGCGCCGTGGACAAGACGGCGGCGAGCGCGGGGTTGAGCAGCTGCTCATGACGGCGGCGCAGTGGGCAGCACGGGAGCGTCGACACGGCGGCGCTCGGGACGATGACGACGGGCGCAGCGTGGCGTCGGGAAGTGGCGGCAATAGGTGCAGGCGCTGCGACAAGTGCGGGGAGCACGGGCACTTCCGGCGAGAGTGCCCGCAGCTGCGGAAAGGACCGGCGACGGAGCAGGCTCTCTTGGCTAGCGCCAACGTCGACGACGACGGACTCCTCTAGGCCGTGACTTAGGGGGTGTGTGTTGGAATAAGCCACGGCGTGTGTGGTCGGACTCATCGGGCGCGTCGGATGCGCGCGGGACGGACGGGACACACTGGTGCTGTCAGGCTCGTCGGGTTCGTCGGGCGTGTCGGTGGCGCGTGGTACGGGCGGGACGTGTGGGACGCAGCAGCGTGGCGTGCGTGTATAGTGTGCGCGCGCGCTCGTGGCAGTAGCATGAGTGTGTACTGGCGGTAGTAGTCAATTTGTTAGGTGTGGCCGGTGGAGTGGAGCTGTCCGCGTCGTGCATCGGTGCATGCGTCGGATGGATAAGCTACCTGCATGGGCCAGTCAAGTCAGTTTGGTAGTGCAGGGATTAGTGGCCACGGCCGGGTCATGTGCGTCGTGGGCATGCAGATCATGTCCGTGCATGCAGCGCGACGAATGCGTGGGCGCTGCGTTTGTTGCCAAGGCTACAAAGCCGTCTCTGTAATCCAGTGAGTTGTGGCTCTGGGAAAAGTAACGGGCTGTGAAGCCGGGTGAAACTTTAATGTACTGTATGCTCCTTTTTCTATCTCCATCCATCCGTGTGAGAGAGCGGTTACAACAGAAACCAGGTTGGGAATGAATCTTAGTGGAAGAGTTGTTTTCGGTAAAGGTGTGGAAAATAGGCCTCCACAAAATATTTCAATTTTTGTTACATTTGTCATTATTTGTCTATGAGTTTAGGTAAATTTTTCTGACTTTTCATCATTCCTTGGCAACATTTTTTTTGTAATAGCTCCAAAATTCTCGATCATTCCCATAATACTCATGGGCCTCTTCTGTGTCTTTTCATAAACTCTTGGGCATTTTTGAGAGAGGAGTTGAGCCAGCGCACAACCGCTGGACACAACAAATTAGGAAATCACTATTACAGACAATTATGTTATCAATGTCACTTGTGTGGTGGAATAGACCCCTATGGTCTGTCATCGGTCCTTTCTTGACACTGGTGTTTGTCCTTGTTATCGTTTTTGTAAGTACCTACAGTAGGTTGGATGTCTTTGTATGGTAAGGTGTGATTTAAGAAGGCTTGGACAGCTCACTCACCTAGCCAATCGTACAGTGGGTGGGATGTTAGGAACAATCCGGTTGAACCCAGGCGTGCATTGCTCTAAAAAGTAAGCCCATGAACGAAAGGATAACAACCATGTATCCTGCCTAAAATTCCTATCTTCTCACCTGCACATGGTCGTGCTGCCCCTTCTCACTGTCGTTCTCTCTCCATGGTAGCCTGATTGAAAGGTCTCTGGCCACCTAACGAGCGTTGCGATTGACTGGCTTCCTTCTTCAGCCTCACATGGTTTGTTGCACCTGCACCGATGGACACACAGTACAAATCGTGTTTCCATGTCACTATGATTCTCAGTCACGCATGAATGAAATGAATGTAAGATCAGTGTATTCGTAACAATATATTCCTAGTTTCCATCTCAACTTCCTGGTCTTGCAGAGGCACATGGCAGGATAACAATAAATTTATTTTGGACTGAGCAAGAATAAACTCCCAAGGGCACATTCTATTGCAGCAGCAGCAGCAGCAGCTGTGCCAGCCCCAGTACCGAGACTGAGAAGACGCGAGTCTTTGTACTCCCTCCATCCTAAAATTTAGTAGTGCGTACTAATTTTTATTAACGTCAAAATTTGCAAACTTTCACAGGGTTAACAAAAAAGTCATTAACATCTAGAATATCAAGTCAATACCATTAGATGCATCTTGAATACAGCTTAATGTGGTATATATTTCTTATTGTAAATATAAAAATAATTTTCTTTATAAACCTGGTCAAAGTTTGTGAAGTCTGAGTTTTGCTGAAAAAACTAATGTGCATTGTATTATGCGGTAATCGTCATTACAGGCTCTAGCAAAACCTTCAAAAGAAAAAAAATAGTTTCTCTAGTTCCCAGTCGACTTAGAATTAGTTACTCCCTCCATCTGAATACATGGTGCGTATTACCATAGTGAAGGGCGACGAAGACATCCAATGTGAGAGAAAGGGATTGGTGCTCATAATCGCATCCTTTAGTTACTGGATTTCCATTGTGAACGAGTTGAGTGACGAAACTGGCACCATGGTTGGTTGTGTTATTGCTTCAAGCTATTCTGCTATTGTAGTATTTTCTTCGGGAGCTCCTATTCCCCGCCTCTTGTGGGGAATTGGCGCTATAAAGCTCATCGGGTGCGGGTGGGCTTGCCCATTCTTAAGATTCTTGTTCCAGCTCGCAAGGATTTTTTATGGGGTCAGCCAGTAATTTCAACCAGTTTTCCCGCTGCGTTGTTCCTAGTGGCTTTTATTTATTTATTAAAAAACTACATGTATAATTTAAAATTTTGAAAAAAATAAAACTGTAAAAATATTCTAGAGTATGGAAAAATTTTACTCCCTCCGATCAATATTAATTGGCATTGCTTTAGTATAATTTCAGTAAACTTGTACTAAGTCATCTTCAATTAATATGGATTTGAGGGAGTAGCAGATTTAAAAAATGCTTGTCAATTTTTTAAATAATATATGAATTTGAAAAAAGATATTAGTTAATTAAAAAAGGTTCATTAATTTGAGCAACAATATGAATATGTAAAAGTTTTCACAAATTTTATAAAATTTGAATAAAAAATTCCATGAAGTTTGCAATACCCATGAAAATAACACAATAATCTTGAATTTGATAAAAAAATACTCACGAATTGGAATATATGTTCAAAATATGCAATAAAAGATATTGAATTACAAAAGTGTTGATGATTTTATTTTTATTAATTATATATACATTGGATTAATATATTCTTCATTATTTTAGAATAGTGTTCAGGAATTTTAAAATATTCCTGAACTATACAAAGGAAAAATAAAGATGAACCAAAAAATAGGAAAAGGAAAAAAAACCAAAAAAAACCTCAAGAAAAAAATGCAAAACAGTTCAAGGAAATCCGGTGCAGAATCTTATAGAACCTTAACAAAAATGGTTGAAAGGTGCTCAAATTGGAAATACCGCCCCTGCCTACATGGCCGGCCAGCTACAGAAACTTTGCTAGTGGGGGTTTGCGTGGCGGGAAAGCATTATTTGGCGGTTGCGTCACATATAGGGAGCTCCTATGTACGTCAGCTACGGGTACAGGCGTGCTCGTCGTCAAGCGCACGATCCAAACCCGCCCTTTCCCAGCTCCATCATGGCCTCGACGCCGGCGAACGTCCACAGGTACACTCACCCGCCTCTATTCCCTCTCTCTCTCTTTAAAACTAACAAAAGGCCCCACGTGTGAGTGACTCTCACTACTGCAGGATGCTGCTAATGCGACACTACGATCAGAGACCCTTCGAGAAACTATGTGCGATGCAATAATCGGAAACGGTGGTGTCAGAGAACCGTCTAAAATGTGCAAAACGTTTGCGATGACGGATGCATCAAACACGGTTCAGATTTTAGTTCCGTGTGCGATGCAGGGCATACGGTTCAGTTCAATTAACTGTGTGTGACGAGGAGGAGCAAAAGAAATGGGCAGCCAGGTGAAGGCGTGTGCAATACACAGCATGCGGTTCACTCGGATGAATTATTTGTGATTAGGCAACACAAAAGAAACGGTCAGCCAGATCAAGGTGTGTGTGCGATATACAACATGCGGTTCACTCGGATGAACTGTTTGTGTTGAGACAAGAGAACAGAAAGGGTTCAAGAGAACAAGATGTGTGTGATACGCGGCAAACATGTCTGTAATCAGAAATGTGTGGGAAGACCGATAACAACACAGACGATTCCTGTTAACAAGCCGTGTGTATTGTGAGCAAACGATTGCTGGTATACAAGCATCAACAAATATACTTAAAAAGACAGCATTGCATAACCAAATTAAGCATACAATTAGACAAGTCACTACACAGATAACATTTTCACACACCAAAGTAAGCAATTACATGCATACTAAATTAGGAGAAACTAGGATCTAATTTATCATCTACTTCTTGTTGCGACAACGCTTGCCATTACTCTACTTCCGGCTGGATCCCTGGCCGTTTTGGGGAAGGAGGCACTTCCTCATGTCAACGATCCGCCTGTACATGTCGTAGCACGTGTACACCTCCTTGGCCGCGTACACGACGTGAGCTTTGTCGAGTTTCTCCATCCAGGCTGAGTGCCAGGCACGCTTGTCCTTGTTGCAGGAATCATTCATGTCTCTCTCCTCCACATAGGCAAAATTGCCATGTAAGCAGGCTATAAGCCCACTATTGTGGTACTTGCTCTTAGTGGCGTGGCGGACCAACCGTGTGGGGTGCGAAGTGGCTTCGCTCGTGTGGGCGACGGAGGCCATCCCGTGCAGGCGCTAGGTCCGAGAGGACGGCCTTGTCGTCGGTGTGTGACCTCTCTGTGGCAACCGTCCACTCCCCACTAGCCTCTTCGTGTACCGTGGCAACCGTCCACCGCCTCTTCGCCTAACCCTCTCGATTTGGAACTACTGTCGCACACTCTTCCTCCCTCCATTTGCCTTCACCCTTCCTTCTGCCATTGTTCGATCGTCTTCTCCATGGAGGGAATAGGCCGGAAATGACCCGTTTTTCTTGCCCCGATCTGAAAGATGACATGATGGAGGAACTCATTGATCGGTGTGACGTCATCACCTCGGCTAGCATGGCTGGTTCGTTCAAGTCCATTCTCGACTCGACAAATAGGGTTCAGGAGTGGTTTAATCTCCCCTATCTTCTTCTCCATGACGCTGGTCGCCGGCGTGGGGACGACGGAAGCCTCGCCTTCTGCAAGTTGATGCGACTTGATAATGATACGTGTGATGTTAAGATGCCATCGCTTGAGGGTAAGGCTTGGGCAGGCGCAAATGGAGATTGGGTTGTTTATATTGGGTATAACTACGAGTGGGAACTTGTGAATGTGTACACTCGTTACCGGGTTCCACTTACAAAATTCACAGACTGCCCTGAGGTTGAGCACACAAATGATCTACGTACGTTGAAATACGATCATGTTGAATGTCGTCTATGGAAGATAGCAATTTGTCGAGTTCCCAACCGCTCTTGGGATTACAAGAACTACGAAGTTGTTGCTATCTTCGACAAGCTTGTTGCCGTCCTTACTTCCACGCCTCGATGGATATTGTTCAAAAATCAGTTTCTGTACACGGATGAGTACTGTGATGCAATTCAATATGAGGGTCTTGTGTTTGCTGCCACCACTCGTGGCACTGTTTTTGCATGGAATCCTTTGATTTTGGTACGTTTGTCTTCCCCCGTAATTATAATTGTTTCATCCACATGCATGCGGGTTATCTAGTTTCCCTTTACTAATTAACCTCCTTGTGTTTCCAAGGTCCTGTGAACATTCCACCACTTATACTTGAAAAAATTAATAACCAAGGGGAAGATGACAATGGTGATGATCACGAGCATGTTGACGAGCATGATCTATATACTCAGTGGCGCCTGGCAGCTTATTCCGATGGATCACCTCTTCTTGTATGTATGCAGGGCACTGCTGATGTTACTAACGAAGCAGGTGTTGTCTCCCATGGTCGCACTCTCCGGACTTATTCCAACATCCGTTGCAGCGTATTCGGGATGGATACTCCTGTGCTAGCGCCAACACCTTCTCCGTGGTTCAGTATTGATAGTCTTGGAGAAAACTCGCTCTTCCTTGGACAAAACTATCCAATGATGGTGAAAGGCGATCCAGCTGCTGTTGAAACAACGTTACTACCGTTTATGAGAAGCAACTGTATCTATACCTCGGACATTGCTATGGTTCCCTACCATGGCTATCACAATATGCATCCTGATATAGGCCGCTTCAGCCTAGGTGATCAGTCCTGCGTTGGCCTCGAGATTGACAATAGCTGGCCCTTCACAGAGAATTAGTTATGGTTCAAAGCAAGCGTTTCCAACGCCGAGGATTGGTTGAGCTGAAGTTCATTTCATCGCTTTGTTATTTGTTGTGTCAGAAAAACTTTAGTATTTACTAGAATGTTTTGTTGGAAATAATCTATAATCCAACATGTATCCTCATTGTCGTTGAGTGTTGATGACTTGTTGTATATAACCCAAAGTATATTGCTTTTCTATTTGGATGATTAATGATGCCGCTTTATTGCTTAACCGAAGCATGGCACGTATCCAGTATTGGTCTAACGCTCACGGTTCGAATAAATAATCCGTTTGGGATATTGGTTCCCAATTATTAATAATCTCCCGTTTGTAACTAGATAAAGACTAGCAAAAAGGCCCGTGCGTTGCATTAGTATTTACCACGGCATGTCGGGTGCCATTCCATGATAGCATACCAGGTTTCATGAATTTCAAACGAGTTTTGGATTTACTAGAATTTAAAAACTAGGTATCTCAATGTTTGCGGCCGAGTGAGATGGCAGGGTGTTTGACATTCATTCCTTTTTCTTGCATGGGACGTAAGCATGCAACCAAGGATACAGATTTGAATTTTCAACCAATTTATATGCATTAGAGCATGTGCATGTAGTTCAAATTTGAATTATGCATATAAATACATTGAAAACTCAATTAATGCATAAGAAATGTGCTAACGAACCCCGAAAAATTCCAAAATTTAACACAACACTCATGTTGTTCTATGTTGACACTAGAGAAAAATTGAAATCAAGAAGAGGCAACGGCTATCGTTTCGTCCAGAAAGGCGAAACGTTCCCTACCGAAACCATCAGGCTTGTTGTGAGAAGCTCAGGTTTGTGAGAAGCTTATACCCCAACCTGCCCCAAATGGGACAAAAAATTTACCACGGCATGTCAGGTGCCATTCCATGATAGCATGCCAGGTTTCATGAATTTCAAACGAGTTTTGGATTTACTAGAATTTAAAAACTAGGTATCTCAATGTTTGCACCCGAGTGACGATGGCAGGGTGTTTCACATTCATTCTTTTTTCTTGCATGAGACGTAAGCATGCAACCAAGGACACATATTTGAATTTTTAAACAACTTATATGCATTAGAGCATGTGCATGTAGTTCAAATTTGAATTATGCACATAAAGGCATACACAATTAATGCATAAGAAATGTGCTAACAAACCCCGAAAAATTCCAAAAATTAACACACAACACTCATGTTATTCTATGTTAACACTAGAGAAAAAAATTGAAATCGAGAAGAGGCAACGGCTATCGTTTCGTCCAGAAAGGTGAAATGTTCCCTACCCAAACCATCAGGCTTGTTGTGAGAAGCTCTGGTTTGTGAGAAGCTTATACCCAAACCTGCCCCAAATGGGACAAAAAGTTTACCACGGCATGTCGGGTGCCATTCCATGATACCATACCAGGTTTCATGAATTTCAAACGAGTTTTGGATTTACTAGAATTTAAAAACTAGGTATCTCAATGTTTGCGGCCGAGTGAGATGGCAGGGTGTTTGACATTCATTCCTTTTTCTTGCATGGGACGTAAGCATGCAACCAAAGACACAGATTTGAATTTTAACCAATTTATATGCATTAGAGCATGTGCATGTAGTTCAAATTTGAATTATGCATATAAATACATTGAAAACTCAATTAATGCATAAGAAATGTGCTAACGAACCCCGAAAAATTCCAAAATTTAACACAACACTCATGTTGTTCCATGTTGACACTAGAGAAAAATTGAAATCAAGAAGAGGCAACGGCTATCGTTTCGTCCAGAAAGGTGAAACGTTCCCTACCGAAACCATCATGCTTGTTGTGAGAAGTTCAAGTTTGTGAAAAGCTTATACCCCAACCTGCCCCAAATGGGACAAAAAATTTACCACAGCATGTCGGGTGCCATTCCATGATAGCATGCCAGGTTTCATGAATTTCAAACGAGTTTTTGATTTACTAGAATTTAAAAACTAGGTATCTCAATGTTTGCACCCGTGTGACGATGGCAGGGTGTTTGACATTCGTTCTTTTTTCTTGCATGGGACGTAAGCATGCAACCAAGGACACATATTTGAATTTTCAAACAACTTATATGCATTAGAGCATGTGCATGTAGTTCAAATTTGAATTACGCACATAAATGCATTGAAAACACAATTAATGCATAAGAAATGTGCTAACGAACCCCAATAAAATCCAAAAATTAACACAACACTCACGTTGTTCTATGTTAACACTAGAGAAAAAATTTGAAATCAAGAAGAGGCAATGGCTATCGTTTCGTCGAGAAAGGTGAAATGTTCCCTACCGAAACCATCAGGCTTGTTGTGAGAAGCTCTGGTTTGTGAGAAGCTTATACCCAAACCTGCCCCAAATGGGATAAAAAGTTTACCACGGCATGCCAGGTGCCATTCCATGATAGCATACGAGGTTTCATGAATTTCAGATGAGTTTTGGATTTACTAGAATTTAAAAACTAGATAACTCAATGTTTGCGGCCGAGTGAGATGGCAGGGTGTTTGACATTCATTCCTTTTTCTTGCATGGGACGTAAGCATGCAACCAAGGACACAGATTCGAATTTCCAACCAATTTATATGCATTACAGCATGTGTATGTAGTTCAAATTTGAATTATGCATATAAATAAATTGAAAACTCAATTAATGCATAAGAAATGTGCTAATGAACCCCCAAAAATTCCAAAATTTAACACAACACTCATGTTGTTCTATGTTGACACAAGAGAAAAATTGAAATCAAGAAGAGGCAACGGCTATCGTTTCGTCCAGAAAGGTGAAACGTTCCCTACCGAAACCATCAGGCTTGTTGTGAGAAGCTCAGGTTTGTGAGAAGTTTATACCCCAACCTGCCCCAAATGGGAAAAAAATTACCACGGCATGTCAGATGCCATTCCATGATAGCATGCCAGGTTTCATGAATTTCAGACGAGTTTTGGATTTACTAGAATTTAAAAACTAGGTATCTCTATGTTTGCGGCCGAGTGACGATGGCAAGGTGTTTGACATTCATTCTTTTTTCTTGCATGGGACGTAAGCATGCAACCAAGGACACAGATTTGAATTTTCAAATAATTTATATGCATCAGAGCATGTGCATGTAGTTCAAATTTGAATTACGCACATAAATGCATTGAAAACACAATTAATGCATAAGAAATGTGCTAACGAACCCCCAAAAATTCCAAGAATTAACACAACACTCATGTTGTTCTATGTTAACACTAGAGAAAAAATTGAAATAAAGAAGGGGCAACGGCTATCGTTTCGTTCAGAAAGGTGAAATCTTCCCTACCGAAATCATTAGGCTTGTTGTGAGAAGCTCTGGTTTGTGAGAAGATTATACCCAAACCTGCCCCAAATGGGACAAATAGTTTACCACGGCAAGTCGGGTGCCATTCCATGATAGCATACCAGGTTTCATGAATTTCAAACGAGTTTTGGATTTATTAGAATTTAAAAACTAGGTATCTCAATGTTTGCGGCCGAGTGAGATGGCAGGGTGTTTGACATTCATTCCTTTTTCTTGCATGGGACGTAAGCATGCAACCAAGGACACAGATTTGAATTTTCAACCAATTTATATGCATTAGAGCATGTGCATGTAGTTCAAATTTGAATTATGCACATAAATGCATTGAAAACACAATTAATGCATAAGAAATGTGCTAACGAACCTCGAAAAATTCCAAGAATTAACACAACACTCATGTTGTTCTATGTTGACACTAGAGAAAAAATTGAAATCAAGAAGAGGCAACGGCTATCGTTTCGTTCAGAAAGGTGAAATGTTCCCTACCGAAATCATTAGGCTTGTTGTGAGAAGCTCTGGTTTGTGAGAAGATTATACCCAAACCTGCCCCAAATGGGACAAATAGTTTACCACGTCAAGTCGGGTGCCATTCCATGATAGCATACCAGGTTTCATGAATTTCAAACGAGTTTTGGATTTATTAGAATTTAAAAACTAGGTATCTCAATGTTTGCGGCCGAGTGAGATGACAGGGTGTTTGACATTCATTCCTTTTTCTTGCATGGGACGTAAGCATGCAACCAAGGACACAGATTTGAGTTTTCAACCAATTTCTATGCATTAGAGCATGTGCATGTAGTTCAAATTTGAATTATGCACATAAATACATTAAAAACTCAATTAATGCATAAGAAATGTGCTAACGAACCCCGAAAAATTCCAAAATTTAACACAACACTCATGTTGTTCTATGTTGACACTAGAGAAAAATTGAAATCAAGAAGAGGCAACGGCTATCGTTTCGTCCAGAAAGGTGAAACGTTCCCTACCGAAACCATCAGGCTTGTTGTGAGAAGCTCAGGTTTGTGAGAAGCTTATACCCCAACCTGCCCCAAATGGGAAAAAAATTACCACGGCATGTCGGGTGCCATTCCGTGATAGCATGCCAGGTTTCATGAATTTCAGACGAGTTTTGGATTTACTAGATTTTAAAAATTAGTTATCTCAATTTTTGCGGCCGAGTGACAATGGAAGGGTGTTTGACATTCGTTCCTTTTTCTTGCATGGGACGTAAGCATGCAATCAAGGACACAGATTGGAATTTTCAGCCAATTTATATGTATTAGAGCATGTGCATGTAGTTCAAATTTGAATTATGCATTGAAAGGTCAATTAATGCATACAAATGTCCATACGAACCCCGATAAATTCTAAAATTTAACACAACACTCATGTTGTTCTATGTTGTCACTAGAAAAAGAATTGAAATCAACAAGAGGCAACGGCTATCGTTTCGTCCAGAAAGGTGAAATGTTCCCTACCCAAACCATCAGGCTTGTTGTGAGAAGCTCTGGTTTGTGAGAAGCTTATATACCCAAATCTGCCCCAAATGGGACAATATTTTCACCACTGCATGTTGATGCCGTTCCATGGTAGCGTGTCAAGGTTACTAAATTTCAGACGAGTATTGGATTTACTAGAATTTAAAAACCAAGTATCTCAATGTTAGCGGCCGAGCAATGGTGGCAAGGTGTTTGACATTCATTCTCATTTCTTTCATGGGACTTAAGCATGTAACCAAGGACACACATTCCAATTCTGAACCACTTTATATGCACTCGAGCATGTGCATGTAGTTCAAATTTGAATTATGCACACAAATGCATAGAAAACTCAGTTAATGTATAAAATGTCCAAGCGAACTCCGAAAACTCCGAAAAAATGACACAACACTCGTGTTGTTCTACGTTGATACGAGAAAAATTTAGAAAGTAAGAAGAGGCAACATATATCGTTTTTCCCCCAAGGTGCCACGTTCCCTACCGAATCCATCTGGCTTATTGTGAGAGAATCTCCGGTTTGCGAGAAGTTTATACCCAAACCTGGCCCAAATGGAAAAATATTTTTACCACGGTATGTCGATGCCATTCCATGATATCATGTCAAGTTTCATGAATTGCAGCCGAGTTTTCGATTTACTATAATTTTAAAAACATGTATCTCAATGTTAGCGGTTGAGCGACAATGTCAAGGTGTTTGACATTCATTCTCATTTCTTGTATGTGACCTAAGGTTGCAACCAAGGACAAACATTT